>NC_055994.1:125993160-126305779 GCF_018446385.1 Zingiber officinale
TCAAAGATGGAGTTCCCCACCTATTCTGGAGAAGGGGATCCACTGAACTGGATTAAAGGTGCGAAAAATTCTTTACTAACCAAAGGACCACAGAGACTGACAAGGTTAGCCTTGCTGCCTTCCACTTAGTAGGGGAAGCCCAACTTTTGTTTGATCAGGTAAAGCAAGAAGAGCCGGAGATGACTTGGAAGCAGTTCAGAGACCACTGTTATATCTGATTTGGCCCGCCCCTAAGCAACAACCCTTTTGGAGAGCTAGCAAATCTGAAGCAGACAGGCTCTATAGAAGACTACTAACGCCAATTTCAATCTCACCTCGCTCGGACCTCGGACCTCCGACCACAACAATAAGTTGACTTATTCACTGCAGGGCTAGTCGAAGATCTCCGTATCGACATCGAACTACAAAAGCCTGAAAACCTAGGCATTGCAATGAATATGGCCAGGACACTAGAACAGAAGCAGTGCTTCCATCAAGGGGGGGGGGGGGGGGTGCTGCGCACGAATTAGGGCGGGACCACAACCAAGCTCAACACCAGCAGTGAAGGCCCTCCTTTGGCGAAGACCAGGACCCCGGACATCAGCAAGGAGACTCCACCTGTTTCATTTTTCAAGCGTCTGACTCGCGTCGAGATGGCAGAACAGAGAGCCAAGAGTCTTTGTTTTAACTGTGATGAATCCTACTCTACGGGTCACAAGTGTAAACCTCTGTTTTGGATTGAAGTGTCTGATGATGACAGGGAAGGTGAGGAAGAGGGGAAAGTGAATTCAGAAATTTTCCTTCATGTTGACGTTATACCCTGCTTTCGAGCTTGAGGACAAGCTCAGTATCGAGGAGGGGAGTGATGATGTTGACGTCGAGGTGGACGCCTTTGTTGAACATCGTTATAGTTGAAAGCAAATTAATTACTACCTAATTAGTTATTAGAAATAAATTAACTATTGCCTAATTAGTAAAAAATAAATAATGACCTAATTTAACTACTGCTATAGTAGAAAACAAATAATGACCTAATTAGCTTTTCTAATTTTGATTCCTTGTTTTCTGATACGGTTGGTAATGGAGGGGTCCATGAGGAAAGGGTTGGAAAAGTCAAGGCTATGTGGCGGTCAAAAGTCAGGAGGACGTGGTGGTCAATAGTCAAGGTGATGTGGCAGTCAATGGTTAGGCCGACGGGGCGGTTAAAGGCGAGCAGGTGCGATAGTCAGAAGTCAGGCAGGCTGATCGATCAAGGGGGCAAAGCAGTCGGAAGGCGAGGGAAGACGTCAGGCGGCACACAGGTCACAGGTCGGCATTGGCAGAGCTGATCAGAAGCAGCTCGATCTACAGACTTGCAGTTGAGGGCCAGGAAGTACAAAGCGCAGAATGCAAGTCGGGATCGGCAGAGCTGAGCAGAGGCCAAGAACAGGAAGTATAGGCCAGTGGGTCGGCATCAGCAGAGCTGATGAGAAACAGCCCGATCTACAGACCTGCAGTTGAGAGCCAGGAAGTACAAAGTGCAGATGCAAGTCGGGATCGGCAGAGCTAAGCAGAGGCCAAGAACAGGAAGTATAGGCCAGTGGGTCGGCATCGGCAGAGCTGATCAGAAGCAGCCCGATCTACAGACCTGCAGTTGAGGGCCAGGAAGTACAAAGTGCAGGATGCAGGTTGAAGATCAGCGTAGCTATGTCTAGACAGCTTGGGCTGCAGGTCTGCGAGTTGGAGGCTTGGAAATGCGAATCACAGGTGCAGGCCGGTGCAGGGATACAATTGGTCGGAGGAGCTAAGTAATACGGGCGCGGAGAATCTCAACGGTCCGTCGAGAAGAGTCATTACACATCAACAATGCGGGCGAAGGCAGAGGTTCCTAAAACGAAAAGATGCCCTTATAACCAGTAGTAGCCTGTCAGCTATCCCCCACTACAGGACAAAATCATGTACGAAGGCGGAGGTTCCTAAACGGAAAGATGCTTGCGCGACAAATAGCAGCACGACAGGTGTCCAGAACTAGGCGACAAAGCCCAGCGTCTAACGTTTTTTCTGACAGGATGGCAGGCTCCAGAAGGGGGAAGCATAAAAGGCGAGAAATTCCTGGTATGCAGGTACGCGCACACACACTCTCGTCACTTTTTTCCACAACTATCTTTCCTTCTGCTTCTCTCTGTTCTTTCTGGGGAAAAAGGACCTGACTTGAGCGTCGGAGGGCCTGATCCGAGGACTTTTTCCCTGGGTTTCGGTCTCTAACGTGGGAGGAGAGATCGTCTGAGTGTGCGCAGGGTCCTACAGCAGCGTCAGCCACCCGTGGGAGCCGAATCATCTTCTACGACCTTCCGTCAACCATCGGGACACCTGGACCGACCTCCGTCCGACTCAGCCTCCGGACGGGATCAAATTTGGCGCTGTCTGTGGGAAACACAACAGCCTGATCCGGAGCGTGAAGATGGAGGACTCAGGTCGTAGCTCTAGCAGGAGGATCAACGTAACCATGACCGCGGGGGAGTACGAGCTCTTCAAGGAAGTTAGAAGGCAAGCCGCCTCTGAAAAGCAAGGAACAGTTTCGCGACTTCGCTTGGCGCCCGAAGCGTCTAAGGAACCAGCTCCTGCCTCCGACAGGGGTTCAAAGAGGAAGCAGTAGGAAGAGCTCCCTCGTACTTCATTCCGGGAGCCTCGCCGCAACTATCATCGAGCCGAACCTCGTGCGCACAGCTCGAAGAAGGAGGAATCACCGGCATCGGTGGCGGAAAGCTCTTTACACCCACCTCGGGATTCAGGGAAGGGAAAAGCTATAATCCCTGCTGGAGATCTACCTGAAGATCCGGATGACAAGGTACCATTCTCGGCTCATATCCTTAGGAAAAGCCTGCCTAAAGGGTATCGAGCCCCGAACATCGGAGAATACGATGGGAGCAAAGACCCGGAAGAGCACCTGAGGAAGTTTAAGAACGCGGCTATCTTGTATCAATACAGCGACGCTGTCAAATGCCGAGTGTTCCTACACACCCTGTCCGGGTCGACACAAAAGTGGTTTGATGGATTGCCCCCAGAGTCCATCAATCGCTTCATGGATTTCAAAACGGCCTTCCTACGCCGCTTCGCCAGTAGTCGTAAGTATCAAAAAACCGACCACTGTCTTTTTGCTCTCAAGCAGGATTCGACCGAGCCCTTGCGGAACTACATCAACTGGTTCAGTCAGGTGGCCAATGACGTCCCCTCCGCCACCTCAGAAATATTGATGAGCGCCTTCTCCCATGGATTGCGAGAGGGGGAATTCTTCAGGGACCTCATCAAAAACCCCACCCAAAGCTTCGACGATATGGTGGAGAAAGCTTCGTGCTACATCAAGGTGGAAGAAGCGCAGGCCGCTAGGAGGAAAGCCGAAAAGACGATGGCCCCAGGCAACCGACCTGAAAGGAGAGCACCGCAACCGGCTCAGCCCTTCCAGCGAGGTCAACCCAGGCCTGCTCCTCACCCGCCTAGGGGATTAGGCCAGCAGGGAGCGCCATATTGCACATATCATCGGTCCAGGACGCACGATCTCAGTAACTGCTTCCAATTCGCTCGTGACTCCAGGCGAGCTGCAGAGCAGGGCTTGCCTCCCCCAACGTTGGCGCCCCAAATACAGAGGATGGAAGAAGAACGGGCTGCAGCTGGGCGCGCTCGGCAGACCCGACCTGACCTAGCCGGCCCATCTAATCAGGCTGGCCTCGGAGAAGATCGAGGAGATGCCGGAGAACTGGAGAACCGGGGCAACGCTGCCGTGCAAGAGATCGGTATGATCTCAGGAGGACCCACTGACGGAGACTCAGGCCGAGCCCGTAAGTCACACGTTCGGCGGCTGTACGTGGGAGCCGTGGGATGCAGAAACGAGCAGGCCTCCGGCCCTGTTATTAGCTTCGGGCCTCAAGACCTGGAGGGTCTGTAACTGCCTCATGACGATGCCCTCATAATCAAGGCCGTTATTGCTAATAGCCGAGTGGCTCGGGTCTTTGTGGATACCGGGAGCTCGGTCAACATTTTATTCAGAGCTGCGTTCGAAGAGATGCAGATCGACGCCGCTGAGCTTCAACCCGTAGCCACTTCCTTGTATGGGTTCACAGGTAACGAAGTCAAACCCATGGGTCAGATCAAGCTGGCCATCTCCATGGGCACTGATCCATTGGTCCGTACCCGGAGGAGCACCTTCATTGTGGTGGATTCACCCTCCTCCTATAACGTCATCCTGGGAAGGCCAGCCCTGCATGAGTTCCGAGCCGCCGTCTCCACCTTTCATCAGAAGATCAAGTTCCCAGTAGGCGAGCAAGTCAGAGAAGTAAGGGGGGAGCAGAGGGTATCTCGAAGTTGCTACATCGATATGGTCCGGGTGGAGGCGCGCAAGAGCCGGCGGACTCAGGATGGCGGTGTACATGCCATCCAGGAGGAGCCTCTGCCTATTGCTGAAGAGCCTGTCTCCTGCGAAAATATTCAGTTGTATCCTGACAGAGCTGAGAGCATCACTCGCATCGCTAGTGACCTGTCACCGGAGCTCAAGGCGGAGCTGATACAATGCCTGATCCGCAACAGAGACGTCTTTGCTTGGTCCCTGGAAGAACTGCCCGGGGTCAAACCAGAGGTAGCTGAGCACAAGCTGCATACTATACCCGAGGCCCAGCCAGTCAAGCAGAAGAAGAGAAACTTCTCCACCGATCAAAATAAGATTATCCGGGCTGAAGTGGATCAGCTCAGGAAGGCAGGACATGTTCGAGAGGTGCAATTCCCATCCTGGCTTTCCAACGTCGTACTGGTGAAGAAGCCCAACAACAAGTGGAGGGTGTGCATAGACTTTCGCGACCCCAACAAAGCCACCCCCAAAGATTGTTACCCACTCCCGCGGATTGATCAGGTGGTGGATTCAACTGCTGGCTGTGAAAGGATATGCATGATGGACGCTTATCAGGGATACCATCAGATACCTCTGGCTAAGGAGGATCAGGAGAAGGTTAATTTCATAACAGCTGATGGTACTTTCTGTTATACTGTCATGCCGTTTGGACTCAGGAACGCTGGAGCTACCTACCAAAGGATGATGGATAAGGTTTTTCGAAGTCAGATCGGGCGGAACGTAGAAGTCTATGTTGATGACATCCTGATCAAGTCCCCCCTGGCGTCCAGTCTGATAAAAGATGTAGAAGAAACCTGTGGGACTCTGAGGCAATATGGGGTAAAGCTGAATCCCCTGAAATGTTTGTTCGGGGCCAGAGGAGGGAAGTTTCTGGGCTACTTGGTGACTGAGCGAGGGATAGAAGCCAATCCTGAGAAGGTTCAAGCACTTCGTGACATGCAGGTCCCACAGAATCTGAAGGAAACACAGAAGCTGGTCGGCCGGATAACAGCACTATCCCGATTTATCTCCAGATCTGCAGATCGAGCTGTGCCTTTCTTCAAAGTGCTTAGAAAGGCTGCCAAGTTTCAGTGGACGGAGGAGTGCACGCAGGCCTTGGAGGAGCTAAAGCAGTACCTGGAATCCTTGCCGTCGTTGTTTAAGCCCGTTGTGGGAGAGCCTCTTTGGGTGTACTTGTCAGCTACCCCTGAGGCCGTGGGGGCTGTGCTGGTTAAAGAGCAGGACAATGTACAACGGCCAGTGTATTTTTTCAGTCATCTATTGAAGGGGCTGAGTCTCGGTATACGACCCTGGAAAAGTTGGTCTATGGACTTGTTCTCATGGCTCGGCGTCTCCGGCCGTATTTCTTGGCGCACCCCATTACTGTCTTGACGAACAGCACAATGGGCCGAGCTCTCACCAAGGTGGAAGTGGCGGGTCGGCTTATCAAGTGGGCAACTGAGCTAGGAGAATATGACATATAATATCAGCCTCGAACCGCAATCAAAGCACAGGCTCTGGCAGATTTCCTGACAGAAGTACACCCAGCGGACTCAGAAGAGGTCTGGAAAATCTACGTGGATGGGTCGGCTACCCATCGGGGGAGTGGTGTAGGAGCACTTCTCATATCCCCACAGGGAGATATCATGCAGTTGGTCGTGCGGTTAAATTTCAGAGCTACCAACAATGAGGCAGAATATGAAGCTCTACTAACAGGCCTGCAAGCAGCTCGGCATGTGGGGGCGAGTCGAGTCATCATATACTCCGATTCCCAGCTAGTAACTCAGCAGACAGCCGGGCAGTTTGAGGTGAATAGCGAGAAGATGCAAGTTTATAAGGAGGCTTATGAAAAGATGAAGGGAGAATTCAAGGAGGTCACAGTCACGAAGATTCCTAGAGCTGAAAATGAAAGAGCGGATGAGTTGGCTAAAATGGCTAGTTCCCTGAGCACTTGGACGCTCGACAGATCTATAGCGTAGACCTTCCTTGTAGCCCAGATAGATCTATAGAATAACGCGGGAGAAGTAATTGATTGGAGAGCGCCCATAATAAGCTTCCTTCAGCAAGGAGCCATACCCACCAACCCCGAGGAAGCGCGTATGCTCAGGAGGCAAGCCCACTCTTATGCAATGATTGGGGATCAGCTGTACAAAAGGTCTTTCTCCAGACCTCTACTCAAGTGCCTGAATATGGAAGAAGCGGACCAGGCTTTGCGAGAAATACATTCGGGGTGCTGCGGTAATCACGCGGGTGGAAGAACGCTGGCTCGGAAGGTACTATTGGCTGGATATTTCTGGCCTACCTTGCAGAAGGATGCCCAGAAGCTGGTGAATACTTGTCTGTCATGCCAAAGGTACCAGAATCTGACGCACCGACCTACAGAGCTGCTGAGAACTTCTATAGTGTCCTGCCCATTTGACCAGTGGGGTATGGATATAGTGGGTCCTTTCCCAATGGCGACGGGGCAAAGGCGTTTCTTGCTGGTAGCAGTGGACTACTTCTCCAAGTGGGTGGAAGCGGAGGCTCTGGCTAAAATCACCGAAGATGCGGTGATCCAGTTCTTATGGAAGAACATCTTTTGCAGATTCGGCTTGCCTCACAAACTAGTGTCAGACAATGGTAGGCAATTTCAAGGGCGCAAGATACAAAATTGGTGCAAGGGGTTCGGCATAACTCAGGCCTTCACCTCGGTGGCACATCCGCAAAGCAACGGTCAGACAGAGGTAGTCAACCGAGAAATAGTGCGGGGGCTCAAAGTCAAGCTGGATCATACGGGAGGCAGTTGGGTGGATGAGCTACCAAGCATTTTATGGGTCTATCGTACGACACCCCGGGAAAGTACAGGTCTGACACCTTTCCATTTAGTGTATGGCAATGAAGCAGTGGTACCTCTGGAGGTCGGGACACCGTCTGTGAGAAGAATGATGTATAATGAAGGGAACGCAGAGCGACGGCTGGCTGAGCTAGATTTTATCAGCGAAATTCGCGAACAAACAGCGGCCAGGTTGGAGGCCTACAGACAGAGAATGAGGCAAAACTATAATAGAAGGGTGATCCCTCGTTTCTTCGGAGAAGGAGACCTAGTCTGGAAGCAGGTGAAGCCCTTGGGGGAAGTGACGAAGCTAGCACCACAATGGGACGGACCATATAAAGTCATCAAGAAGCTGGCATCAGGGGCCTATTATTTGCAGGACGCTCAAGGAAGGAAGCTGGATCGACCTTGGAGTGCTAACTACTTACAGCCCTATCGAGTTTGAGGGGGCTAGCTCTGTGGACGTAGACCGGATCCGACGAAAGGCGTGGAGACAGTAGGACAGTTAAGTGAAAGCTCGAAAAGACATGTGTACATGTAACAATTTCCCAGTTTAAGTGGCTAGTATAGATCATTTGAAAGGAGCAAAAATCTCATCCGGAAAGCCTTGAATGATTTGGTCGTGATTCAAGAAGTCCGCCGGGGGGATAGAGCCCAAGAAGCCCTGTGCGTGCAGTTGCCTGATAACTCCAGCCGCCGTACAGGGCACAGTCGAAGCAAAGCGTGCCCCAGCCTGGGACAAAAATTCGGGGGAGGTCAAGTAGGACGTTCGACTTCGTAGGCAACGGTCCTCCTCTCCTTCTTGATAGACGGTTAGGGCGGTGGATACCCCCGATAGAGCCACTCGAGACTGGGATAGTTCTGCCTTCAGAGCCCTCAGTTCAGTTGCCTGAGTCTCCAGTTGGGCTGCCTGTACCTCCAATCTCTCGCCCCTCTCCTGCAGAAGAATATCCTTGGACTGTAGTTCCTGAGCCTGATAGGCTAGTTGTTGCTGATACCCCGCCTCAGATGCAACTCTCTCCTCTCTCACGGCTCGGAGCTCATTTTTGATCTGCGTCAGGGATCGCCTTTGCCGCTCGGTCTGATTAGTTAAGGCTTGGATTTCTGCTCGCAAAGCATGGCTGCCTTGGGCAGGATCATTCAGCTGCAACTCTAACTCGGAGACCCTCTCCCGCAGTTCCTTGCTTTCATGATGAAGGGTGTGGAAAGATTGGTTCAACACTAGGGATTCTGCATGAGTCTGGAGGAAAGATATAACCCTCAGTTAAGGCCGACCACTACCCAGTGTAAGGAGAAGAGTACTTACTTTCGCCCAGGACTTCGAAAACCTGTCCATCTGGGCTAATGGAGGCGAGGCACCCATTTGATCCATACTCTCCGCCCACAAACTGCCGAGGCAGCCTTTCATCATCAAAAGACTCGTCGGGGCGTCAGGCCGCCGGGCTAGAGCAGCTTCAGAGGGGATGGTAGTCCTGTAACGATGGCGGGTGGAGGAGGAAGGTTGAGAAGGGCCGGCATCAGCACCAGGAGGAGCAGGAGGTTGTTCGGGAATGGGCTCTGTGGGCACCGGGTTTCGATGATCGCCGGGGCTGCCTCCCTCTGCAGCAATAGGTGCAGAGCGAAACGCAGCTGGTCGCCCCCTGTAGGGATTAGGAGAGGCTGCCGGATAAAAGGAACCAGAAGAAAAAAGGGAAGTAATGTCATAGCCAGCCACGACAGTAGCAAGGGGCAGTACGAGCATATGAAGAAACAGAGCCAAGTATTAATGAAGACAGACCTGGTCTTCGGCGCCGCCTGTGAAGCAGGGGCTGGTTATCAGAGTCAGAATCACCAGAGCGAGGCTGACCCTGCGAAGAGGCCGCCGCACCCCTGTCTGTGTCGCCTCGGCCGGATGAGCTCGGACCTGCGCGATGAAGAGCTGCGCGACCGCGTTGGGATGCCCGCGAGGCTCCTCGGAAGGCGCTTCTGGCCGGACGAGTTGCTTGGCCTCGACCCCGACCTCGGCTCAAGGCGGCAGGGGAAGGAGAGGCGGCGTGTGAGGCAGGGCTGGGAGTAGGCTGAGTCGCCGCCCCGACTGAGGCAAACCCAAGGTGAGGGAGTAGCCTCCTGTCCAAGATTGCCCGACCGCGCCGCATTATCTCCAGGTCATCGAGGGGCAGAGGCAGAACCTCCGACGCACGGTATAAAACCTCAGCTGAAGGCACCGATACGAGAAGTTACTCTTACAGAGAAAGTGGTCGAAAAAGAGGCATTCAACACGAACTTACCTAAGGAGCGCGGTATGTCAGAGGTACAACGGCTTAGCCTGAAGAAATAAAGTAGACCTTCAGATAGTAGTCTCGTCAGATTCAAGCGCCACTCCTCCATTCGATCAGCAGTCGTGGCATAGGGGAGGTCCATGTGGAATTCGTCCAGCACTGGAGTTAGAGGCAGTTCAGGTTGCCAGTGCATGGGCCAGTCAGTTTCCTCAGGAAACCGGAGAAAAAAGAACTTTTTCTTCCAGTTAGCACTGGGAGGAGGAAGAGGAGAGAAGAAGGCGGTTTGGCTGCGGGCTTGGAAATCAAAGAGACCCTCGGCACACCGAACAAGAGTGAAGAAGCAATGAAAAAGGGGAGCTGACCAAGAAACCTCACAAACTTCGCAGAGTACTACAAAGCCACATAAGATCTTTATGGAATTGGGGGTTAGCTGACCTAAGGGAATCTTAAAGTAGCGGCACACTCCGGACAAAAAAGGATGCGGGGGTAGGCGAAGGCCAGATACGAATTGCTCAGTAAAAAAAGTACAAGAACCCGGCGGGGGATCGAAGTACAAGTTCACACCAGTAGGAATGATGGGGCGAAAGCTAGTAGGAATTTCGTAAGTGTACCGTAGGTCATCCCAATCTAACTCAGCGAAAGTTGAAGCGTCTGGGAAACGCTCCGCTAGCAAGGAAGCCCAAGAAGGAGAAGCCATTGCCAGGAGGATTATCTCAGGCGGCAAAAGGAACAGACGAAAAGGGGGAAGCTTGGAGAAAAAAGAAGAAGCGTGGTGCAGTCTCAGAAACGAGCAGTCGGCGGCGGCGATGTTTGAGTACTTCGTGGCGATGGCGGATCATAACAAAAGGGAGAGAGGAAGAAGATACTTATAGGTATCGTGGAGGAAGGATATTTTCGTAAAATCGCAACGGACGGTGGATGCAACAGCGGGGGCATGCGGGGAGTGCTCTGTGATGAGCCTCGGAAATATAACCAGAGGGCATTATGGGAAAGGCGAGGGCTCGAAATACGAAGTGTCTCCTAAAGGAGTCGCTCCAACCAAGACAAAAGTGTACGGAAGAGCCAGTAGAGAAACAAGTAATGCAGGTCAGCAGGCTTCAGGGACATGCGAGGCACGAGTTGGCTCGGGCCAGACTAGGTACAAAGACAACTACCGGAGGAAGAGCTGCGTGGCCGAACAAAGCAAGCAAAACGAGCAAGGGCAAACAAATTAGCGGAGATCTAACAAGACCAAAGGCGACCTACTAAAGAAAGAAACAAGTTAAGGATGTATAAAGGGGAAGCGAGATAATTTTCCGGAGTGCAGAACGACCATAGCCATAATTACAATCACAAAAGGTTCGGCGTCAACACATAGAAGGAGAATAGGGCAGTACATCACTCATCATGCTACGTCCGGGGGAGAGAGCACTGAGTCAGCGGAAGCCGAAGGAAGGAGCACGGGGTCTGCTGGTGTTGTGTCGGGAGATGCGGGATCAGCCGGCGTGTCAGAGGCAGCTACGCAAGGGGCCTGGGCGGAGATATCCCCGAGAGCTGGATCGGCCGCAGGTGGAGGAGCCTCCAAGAGGAAAAGTCCCTCATCCGCTTCAAAAGAGGGGAAGGTGTCCTGCGGCAATTCCCTGGTCAGGCGAGCTGTGTCCAAGAACGTGGCGAGAGGTGCCGAGCGAAGGAAGCCCTGCTCAAAGGCTTGTCTAACCCCACCAACGGCTCCATGACAGAGCAACAAGACCATCCACCGCCCCAGCTTATGGAGGAAAAAGGAGGAGCGGACCTAGGCCAGTCTGTACGCCCTCAGCCGTTCTGATTGGCCGGCCCGGTACGCCTCCAAATTGTCCCGGTTCTCCTGAGCTGGAGCGCGTGCCACGGTTAAATCACTTTGGCCTTGAGACACTGTTTCTTGGACCTTCAAGAAATCCGCTTGCAAGGACTGGAGAGTGGCTTGACACGCTTCCCACTGAGTCTGCATGGTTGTTTCTCGGGCAGCGGCAGCACTAGCCTGGGCCTGGGCGTCGGCCAGCCTCATCTGCAGGAGCTCTTGACCTTGCCGTAGAAGCGTCAACTCCTCTGATTGGGAGAGCAGCTCTGTCTCTTTGGCTTTCAGCTCAGAGACTGCCGCTTGACGACGATCCACCTCAGAAGCCAGGGAAGACTCACGTGTCTTCAAAGCCGCCTCCAGCTGTAGAAGTTTATCGAAGGCAGCATGGGAAATGGTCCGAGCAGAGGCCGCCGACTCCCCGATGGCACGCAAATAGGCATCCAAGCTTCCCAGAGAAGGCTCGGGAGGAGCGGAGGAAGCCGCAGGGTGCTCAAATTCCTGAAGACGTGCCTTGAGCACCACGTTCTCTCGTTGAAGCTCGGTTGCCCGCTGCACGGCGCTCAGACTCGCGGAGCAGGTCTGCAAGTGGCCGGAAGAAGAGAAGGGGGGGGGGGTTACGGAAATACACAGATACAAGGAAAAAGAAGAGAAAGGGCTTACCGCGACCAGGGAGCGAGCAATTTGGTCGAATTCCCCCAAAGGAGATCCGCTCTCCCAGAACTGCTGGCTGGCTGATTGCCAGGCGATGGCCAGGTCCCCAAAGAAGTCGACCCTACCGAAGATAGGCGACGAATCAGTAGCAGGCGTATAGGCCGGATCAGTCTCCGAGGGAAGCCTCCATAATGCTTCGAAGGCTGGGTCTGTCGAGGGCAGGTTCGGGGTTGGCATGGCAGGGCTCGGAGGCGCGCGAAGAGGAGACGCAGAGGGCATCGGATACTCTGGATTGGTGCAGAAGCAGTTAGGACCAACGGTGGGTCTGCCACCTCTTGGTCAGAGGCCTTCTCCTGGACCAAGCTTACCTCTTGGACCGAGCTCGTATCCGAGGATCGGGTGGGGGAAGAAAAGCTCACTACACGCTGGCGGCGAGAAGGTGGAGGCGAATTTGCGACGGCTGGGGCTGTTCTCTTGCCCTTGCGCGTAAGGCGCAGCTTCATAGTTGGCGGGAGAGAAGACACCGGCTCTGCGGACGATGGCTCGGCCGCAGGTTGATCAGCGATGCGGGGTAGGGCTAAGTCTGCAAGACAGAGAGCTGGTGGCTCAATAAGCAGCGGGACGTCCTCCGCATCAGAAGTCCGGGGTTCCGAAAGCGGCGAACCGGAAGCGACGGCTGGATTAGAAGGTAGACCTTGCGTCAGCTCCTCGTTCAGAGCTTGCAGAACGGCCACCGCGGGCGTCTCTTTGCTAGCAAAGGAACGGAGGATGGCAGCCACTGCAAAAATAAGGAGAAAAAGCACCTCAGTTAGCGAAGAGCGGTATACAAGAAGATAACAACTTACCAAAAGGAGCTCAAATTTCTGTGAAGACAGGACTAAGACCAAAAACGTGCAGAATGCCTTCCAGCATCAGCACGGACAGGCGAACAACAACACCTCTTAGCTTGTCCGCAGCCGCGGAGCAGGCAGGTTCGTGGACATGCGAAGGAAAGTCCGAAGCGAGGAAAGAACGCCATTGGGAAGGTCCAGCTAAGGGGGCAGGGGGCTTAAGGAAGAAAAAGCGAGACCTCCAGCCTTTGTTGGAAGAAGGAAGGTCATCAAAGAACTTAAGGCCCGGCTTGGCCTGGACATTGAATACCCCCGCCTCAGCTCGCCGGAAGGAATAGAAGTGATGGAACAGTCTAGCAGTCAAGGGGATTCGATAAATGCGACACAAGATGATGGTTCCGCAGATTGCGTGGAATACATTGGGGGCAAACTGAGAGATACCAATCCTGCAATACTGACTCAACTCGGAGAGAAAAGGATGTAGCGGGAAGCGAAGACCGCCTAAGACCTGATCCTTAAAAACTGTGATAAACCCTTCGGGGGGAGAAGAAGGATGTTCGTCTGTCAAAGGAAGGCGAAACTCATATGTCGGGCCTACCCCCAGGTTGGATTGTAGTGCAAACAGGTCGTGGTGGTCTAAATCAGAAATGTAATGCGAATACCAGAGGGGGTCCTTACCATCCATGGCTGTGAGGAGCAAGCAGGTAAGGGGGATGAGGACAAGAAGGGTCACAGGTCGGGCGTAAGCAGGAAGACGAGGAGCTGCACTGCTAGAAACGGCCGCGAACGAAAGGAGGAGGAGGATGGTGAAGCATCGGGGTAAAGAAGGCAGACTACCTTTAGGGTTTATAAAGCCCATTCATTCCTAGGAAACATCGAAAGTTGAGCCGCATATCCTTTTGGGGCAACGTGCCTCAACGCCGTCGGATGAGAAATAAGCGCCGAAGGGTGCAAGAGGGGGTCAGCGGCTGGCGTCAGGAGGCGTGCGCAGTAAAGGCGCCAGACAGGTGTCATCGCGAGAAGGAACGCATTAAATGTCGACAAGGCAAGGTAATCATGATGGGGCGTGGCCTCAAAGAAAGAAGCATTCTTCGTGAAAGGCTCGAAGTTAGGCGGGAAGTTTCATGAAGCTGCAGAAGCTAAGCAATTTAAAAGGGCCGTAGGTAAGACGGGGCAGCGGAAGCGACTTTCAGACCAGAGAAGTAGCAAGCAGGCCTGCGGGGGTGTTCCTCGTGCGGATTGGCTGAGCGAGTAGCTCTGCGTGGATAGCCCCGATCTGAGCAGCTAACCGGGCGCGTCACGAGGACTGCGGGGTCACTATAAGATGCAAGGGCACTGTGGTCCAGGGGTTGAGTAAGGGTTTTTTCGCTCCCTCTTCCATTCTTAATTCTATACTGTGCGTAATGCAATTGCAGGATGAAATGCGACACAAATGAGTACGCCCAAAGCTAGCAATAGCGACCAGATTAATTAAAGTAATGAGGCCGGCGTGGCCGGCACGGACGGAGGCGAAAGAGAGTGATGCATCTAGGCCTTTGCCGTTTGGGGGTTATTACTGGTCTCGGACCAGCGCTATCGCCACCGGTCTTGGACCGGAGTATCATTACTGGTCTCGGACCAGCACCATCGCCACCGGTCTCGGACCGGAGTACCCAGACTCTCGCCCCAGTGCGAGTTATAAGTGAGCTCTGCTCTCACGCCCAACGACCTTTCAGGTCGGCTCCCATGCGAGAATTAAAAGTGAGCCCTGTGCTCACGCCCAACGACCTTTCAGGTCGGTAGTCCCAGACTCTCGCCTCAGTGCGAGTTATAAGTGAGCTCTGCTCTCACGCCTAACGACCTTTCAGGTCGGCTCCCATGCGAGAATTAAAAGTGAGCCTCATGCTCACGCATGTTCTTCGGTCGGTAGTCCCAGAACTCTCGCCTCGGTGCGAGTTATAAGTGAGCTCTGCTCTCACGCCCAACGACCTTTCGGTCGGCTCCCATCTTGAGAATTAAAGTGAGCCACTGCTCCACGCTTGACCTTCGGTCGGTGGCCCCAGAACTCTCGCCCGGTCACGAGTTATAAGTGAGTTACGCTCTCACGCCCAGCGACCTTCGGTCGGCTCCCATCGAGAATTAAAGTGAGCCCGTGCTCCGCCCATGACCTTCGGTCGGTGGTCCAGAACTCTCGCCCGGTCACGAGTTATAAGTGAGCTCTGCTCTCACGTGACCTTCGGTCGGCTCCCATCACGAAATTAAAGTGAGCCTGGCTCATAAGACTTTCCGGTCGGTGGTCCCAGACTCTCGCCCCGGCACGAGTTATAAGTGAGCTCTGCTCTCACGCCCAACGACCTTTGTCGGCTCCCATCGAGAATTAAAAGTGAGCCTGTGCTCACGCCTTTTCGGTCGGTAGTCCCGAACTCTCGCCTCATCACGAGTTATAAGTGAGCTCTGCTCTCACGCCCAACGACCTTCGGTCGGCTCCCATCTGAAATTAAAGTGAGCCCTGTGCTCACGTAGCATTCTTCGGTCGGTGGCCCCAGAACTCTCGCCCGGTCACGAGTTATAAGTGAGCTCTTCTCTCACGCCCAGCGACCTTCAGGTCGGCTCCCATCTGAAATTAAAGTGAGCCACATGCTCACGCCATGCGACCTTCGGTCGGTGGCCCAGACTCTCGCCCCAGTGCGAGTTATAAGTGAGCTCTGCTCTCACGCCCAACGACCTTTCAAGTCGGCTCCCATGCGAGAATTAAAAGTGAGCCCTGTGCTCACGCCCAACGACCTTTTAGGTCGGCAGCCCCAAACTCTCGCCCCAGTGTGAGTTATAAGCCGGCCCCCCCACGCGGGGATCAAAAAGCAACTCCTCTGCGAAAATCATAAGCGAGCTCGGCGCCTGTACCGGACTACTTTTCTGAGGAATGTGTCTCACTTGGAGCGGAGCATTTTCTATAATCAGGTCAGCTACGTCTGGTTTTACGTTATGCAAATTGCAAATATGCAGCAAATACGCAGGGCAAAGGATGCGGAGTGTCATCTACCCTACTCCTAGGATGTCAGTATTAACTATATAATCAGGTTCTGCATACTCATTACAATTTTAAGTCTTAAGCTCTATGTCGGTTTTGTTATCTCAAATTTACACGTGAAAAAGAATCATGAAGCAATTCTTAACTCTTACCTACGAAACAGTTTCTAAGAATACTTGCTAGTTGAAACATGAGCAGGAGAAACTTGGCCAAAAGGGGACAGATGTACAAGCATTGCAGCACAATCCAATAAGAAGGCGATACAGCCAAGGCCACAAGCGGGAACGCCGTATGGCAAAGGAGCCACTGAGACAATTATTCCCCAGGCCAGCTTTGACTCGGGGAAGGAATTGGCCCTGGGGAGTGAACACTTCCGCGTGAAGACCTGTCGGGAGATTCAGGGGCGTTCACAGCTCGAGCCAGCTCCGCGCGTAAAGATCTGATGACCGCTTGCTGCTGAGTGATGGTGCGTTGCTTATCCTCGAGGCCCGATCGAAGGAGGGAGAGCTCCCGTTCATGCTCTCGACGCACCTGTTCCTGGAGACCAAGTTGACGCTGCAGGCTAGCCTGGCACTGCTCCTTCCTCGTCTTCTCCACATCCATGCAGTACTTTGCAAGGCGATACTGGTCTTCCATGGAACGCAGAGCAGCTACCTGGCGATCTCGATCCTGAGACACCCTATTTAGCTCGCGCTCTCTCGAGACAAGTAGCGTGGTGAGTTCGTTCACCAGCGTTCGGGAGGGTGGTTGGTCAACTTCCTGAGAAGAGGGAGGGGAATGCATCATGTGGGGAAGCGGTTGGCGGAACGCGGGTAAGACAGCGTAAAGAAGAGGGGATAACATGGAGAAGCGACCTTAAGGCTCCTTATAAAGAGGAGTAGCAGCTAAGTCAAGGCAACTGCGTGGGCGCGGCGCCCCAAGCGGCTGGCGACGCAATAAAGGAGGCATGGTATCCCAGGCGACACGACACAAAGGTCGATGTGAAAGCCCAGGCGACGCGACACAAAAGTTGGTGCGTGACGCAGGAAGCAGAAGCGCGCAGAGATGTGCTGAGGTCACAGAGATGTGCTGAGGCAGGAGCACAGAGATATGCTGAGGTCTCAGAGATAGTCTGATGTCATAGAGAGATGCGAAGGTCTAGTCAGTCAGACTATCGTCCTCCTTCGACTAGACTTGTGAGGGAGGCTTGTGATACGGTTGGTAATGGAGGGGCCCATGAGGAAAGGGTTGGAAAAGTCAAGGCTATGTGGCAGTCAAAAGTCAGGAGTGTTAGGACCAAAAGTAGCTAGAGGGGGGGGTGAATAGCTCGTCGCTCGCTCGTTGCTCGGCGTTGCTTGTTTCTTCTAAGATGTGCAGCGGAAAATACAGAAACAAATCACACAACGCTAACACGGTTGGTTTACTTGGTATCCACCTCACAAGAGGTGACTAGTCCAAGGATCCACACCACGCACACACCCTCCACTATGAAAACACTCCTTTTCGGTAACTACCGAGGGCGGAGAAGCCCTACAAGACTCTCAGTACAAGAAGAAAGAAAAGGGAAACAAATACAAGCATAACACTTTGAGTCTGAGAAACCCTAACCCTAGCTTCTCTTCTTGCCTTTGATCCGCCTCTTGACTTGGAAGCTTCCAAGATCCTTCAAGAACTGGCGATCCGATCTTTGAGTGTGGAGGAGTTGGCGAGAGAGCTGGAGTGAATCGGTGAAGTCTTGCCGAAGGAATCGTGCGCTAAATCGACGCTAACGGTCGAATCCCGATCGATTGGAATGCTCCCAATCGATCGGGGAGGCTGGATCGATCCACGGATCGATCCAGAGCGCTCTGTCTGGAAAAACTTCGGATCGATCACGGATCGATCCAGCACTTGATCGCGACGGCGTCCCAATCGATCCACCGATCGATTGGGACCTCTGAATCGATCACGGATCGATCCAGAGAATCGCACAGAGACTCACGGATCGATCGGTGGATCGATCCGGATCTGCTGGATCAATCCACGGTTCAATCCAAACCTGCTGGATCAATCCACGGATCAATCAAACTTCTTGGATCAATCGGCTGATCAATCCAGATCTTGGTTTTTGCCCAAAACCAAGCCCAAAGCCCCCTAAACCAACATCTAGTCAACCATGACTTGTTGGTACATAAGACCTAGCATCCGGTCACCCTTGACCAGCTAGGACTCTCTCACCAAGTGTCTGGTCAATCCCTTTGACCCACTTGGACTTTTCTCTTCTTGCCAAGTATCCGGTCACTCCCTAAGACCTACTTGAACTTTTCTTCCTCGTGCCACGTATCCGGTCAATCCCTTTGACCTACTTGGACTCTCACCAGATGTCTGGTCAATCTTGACCCATATGGATTTCTCTTGCCTGGCTTCACTCACCGGGACTTTCCCAATTGCCTAGATTCACTCACTAGGTCTTTCACCTGGCTTCACTCACCAGGACTTTCATACTGCCTAGCTTCACTCACTAGGACTTTCACCTGGCTTCACTCACCAGGATTTTCCTTCTGCCTAGCTTCACTCACTAGGACTTTCACCTGGCTTCACTCACCAGGACTTTCACTCTGCTTAGCTTCACTCATTAGGACTTTCACCTGGCTTCACTCACCAGGACTTTCACTCTGCCTAGCTTCACTCACTAGGACTTCCTTCTGCCTAACATCCCAGTTAGGACTTCCCAGTCAAGTATCCGGTCAACCCTGACCTACTTGACTCTTCTTCAATTAGCATCTTATTGTCAAACATCTAAACCCAAACCAAGACTCAGCTTGGTCAACCAGGTCAACCTTGACCTGAGGGATGTTGCACCAACAATCTCCCCCTTTTTGATGTTTGACAATACCACAATAACACTTACAATTCCACATGTAAGTTAGGCTAATCCCATAGCCTCATTCTTCATGCCACTAGGTAATGAAAGCATAAGTTAAGCTCTTCATTCTCCCCCTAAGAGGGCAAACTCCCTCTTAGATAATGAAAGCCTAACTTACTCTCTTTTACAAGTCCTTTCATTCTCCCCCTATTGGCACACATCAAAATCCCTTGTAGCGCACACTCAACCCATCTTTAGGCACACATCAACCCATGCCTCAATTTCGGGTATACTTCAACAAATCTATTGTTGAAAAACTCTCCCCCTGAAGAGTTGCTCATCGTTGGTTACAACTTCACTCGTTGAACCAACACGATAATGAAGGTCCCATACCCTTCATTTATCCTTAACTTCTTCCTCAATGTAGACAAATACCCAACCTTGAGCATTTTCTAACCTCTTGAGTTCCCACTTGAAATAATGAGGATATCCACTCCCCATTTCAAGTTCAAAAGCTCATCCATGAGCATTTTCTTTAAAGAAGGTTAACCACCTTCCAAGGTTCATGAAAAATAATTTTCATGCCTTTAAAGAGTCCCTCCCCCTAAAGACATGGTGGTAACTTCTGTCATTGCACCAACAATGACTTGGAATCCCTAAACCTTTAGGAAACCCAAATTTAGAAGTTTTGAGGTTCAAATGTTCAAAATTTGAAACAAACCTCAACCTAAACTTCAATGAAGTCTTCCTTAACCATTCCATCCTTGTTTTCAACACGAAAACACCCTTTTTATGTATACAAATGTATTTTAAGGGTTTGGAATGGTTACATAGACTAATCATGGTTCAAAGATGCTGAAATCAGGCCTTCCCAGCCAAAATCAGCAACTTGGATCGATTGGAGTTGGGATCCAATCGATTGAACCAACTGAATCGATCCACTGATCGATTCGGTATGTGGATCGATCCACTGATCGATCCAGCGAGCTTCTGGTCGCGAGATTTGCCTTCTGAATCGATCCACGGATCGATTCAGGCACTCCAATCGATCCATGGATCGATCGGAGTTCTGATAGTTGCTGAAATTCCATTTCAGTCAACTTCAGAAACCCCTAGAAAATTCTACAAAAATCCAAAAATCATGAAATTTCGTGTAGACATTATTTAGGGTATACTTAATCATGGTAAAATAGCTTTCTATGAAAATACTTCATATTTTCAAAGATTGACACAAACTTGAAAACTTGTAAAAACTTTAGCGTTTTCTTCAAGTTTGTGTCTAACTATTCAATGGTGATTACTATCAAAAGATAGTCTTCACCAAGGTTTTCCAAAAACATTTTAAAAACATTTTCAAAACCAATATCCCATCATGTTCTTTGGGCATAATGCACATGACTTGTACATTAGTTTTTCCAATGATGGGAAAAACACATAAGTATGTGTTTTGATGAACCTAAAACTCAAAAGAATGCACTAAATCAACATCTTGAGTTTTGTTCATCATCCTAACATCTCACTTGTATCTAATGTGTACTAAAAACACATACAAGTCATCTTATAGGTCTTTGTGAGATGTAGATTTTGGTTTTGCCCTAATCTAGGGATCATGCATATCTATCTAGGCATTTTGGAGATATTAGACACCCACCTAGGATGTCACTTGTTAATAAGTGTTGTTAAATGCCTTTTGTCCTTAATTACAAGGAATTAAACTTAATGCATGATAATGTTATGGCATACATCAAAAAGAAATAATTTTCAAAAAAAAATATCCTATAATTACATGATGTATGAATGTCATGACATGATATTTTTGGATTTTTCATAATAAAACATGAATGCAAAAATAGACATGATGTTATGACATATGATGGGCAAACAGTCATGGCAAGATTTAGCATAAATAAAATATACCTAGATTAACTATCTAAGTATCCTTAAAACCTTAGCTAAACTTACAACTTAAACCTAGATTGCCCTAAAGTGCTTCAAGAACATGCCGAAGCCTAAATTGGCATTTCTAATTCCCTTGATTAATTTATGCCAGTCGAAATTAAGCATATCCTCAAATGTTGGCATATTTCATTTTTCCACAAGAGTAGCACTTTAACATAAGGCTTCAATTGCCTTTAATTTTCTAAGAACATACCAAAATCCCAACTTGGTATTTCTTAAGGTTTTCCCAAATTTGTGCCTTTTTTAAGATAAAATCAATTTTTCCACCAATAGGCACATTTCACTCTTTCAAGGAGTAAATAAAAATTCCATTTCATTTTCAAAGGTTAACAAAAACCTTGAAAATGCTCCTTGAGTGTCAATTTCCTCAAAGTTGGGTTAACTACCCTTCTAACCGGAGTTGACACTCTCTAACCCATCTATGGGGTAGAGAAGATGCTCCTAGGAACCCAACACCTATTGGTGCTCCTTGGATGCTCTAGGTATTCACTAGGGATAACTTCCCTAGATACCTTCCTAGTGACCTTATTTGGCTTCTTGGAAGCCTTGGTCACACTTTCTAGGTCAACTCTAGGGATAGCCTCCCTTGTAACCTTGTTTGTGACTTTCTTAGACTTCTTAGAAGCCTTAGTCACATTTATTGCAAAAATACTCTTAGGGATAACTTCCCTAGTATTTTTGGCTTGACCACTAGACCTAGGGTTTGTTCCATAACTATATGGAACTCTATGGTAAGAGGGCACATCCTTCTTAGCCTTTGGTTTGTATCCCAAACCTCTATGGCCATTGGATGGCTTTGCCCTAAACCTAGGTTATGCTCATTTTGCCCTAATAGGATATTTTCCATCCTTTTAGGGTCTTTTCCATTTTATCAAGTCTTGACCTCAAGACTTGATTTTCCATCACTAAATCCTTAGTTTTAGGTTCATGAGCATTTTTGTTTCTAGGCTTGTAGCTACAATCCTTAGAGTTCTTGCCTAGACTTTTACCTACATTCCTAGCCTTAGGTGTAGTAGTTTTAGCATGAAAAGCTATATGTTTTTCTTTAACGCTATCATGCTTTCTATTTTCATGGTAAATCGCATTAAAATGATATAAGTTAGAACTATCATGCTTTTTACCATAATGTAAAGGGGTAGGCTCAATAAATGTTACCTTCTTCTTTACCTTGGAGGCTCCCCCTTGACTAATGCCTCCTTGAGCCTTGACCATCCTCTTCCCCTTGGGGCATTGACTTCGGTAATGCCCTTTTTGGTTGCAAGAAAAGCACACAATGTGCTCCTTGCTCCTTTTTGTTCCGGGGATGGTCTCCTTGGGCTTCTCCTTGCCCTTTTGTGTCACTTGACCCTTTTTCTTGGCCAAGTTGGGACACTTGCTCTTGTAGTGCCCACTTTCCCTACACTCAAAACATATGATATGTTTTTTATTATTAATTGAAATGTTTATACTTTCTTGTGTAGGGATGACACTTGCTCCTCCATTTGATATTTCTTGAATTTCGGAGGTGGCACCTGTTGGTTGCTACTCGGAAAACCTAGAGGTTCCACTGTACAAAAATTTTGTACAAAGGTCTGAACCTTTTCCTAGCTACCATGTGTTCTTTTAAATTAAATTTTGGATCGCCTGCGGAACTTAACACGTTTGATTCAAAACTTAATCTATTCGTTCTTTTAGGTTTTGACTTGGGTCTCCTGCGGAACTTAACACGTTCGACCCAAATCACCTTAAGTTATTAATTCCATTAAATATTAATTTCCATAATTGGTTCCCAGTACTGACGTGGCGAGGCACATGGCCTTCTTGGATATGGGAGCAACCACCACCGACTAGACAAAACCTTTTATAGAAAGGTAATATTTAATTTCCTAAAATAACTTTAGGTTAACCGAAAAGAACAATCAAATCACAAGGATAAGAAAAACAAAAGAACACAACATCGAAAAACATATTCGAAATTCTAGAATCGTAAGCCTCTTGTATTTGGTATTATTTCCATAAATAACTAGCATGATGCGGAAAGGAAAATTACTAGTTATACCTTCTAAAAGACCTCTTGATCTTCTACCGTATTCCTCTTCTAACCTCGGACGTTGTGTGGGCAACGATCTTCCGAGATGAGAACCACCAAGCACCTTCTTCTTCCTTACAAGTTTCGGCCACCACAATTCTCCAAGAGAAGTAGAGGTCCGGCCACCACCACCAAACTCCAAGGGATGCAAGAAACAAAACCACCTTTCTCTCCTTCTTCTCCTAGCTAGAACCGGCCACCATCAAGAGCTCCAAGAGAGGTTGCCGCCGGCCATAAGAAGAAGAGAAGAGGAAGAAGCTAGGGCCGGCCACCAAGGAGGAAAAGAGAGGAGAAGAATAATAGAGTTGATCCCCCATGAAGGCACCTCTACCCTCTCTTTTATAATCCTTGGCCTTATCAAATAAGGAAATTTAAATAAAAATTTCCTTAATTCTTTTGCCATTGATAAGGAAAATTTATTTAATTAAAAACAATTTTCCTATCTCAATTTACATGGCCGGCCACTATCAAGCTATAAACAAGGAGAGTTTTAATTAATTAAAACTTTCTAATTTGTCTCCAGAAATTTATAAAAAAAATTTCTCCAATAATTTTTTTAATAAAAGGAAATTTTATAAATTAAAATTCTTCTTTTAAACATGTGGATAATTTCCAAAAGGAAAGTTATCTCTAAAATTAAAATCTCTTTTCAATCTACAAATAAGGAAAGATATCAAATCTTTTCTTAATCTTTTATAGAAACTAATAAAAGAGAATATTTAATTTTTAAACTTCTCTTTAAATTATTATCATGGTTAAAAGGAAAGTTTTCTTAAAAATAAAATCTCCTTTCAATCTACAAATAAGGAAAGATTTCAAATCTTTTCTTAATCTTTTATAGAAAGCTTTTAAAGGAAAGATTTAATTTTTAAACTCTCTTTTAAAACTATGATATCCACATAAGAAATAATTTTAATAAAAATCCTTTTTAATATGATGTGGTCGGCCACCTAAGCTTGGGCTCCAAGCTATTGGCCAGGCTTGGCCGACCCTAAGCTTGGGCTTCAAGCTAGGCTTGGACGAACCCTATTGGTTGGGTAAGAAGGTGGGTATGTGGTGGGTATAAATCTCTATATACAAGAGGCTACGATAGGGACCGAGAGGAGGAATTGGTTTTGGTCTCCCGATAAAATTAAGCATCCCATGCTCGCCCCGAACACACAACTTAATTTTATCAATAATAATTCATTCCACTAGAGAACTATTATTGAACTACCGCACCAATCCCAAATTACATTTTGGGCTCCTTCTTATCATGAGTGTGTTAGTCTCCCTGTGTTTAAGATATCGAATGTCCACTAATTAAGTGAGTTACTGACAACTCATTTAATTAATATCTTAGTCCAAGAGTAGTACCACTCAACCTTATCATCATGTCGGACTAGGTCCACCTGCAGGGTTTAACATGACAATCCTTATGAGCTCCTCTTGAGGACATTATCAACCTAGTATCTCTAGGACACAGTTTCCTTCTATAATCAACAACACACACTATAAGTGATACCATTTCCCAACTTATCGGGCTTATTGATTCATCGAACTAAATCTCACCCATTGATAAATTAAAGAAATAAATATCAAATATATGTGCTTGTTATTATATTAGGATTAAGAGCACACACTTCCATAATAACCGAGGTCTTTGTTTCTTTATAAAATCAGTACAAAAGAAACGACCTCAAATGGTCCTACTCAATACACTCTAAGTGTACTAGTGTAATTATACAGTCAAGATAAACTGATACCTAATTACACTACGACCTTCTAATGGTTTGTTCCTTTCCATTTTGGTCGTGAGCTACTGTTTATAATTTATAAGGTACTGATAACATGATCCTCTGTGTGTGACACCACACACCATGTTATCTACAATATAAATTAATTGAACAACTACATTTATCATAAATGTAGACATTTGACCAATGTGATTCTTATTACTAGATAAATCTTTATACCAAAAGCTAGGCTTTTAGTATACACCCTAACAGCACCATCTTCTTCTTCTTCACTTGACCCGGATGTAGAAGCTTCTCCTTCTTCTTGATCCGGCGTCACCAAGGATTGCTCCCCCTCAATCCTAGAGGTGAAGGCTTCATCATCTTGAACATGAAACAAGGAGTATGCTCCCTCCTTGTTCCCTTCGTTGCATTCCCTTGAGGATGAAGCTTCTTGGATTTCCTCTTCTTCGGAGGTTGAGCATCTCTCAACCTCGGAGTCCTCCTCTTGGTCTTGCTCCAAAGAGTCACCCTCTCTGAATTCTTCATGATCTTGTACAGTGGAGGGGATCTCTTCATGAAGCTTGGCCAATTTGCTCCATAGCTCCTTTGCATCTTCAAACTCTCCAATTTTGCAAAGGATGGTGCTTGGCAATAAATTGACCAAAAGCTTGGTCACTTTGTCATTTGCCTCGCCCCTTTGGACTTGCTCCGGGCTCCATTTGCTTTTCTTTAGAGCTTTGCCCTTTGAATTTCTTGGAGCCTTGAAGCCTTCCATTAGAGCAAACCATTGCTCTATCTCCATCATAAGAAAATTTTCGATTCTTGATTTCCAAGAATCGAAACTCGTAGAAGTGTATGGTGGAGCCACCCTTGTGTCAAATCCAAGCCCATCTTGGAATTGCATCTTGAAGTTGAGCTTGATAAAGTCTTGAACTTGAAAAATTTGCTCCAACTTCTTCACCCTCTAGCTTTTCTTATTTATGCTTGACCCTTCCGGCGATGATTCCGGTGAAGAGCAACCTTGCTCTGATACCACTTGTTAGGACCAAAAGTAGCTAGAGGGGGGGGTGAATAGCTCGTCGCTCGCTCGTTGCTCGGCGTTGCTTGTTTCTTCTAAGATGTGCAGCGGAAAATACAGAAACAAATCACACAACGCTAACACGGTTGGTTTACTTGGTATCCACCTCACAAGAGGTGACTAGTCCAAGGATCCACACCATGCACACACCCTCCACTATGAAAACACTCCTTTTCGGTAACTACCGAGGGCGGAGAAGCCCTACAAGACTCTCAGTACAAGAAGAAAGAAAAGGGAAACAAAATACAAGCGCAAAGCTTACAATGAGTACAGAAAACCCTAACCCTAGCTTCTCTTCTTGCCTTTGATCCGCCTCTTGACTTGGAAAGCTTCCAAGATCCTTCAAGAACTGGCGATCTTTGTGAGGGCTGTGGAGGAGTTGGCGAGAGGTCTGGAGTGAATCGGTGAAGAAGAATGAACGCTGCGGCTTAAATCGACGCTAACGGTCGAATCCCGATCGTTGGAATTCTCCCAATCGATCGGGAGGCTTTGGATCGATCACGGATCGATCCAGAGCGCTCAGTTCTCGGGAACTTACGGATCGATCCACGGATCGATCCGGAGACAGCGATGGCGACGGCGTCCCAATCGATCCACCGATCGATTGGGACCTCTGAATCGATCCACGGATCGATCCAGAGCTTCTCACAGAGACTCACGGATCGATCGGTGGATCGATCCATGAGCTCTGGATCGATCCACGGATCGATCAAACTTGCGGATCAATCCACGGATCAATCCAAACTGCTGGATCAATCCACGGATCAATCCAAACCTTTGGATCAATCGGCCGATCATCCGGATCTTGGTTTTGCCCAAAACCAAGCCCAAAGCCCCTAAACCAACATCTAGTCAACCATGACTTGTTGGTACATAAGACCTAGCATCCGGTCACCCTTGACCAGCTAGGACTCTCTCACCAAGTGTCTGGTCAATCCCTTTGACCCACTTGGACTTTTCTCTTCTTGCCAAGTATCCGGTCACTCCCTAAGACCTACTTGGACTTTTCTTCCTCGTGCCACGTATCCGGTCAATCCCTTTGACCTACTTGGACTCTCACCAGATGTCTGGTCAATCTTGACCCATCTGGATTTCTCTTGCCTGGCTTCACTCACCGGGACTTTCTCAATTGCCTAGATTCACTCACTAGGTCTTTCACCTGGCTTCACTCACCAGGACTTTCATACTGCCTAGCTTCACTCACTAGGACTTTCACCTGGCTGCCTAGCTTCACTCACTAGGACTTTCACCTGGCTTCACTCACCAGGACTTTCACTCTGCCTAGCTTCACTCACTAGGACTTTCACCTGGCTTCACTCACCAGGACTTTCACTCTGCCTAGCTTCACTCACTAGGACTTCCTTCTGCCTAACATCCCAGTTAGGACTTCCCAGTCAAGTATCCGGTCAACCTTGACCTACTTGACTCTTCTTCAATTAGCATCTTATTGTCAAACATCTAAACCCAAACCAAGACTCAGCTTGGTCAACCAGGTCAACCTTGACCTGAGGGATGTTGTACCAACAAGGAGGACGTGGTGGTCAATAGTCAAGGTGATGTGGCAGTCAATGGTTAGGCCGACGGGGCGGTTAAAGGCGAGCAGGTGCGATAGTCAGAAGTCAGGCAGGCTGATCGATCAAGGGGGCAAAGCAGTCGGAAGGCGAGGGAAGACGTCAGGCGGCACACAGGTCACAGGTCGGCATTGGCAGAGCTGATCAGAAGCAGCCCGATCTACAGACCTGCAGTTGAGGGCCAGGAAGTACAAAGCGCAGAATGCAAGTCGGGATCGGCAGAGCTGAGCAGAGGCCAAGAACAGGAAGTATAGGCCAGTGGGTCGGCATCGGCAGAGCTGATCAGAAACAACCCGATCTACAGACTTGCAGTTGAGAGCCAGGAAGTACAAAGTGCAGGATGCAAGTCGGGATCGGCAGAGCTAAGCAGAGGCCAAGAACAGGAAGTATAGGCCAGTGGGTCGGCATCGGCAGAGCTAATCAGAAGTAGCCCGATCTACAGACCTGCAGTTGAGGGCCAGGAAGTACAAAGTGCAGGATGCAGGTTGAAGATCAGCGTAGCTGTGTCTAGACAGCTTGGGCTGCAGGTCTGCGAGTTGGAGGCTTGGAAATGCGAATCACAGGTGCAGGCCGGTGCAGGGATACAATTGGTCGGAGGAGCTAAGTAATACGGGCGCGGAGAATCTCAACGGTCCGTCGAGAAGAGTCATTACACATCAACAATGCGGGCGAAGGCAGAGGTTCCTAAAACGAAAAGATGCCCTTATAACCAGTAGTAGCCTGTCAGCTGTCCCCCACTACAGGACAAAATCATGTACGAAGGCGGAGGTTCCTAAACGGAAAGATGCTTGCGCGACAAATAGCAGCACGACAGGTGTCCAGAACTAGGCGACAAAGCCCAGCGTCTAACGTTTTTTCTGACAGGATGGCAGGCTCCAGAAGGGGGAAGCATAAAAGGCGAGAAATTCCTGGTATGCAGGTACGCGCACACACTCTCTCGTCACTTTTTTCCACAACTATCTTTCCTTCTGCTTCTCTCTGTTCTTTCTGGGGAAAAAGGACCTGACTTGAGCGTCGGAGGGCCTGATCCGAGGACTTTTTCCCTGGGTTTCGGTCTCTAACGTGGGAGGGGAGATCGTCTGAGTGTGCGCAGGGTCCTGCAGCAGCGTCAGCCACCCGTGGGAGCCGAATCATCTTCTACGACCTTCCGTCAACCATCGGGACACCTGGACCAACCTCCGTCCGACTCAGCCTCCGGACGGGATCATTTTCCTTTATGGTTAGTCTTTCCTAATCTTGCCATGTTTGACTTCTTATATAAGGAGTGTCATTATTAATAAAGGAGTGGAGAAAAATTGAACAATTAAGACTCTGTCTAGGATGAGTCTTCCCCCTCGAGTGATTTGGACTCTGTCTAGGACGAGTCTTTTTTCCTCCCTTCCCCCCTTACGTGCTGTATGACCAAATACGGATTTAGATCTCGACCTGTGACTCGATCCTATACTCTAGACCATATCACATATATACACATCCTATTAATATTTGAAATCAAACATATCAAATGCTTACAAGTCATGATATCTAAAAATATCCAACACTCCAAGAAGTTAAACAATTTAATTCAAAAGAAATTACACAAACATCAACTCATCTTCTTCTTCCATAAAAATTTTCTTCTCCATCCCATGTTCTTTTCCTGCATCAAAACAAATAAACAAACAAATAAACAAACAAGTAGATCATTTTTAATAAGAAAGATAATTACTTAAATAATTATCTATTTACACATATAAGAATGATTTTGCTTTTACAGGAATTTGAAAACTCAAAAGTTCATAAATACTGGAAGAACCTAATAATATGATACAAAATGAATACAAATAATTATTCAATAAGATTTATAAAAGCGAAACAGTTTACTAAAAAGATAAATGCAAGCAATTTATCAAATCCCTAACAAAAGTTCTTCCAAATATTTAATTATTTTATTTCCTTCATATTTGAACAACCAAAGCTTTGACCTCAAGAAACATGGACTTCAAATGCAACTGATCAAAAAGAAAAGATCAAGAAAAATTAGGTACAACCTGTTCAACTCAGGGTGTGTTATTTTTTAAAACGTTTCAATTTTCTTTTTCCATGAAAAAATAAGATAGAAAGAATTTAGAAAATAGAAAAGATATTTGACACTGTTACTTTTTATATAACTGATGATTAATCTAATAAGAGAAAAATATTTAAACTATTCTTCATAAGGAAAAGGGAAAATTGGAAAAAAAAAAATATTCAAACAATCTCAAACGTCCTATTTCAGCAGATTGAACAAAGTATTATCATTTATTGTACTCAAAACATTAAAACATTACATATAAATTTAAAAGTATTGGATTGAAAATTTGGACAACTATACATGCTCCGCTTGTACACATAAAAACTCTGATAAATGTTTTCAACATTCCCAATAAAACAAACAAAACCTCTTCTTCAAGAAGATCATACTCAGATGATTAAACAAGAAAAAGATAAATATCCTAGAGTGCAACTTACAGTGCAATTCCAATCTACATGATAAACCTGACCATATGAACTTGGAAAGAAGTTTGAACCGCTCTAAGTATATCATGGTGGTAAAAGGTGAATACGCTCATCCCCAGTATCTCCGTTAATCCATCTTAGAGTTAACACGGAGGGGATAAATCACGGACGATTACTAGCCTTGGTAGTGACTAACAAATAAGGGAGGTATTTACCTCAGTTATGCTGAGATTCGAATCCCAAATCTCATGATAATAACATCTCATATGTTAATCACTAGACCATCTCGAGAGTACCTTCAGTCAAACAAATCATGTATTATAGGAATATGCAATATGAAACAGAATTTCCATAAACTTTATTGATTAGCCTTCCTAAAAGGTACAACAACTAGCCTTCCTAAAAGGTACTGAAAGGAAAAAAAAAATGGAAAATCATGACTTTCAAATGGAATCAAATGAGTAGAAGAGGTATGACTGGAGTTGAATCAGTCAAGTAGATGTTGTATGATAGGAGAATGCACTATGAAACTGAACTTTAATATAGTTCTAGATTAGCCTTCCTAAAAGATACTCGGTCAAGGACAAATTGAATACATAGCTTTCATATTGGAAAAGCTTTAATAACAAACTAATATGTAGAAACAAGGATGACATTCACAACAAAAACAAGAGAAGAAAACAAATGTAAGGTAAGCTGCAATCGAATGTCTTTTCATTTTCTTTTGAAATCTATCAAACAAAAAAAGGTGAAAATAAATACTGAAAATAATTACTTGAACGGTGTTGCAGTGAATTATATTAGAAACAGTTTAATGCATCATCGTGCAATAAGTTTCTTATGCGTGTTAAAAACTTAATACTTATTTTTTTCCTCTAATATAGATTTCGCCTCACCAATCTTATTAAAAATAAATGAACAATATTAATAAAAAAATAAAAAATTAAACGGCTCACAATCCATTGATTAATGTTTAACAACATTAATTATGAGAGAAATAACACCAGGGGCCAGCCACTGCCACGACTGACAACCAGGGGCCAATCGCGGCCACAAGGGACCAGTCGCAGCTGGCCATGGGCGACCGCACTTGGCCCAGACCGAGGCGGTCGAGCCCTGCCCCAGGCTCCGGCATTGAGTGTGAGAGGGGAGAGGGGAAAGGGGAGGGAAGCGAGGGACTTACCGAGACAATCGCCGGAGATCGTTGCCGCTGTCACTGTCGCTGTCGCCGAGAGAAGTAGATACAACTGGATAGGGAAAGGGGATCGGGTTGTGAGGTGGTTTTTAGGGATTTTTTGCGACGAACGTTTTTCATCGCCAATTTCATCCACAAATTGGGGATGAATATCATTTTCGTCCTGAAATTAGGGACGAAATCAATTTTCGTTCCCAATTTTGGGGATGATATTTAAAAAATAATAATTAAATTTTTAAAAAAATTATTAAATAAAAAGTAAAAAAATTTAATAGATAAAAATAAAAAAATATTTTCATCCTAGATTTGGTGATGAATCCTTAGATTCATCACCAATTCTGGGAGAATTCGTCCTAAAATTAAAAAAAAAAAACAACCAAAGCCCTAAATATTGAAATTTTATGAAACAAGTTCTCATCCGTTTATATTATTCTCTTGATCATAAAAATATCATCGTCCATAATTTTGACCCAATATTTTGAGTGTAGTAATTTTTTTTAACATGAATTAGGTCAAATTCTAGTTACAAAATGACCACACTCAATATATTAGGTTAAAATTATGGATGAACATATTTTTATAATCAGGAGAATAATACGAACACATGTGAATTTGTTTCATGAAATTCTAATATCTCTATATTCATATTTAGGATTTTCTATTATTTGTTCTTTTTTCTTTTATTTTTTTTTAATTCTGGGATGAATCCTGGATTCGTCCCTAAATTGTCGACGAATCCATGGATTCATCCTAGATTTGGGGACAAATCCTTAGATTCGTCGCCAATTCTGAGACGAATTAAGGATTTGTTCCCGAATTGAAAAAATAAAAAGAAAAAAGTAACTGAAGACCCAAATATGGACCTAGAGTTATTGGAATTTCATTAAACAAGTTCCCATGTATTTGTATTATTCTGCTGATCATAAAAATACTCTCATCCATAATTTTGACCCAATATATTCAAGGTAGCGATGTTTTAATATAAATATGACTTAATTCGTGTTAAAAAATAATATACTCGATATATTGGGTCAAAATAATGTATAAGGGTATTTTTATGATAAGGAGAATAATACGAATACATGATAACTTGTTTCATAAAATTTTAAGATCTGTAGGCCCATATTTAGAGTTTAAAACACACATACTAAACTACATATATTTCACTTTTTAAGAAAAAAAATAATTGATAACAATGATGTATGAAGATATTTATATGATTAGAAGAATAATACAAACACATAGAAATTAGTTTCATAAATTTCGAGATCTCTAGGTCCATATTTAGGGTTTATGATTATTTTTTCTTTTTTTTTTTTTGGAATGAATCCTGGATTGGTCCCAGAATTGGCGACGAATCCAAGGATTCGTCCCCAAATCTGGGATGAATTCATGGATTTGTCGCCAATTTAGGGACGAATCTATGAATTCGTCCGAGATTTGAAAAAAAAAATATAATGAAAAAGAATAAATAATCGAAAACCCTAAATATGAACCTAGAGATATTAGAATTTCATAAAACAAGTTCTCATGTGTACGTATTGTTCTCCTGATCATAAAAACGCTCTCAGCCATAACTTTGATCCAATATATTGAGTGTATTGATGTTTTATAATAAATTATATTTATTTATAATAAAAAAATTCATATTTGATTATCATATTTATATGGTAATTTTTTAATATTAAGATAATATTTTTTAAATATTAGGTCAAATTGGCGATATTCGTATTAAAAAAATCACTACTCTCAATTAGGTCAAAATGATGTATGAGACATTTATATAATTAGGAGAACAAAATAAACATGAAAACTTATTTCATGTCATTCGGAAATCTCTAAATCAATATTTAGAGTTTCAGGCTCATTTCTATTAAATTTCAATTATTTTTCATTCTGGGACGAATTCTGGATTTGTCACAGATTTAGCTTCCTTAAAATATTAAGCTTCTACGACGAATTATTAATTCGTCGTAGAATATGCAACAAATTATTAATTCATCAAAGAATTTGCAACAAATTTAATTTTTGTTGCAAAAGTGACAACGAATATTTTATTTATCACAGAATTTTGAATGGAAATTAAATTTTGTTGCTATTTGACAACGAATTTTGCGACAAAATATTATTTGTTGCTAATTTACGACGAAAATATTTGGTTGCAAATTTCACTACTAATTTGGTGTTGGGATCGATGTGCCGCTAGAGGGGGGGTGAATAGTGTCTCACCCAAATCGATGGCTTCCTACGTATTCGTTAGTGCGCAAGCGGAATAATACAATACAAATTATGAATACGAAAGCTAAAGATAAAGAAAAGAACAAGCAAACCAATGCACGTCGATGTAACGTGGTTCGGAGATGATGCTCCTACTCCACGGCTGTCCGTAAGGTGGACGATCCCTCAATCCGTCGGTGGATTAGTCCCCGGAAACTCCGGCTAGCTCAAACCACTCCTTGTGGGTGGAGAAACCTCACCACAACTTCAACCAAGAACACTTGGAAACAAGAGATCCTTGAATACTTTGGTGACTACTAATTAGGCTTTAACCAAGTCTAATTTCGTCACCTTGGCCGGCCATACCAAGCTCCTTCTTATAGAGCTTGGAACAAATCAGAACCTGATTTGCCCGTTACCAGTCGACTGGTCCTTCCACCAGTCGACTAGTGCCAGCCCAACGGCTATCTGCTACAATGCATCAGTCGACCGATCCAGTAATTGCTACAGTATGCTACAGTACTGCTGCAGTGCCGCTACAGTAAAATCCTAAAACTAGGATTTTACTCCGAGTATAATCTCTCATGCACTCGTACCCTCACCCTTATGACTCATTTGACGCTTTCTTTGCAGCTTTGACCTCTTGCCTTCAAGCCTACTTCCTTTGGCTCTCGTCCCTCGGATGCATCCAAGCCCGCGGCTTGTCCCCAATGCCATCCTTCTCGTATGCCTCAAAGTCGCTTCCCTCGGCCCTTGTCCTCGCTGCCTTGTCCACGGTCCCTCGGATGCTCCATCCTTCACCGGACCCGAAGCCGTCAACCTTAGTCACATGTGTCACCTGCAGTCCTACACAACTCAAGTACACATATCAAATAACGAGGGTAATCCTAACTTAAACCCTTTGCCCAAACACCAAAACACATGGTCCCGCGGACCATTGGGATTGCTCCAACATTTGGGACAATTTTTTTCGCTAAATTTGTTGCAGATTTTTTGGGATGAAAATATTTGTCCCTAAATTCTGTCCCTAATTCATTGGTTTTTTTATAGTGATGGCATGCGAGGTCAACAAGGGATGACTCCCTGCTACTCTGAGTCCCGCCTTCGAGCTACGCCTAGTTCCCAACTCCCAGCTACTCCCGATACTCGACTACGCTTGGTCCCTGACTCCTAATTATTCCCCGACTCCCGACTACTCTAAGTCCCAACTCCAGATTACACTCGGTCCCCGACTCTCAACTACTCGCGACTCCTTAGAGTGAAGAAGCGTTATGTTATTCCTAGAGGATAATGAATAGTACAACCTACCGTGAGAAAGACGGAAAACTCAGCTATTAACATTGACATAAATGGGTCATAATAAGCATTTATTTTAAGAAACATGGCCACATTAGCTAGAAATAAGGGGGCATGGGGAGAACATGGTGGGGAGGTCCGATCCTATAAAAGGTATTCGACTCTCATGAGCAAAGATACACAGATACACATACTTTCAAGACCCTAATTTTCAGTAACTACTTTCTTCTTTATAAAAAGTTGATTTGAATGTCGGAGTAGCTTAGTCAGAGATATATGTTGGAACTCCAAAGGTTGTTTTGATGTGATCAACAGTTAAGTTAGGTCCTATGGTGTTTTAACCTTGTGTCTAAGTGTGTAGGAGTTTAGGAGCACAGGGAGTCACGCAGAAGATGTAGCAATCGAGAAGGACGGCACGGGAGAGTGCGTTCGAGGGATGAGGCGTTACAGAATAGTACATCGGCGGACGAGAAGGAAGCATGCGGTGTTTCCGAGGGACGAGAAGCCGGAGCGGAAGATTGTTCGGGGAGCAAGAGACGTAGCTAGCGAGAAGGTCGACATGGGAGAGTGCATCCGAGGGACGAAGAGTTGCGGATGAATACCCTAGCGGACGAGAAGGAAGCACGCGAGGATTCTGAGGGACGAGAAGCCGAAGCGGAAGTTTGCTCGAGAAGGCCGGAAGTTGGGTTCGGGTGAGTCCTATTCCGGATGGCCGAGATCACCCAAACAAGCGAAGTCGGAGCGAAAGAGTCGGACCAAGGCGAGCTGAACCAGAGCAGAGGGTCCGGATCGAAAAACGTCAAGTCTGTTGACTTTCTTGGTTTGGGCGCCCGGAACCCTTCCGGGTGCCCGGACTTGGATGGTATCCATATCGCGGTCAAACGCGGTCTATGCGAGAAGGGATAAAGTTTATCCCCTCCCAGGCGCCTGGAACCCTTCCAGGCATCCCGACCAAGGCTATAAATATAGCCTTGGTCCAAGAAGCTCTACAAGACAAGCAATTCTGATTACAACACTTGTATGCTTTCATTGTTAATTTAGCTTCTTATTTTTCTGTGCTTGAATGCTGTAAGAGGCTTTCTCCACCCGAAAGGAGATATCTATTACGCTTCATTCTTTTTGGATTAACAACATCCCCGGTTGTAACCAAGTAAACTCCCTTGCCTCTACTCTTTTAGTTTATTGCTTTTAAATTAATGCAAGTGTTCTTTTGAAGCAAAGGGTAATTTTCTTTTTGTGAAGGCTATTCAACCCCCCTTCTAGCCAGCCAACGCGGTCCTACAAGTGGTATCAGAGCGAGGACGCCTCAAGAGGACTAACCGTCGGCTGAAGCAATGAGATGGCCGGAACGAACATCTACCCACCAACGTTCGAGGGGGAGTTCACTTTTTGGAAGTGACAAATGTAGGTTTATTTTAAAACTGATTATAATATGGTATTAATAATGACGTATGGTTATGAAGCTCCAAAGGATACAAAAGGATAAGAACTTGAGAAGCATCAATGGACTGACGAGCAACGCGATGAATTCATGACAAACGGTAAGGCTGAATCCCGTCTTCTGAGTGTACTACCTACCCAGGATCTCGAAAGAGTCGGAAAATTCAGAAGTGCAAAAGAATTTTGAAAAATGTTCTTGAAGCTCTACGAAGAACCATTTGAAGCAGACTCCTCAATGGACACTGAGTCGTCGTTAGAAGAATCCGAGACGGAGGAAATTGTCGGGACAACCCTAACAGCCGAATTCCATCCCGATGACACAAAAAACTCATCCGAGATAAACATCGATGAAGGGGGAGAGTCTTCGAAAGAAAGTAGCTCAACAAGGGGAGCATCAAAAGTCGACAAGGTAAGTCAGGCACGGTCTCCACCTCCTGACCAATTGCTTAATTCAGTTAAAATACTGTCGAGAGATTTTTTTCGAGTTAAAAATTATATTATCGAAACATTTTTCGAATTAGAAATTAAAAATAAAACAAAAAATAGTGGGTTTAAAGAAACTCTAGTAACAGATTGTCGATTAAAGAATCTCGACAAACTAACAAGAGAAAATGACATGTTAAAGAAACAAATACAATTTTCTGCATGTTCAAAATGCCTTGCTTTAAATTTGAGAAATTATGACAAACTAAAATGGAAATTTAAACATCACTAACCTAAACTATAAATTAGACTTAGCGCTTTCAGTAAAAAAATTAAACAACAAATTTCTTTATTAGGTTTTGTCTAAGAAAGTGGTTGTTGCTCTAATAACCAAGAAGGCCTAGTGCCTCACCACTATCTGGAAGTCAAAATATTGAAATAAAATGTTTAATTAACTTATTGATAAAGTATTGAAAGTAAATAATGCTTTAAAATATTTTTTAAACATTGTTTTAGAAAAATTTCTCAAAATTATCTAAAAATTACTTAAGTTAGAATTGTCTTTTACTTAGAAATTTCTTTGAAAATTATTGCAAATCTTTAGGGTGTGTTTGGTATGCGCGTTTTTCATTTTCATTTTATGAAAATACACGTTTTCTAGAAAACAGAAAACGACTAAGTCGTTTTCTATTTTTCTAGAAAACGCTAGCTATTTTTTTTAGAAAACAAGCATGAAAAACGCAAACCAAACACCATTTTTCAGAAAACGCGCATTTTCCAAAAAATGAAAATGGAAAACGCGTGTACCAAATGCACCCTTAATAATATCAAAATAATTTTTCAAAGTTTTTTTTCAAAATTATTACCCTTAGATTTTTTTTTTAACCCCATTTTTTATATAATCAAAGAGGAAGAAGGAAAAGTATAAGTCTAGGGGGAGGTAAATTATAAATTTTTCTATCTTTTGCATTTTATTACAACATTCGTTATTTTACTCTTATGTTTATTTACCCTAGCTTAAGTTAGGTTGCTCACATCAAAAAGAAGAAGATTGTTGGAACCCCAAATGTTGTTTTGATGTGATCAACAAGTTAAATTAGGTCATGTGGTGTTTTAACCTTGTGTCTAAGTATGCAGGAGCTTAGGAGCACAGGGAGTCGAGTAGAAGACGTAGCTAGCGAGAAGGACGACATAGGAGAGTGCATATGAGGGTCGAGGCACTGCGGAAGAGTACATCGACGGACGAGAAGGAAGTGTGCGGTGTTTCCGAGGGACGAGAAGCCGGAGCAGAAGATTGCTCGGGGAGCAAGAGACGCAGCTAGCGAGAAGGTCGGCATGGGAGAGTGCGTCCGAGAGACGAAGAGCTACAGATGAATACACTGGCGGACAAGAAGGAAGCACGTGACGATTCCGAGGGACGAGAAGCCGGAAGTTGGGTTTGGGTGAACCCTATTCCGGATAACTGAGATCACCCAAGCAAGTGGAGCTGGAGCGGAAGACCCGGACCGAGGCGAGTTGAACCGGAGTAGAGGGCCTGGACTGAAAAAAGTCAACTCTATTGACTTTCTTGGTCCGGGTGCCTGAAACCATTCTGGGCGCCTGAACTTGGATGCTATCCAGATCATGGTGAAACGCAATCTATGCGAGAAGGGATAAAGTTTTATCCCCTCCCAGGCGCCTGGAATCCTTCCAGGTGCCCCGACCAAGGCTATAAATATAGCCTTGGTCCAATAAGCTCTACAAGACAAGCAATTCTGATTACAATACTTGTATACTTTCATTGTTAGTTTAGCTTCTTATTTTTCTATGCTTGAATGCTATAAGAGGCTTCTTCGCCCGAAAGGAGATATCTATTGCGCTTTATTCTTCTTGGATTAATAACCTTCCCGGTTGTAACCAAGTAAACTCCCTTGCCTCTACTCTTTTAGTTTATTGCTTTTAAATTAATGCAAGTGTTATTTTGAAAGTCTGTAAATGGTAGTTTTCTTTTTATGCAGACTATTCAACCCCCCTTCTAGCTGGCCAACGCGGTCCTACAATATATTCCTTGGTCGTCATTTTAACTCCTTTTCTGTGAGTCTTCTTCTTCACAGAGCGGAAGTCACACCACCCCCTAGTTAGCAATAACAACGACGTATTACCGACGAGTCAAACGTCTTTGTTCCTGTCGGGAATCTGAGAAGACGGAACTGGCGGAATGACGTGTCTGGAATGTTGACTGTATCTCCATGACCTGGATGGTGAGCTGTCTTCTATGTTGACCAAGTCGTCAGAAGTCCTCTGGTCGACAGTACCTATAGCCAGCGACCGGGTTACCCCGTTCTCTTGCTTGAGGTGGGTCCACGAATATATAAGCAGTTGAATAATAGCAGAACAATGAAATAAATACGTAATAAGTATAATGGCGTACCCTGGCCGGGCGCCTTCGGATGGATTGATAAGCTGGTTGCTATGCTCATCAAGTCGTCGCGACCATCACCAAGCAGAGAAGCTTTTTGGCTTTCCCATTTTTTATCATAACGGCTCAATAACTGATGATGTGTACCAGCAATGAGCTTTGTAGACATGTAAGTTTCCCATGGTATATCACTCTTGAGAACCTCCTCTGTTGTCAGTTCAGCACGAGCGATTATGAACAATGAATTACACCACAATATAGAACAGTGTCTTCATCCGGACTCCAACAATAACAGATCTATATAAAACCTCTTGAGGAGATGAGAACTTCTGCACAGGTGAACTCCGCTTACGGTATTATCACCAGATGGAAGGATTGAAGAAGAGGAGCCTGCACTACAATTCGTCAGGCTGCAGGCGAACCAACTGACGGGAGGGCGACGGTGGCGGCGGTGAAGCAGGCGGAAGGGGTGGGGTTCGTCTGAGAAAGGTGCTGGGCTGTGGCAATCCTCCTCCGTGGCATCAGCGTCAGCGAGAGGCTAGCGTGGCCAATGACGGAGGCAACGCAAGTGGTGTCCTCCTCTCCTGGATAGGCTGGAGGCGGAGAAAACCAGGAGGAGAGGAGGAGATGACATCAAAGAGAAGGAAAGGAGAGGAACAACTATCGATGCCGGCGAGGGGCGGAGTGCGATGGAGCCTCCTTCGTGAAGTTTCTTAGCGGCGGCCTCCTCCTAAAAAATGAACCCCCTTGCCTCCGTGAACAGTGCTCTCTATAAGCACTAAAATCCTAAATGCCAAAGGACCCAAATGCCCCTCCCCTTTTCCATAATCCCGTTTGGACCCCAAATATATATGCATCAGTCTCCATTCTCAAGATCAATCTCCTTACGACTTCAAGAGGTGAAATAGTTCTACACGCGATCTGAAACAATCAAGTGATCAAAAGTTTCAGATCAGGAAAGCAAGTATACCTCAAGGGGCAGTAGATGTACGTAGTGCCAAATGCAAGAGGCAAAGTTATGGAAGGCTCTTGCTTTATTGAAGGAGACAATGAGCCAACAATCTTAGCACCAATTGTTTTTGTACAACATTGTGTGTCAGGACTACTTGAGTTAGCCCCTGCAATAGAAGCCACCGATATAGGGTTGCTCAAGAAGCCTGAGCACGGTGATGCCACCAGAAATAGAGTAGGGCATTAGATCTGTTTTGTGTTGCATTCTAAAGGCATGAAAATAAAAAGCATAAACAGTAAATGCTTACAGTGATCTCCCGTAGATCTGCAATTGGCAATGACAAGATTTGTTGTCGGAAGAACGATCACAGGATCGAAAAGCTCTCCATAATTCCACAAACCAAATCCCACCACTTCAGATGTTCTCCTTCTTCTCTCTATGTCTCTTTCCACCATCGTGTGAAAATCTCTTTCTCTTTTCCTTACCCAATGATCCGTGGACGCATCCCTTATAAAGGGAAATAACCCAGGGGTTTAATGGACTTTTCCATTAAGAGTAGTGGGGAACGTGGGCATGTTTTCACGTTCCCATTTCCTACATCTCCCACTCGTCCAAGGTAAGTCACTAAGACTAGTTCATTAAGGTAAGTCACAAAGACTAGTTAGTTACAAAGACCTAATAAGTCACATAGACTATTTGAGAGTTCGGTCACAAAGACCATATTAGAACATCCAATCTATATTTAGAGAAAATGATTCATGCGACAGCAAACACACTGAGTGATAGTTGTTAAGAAGATTGTTACACCTTACATAGTTGCTTTCTGAGCAATGAATGCTAACAAAGTTGTTACACTTTACTTAGCCGCTCAAATGAATTAAAGACATACTCTGCATGACACATATCATTTTTCCTGGTGGTACATAGTCTTTATCTAAGATCTATACAATCTCCCAATGGCACACGGTCATTATCTTAGAGATATTCATGTCTTGCTATTTACCCAGATTAAATAATTTTCATTTACATCAATATGAACATCTCTAATCCCTTATAATTACCATTATGTCAAGAGTATGTTCCTGGGCATACTGGTCCGGGTGCCCGAACCAGCTCTGGGCACCCAGAGTCCGAGCACCTGGATCCCTTCCGGGCGCTCACACCCTCCTTTTTTGCACTTCTTCTTTCTGCATAAATGAGTTAATTAGTTCAAGCAAATAAAAATATATTTATCTTACAAAACAGAGTTAGCACAACATTAATAAAATAGAAGTACTAATTAGATCCTATCTGTTGGTGTGGTTAGCACTAACGATTTAACCCAGGTTTTGATGAATGACAAATCAGGTTAAGTTAGTTTGTTGTTTTCTAACACTTTGATCGAGTGTGTAGGAGAAGTCCAGACAGGTCGACGGGCTGACCAGATGTCTGACATGAAGCCCAGCTAAGTCGACGGACTGACCGGATAGCTGGCACGAAGTCCAAGCGGGTCGACGGGCTGACCGGATAGCTGGCACGAAGTCCAGACGGGTCGACGGGCTGACCGGACGTCTGGCAGGTAAGTGAGGTAAGTCACTGGAGGGGAGTGACTGCGAGGACGCGTTCCCGGAAAGGGAACATTAGGCGTCGATCCGGCTTAGATCCATTTCGGATATCTAAGTCGAGATCGTGACTAGATTCTGATCTCGGAAAGACGAAATCTAAGTCATACTCTTTTTTATTACTTTGTTGAACTTTAATTGTGCTAACAATCTATTTTACAGGAGATATATTTGCCTCAGACTAACTCTATTTTGCAGGAGAGGGAATTTCTGGAAATAGGAGGTCCGGGCGCCCGGAGGTGAATTTTATCCACACCAAGTCGTCGTCACGTGGAGTTCACTGATTAGACCTACCACGTCGCACCAGGGCGCCCGGAAGGGATCCAGGCGCCCGGAGCAGCATATAAAAGAAGCCCCAGGGGTGGAGCTTCAAGATCAACTCAGAACTCTTAGACTGCTTGCTCTGCTGCTCTGCTGCTCTGCGCTCCAACGACGCTAACGAAGCTCCGACAACGTGCTCTTGTCCTTATGGTTTTTCTTTCTGTCGGTATAGCTTTGTTTTAAAGTGCATTAGCATTCATTGTACTGTTTTTGTAATCATTATTTCGAATTGCTAGTGAATTGCCCAACGAAAGTACTCACGGATTACGGGCCTTCGAGTAGGAGTCGTCAAAGGCTCCGAATGAAGTAAAAAATTACTGTGTCCACTGTTTTAAATTCCGCTGCGTTTAACTCTTTTTATAACTATTTTTAAAATCGATATTCACCCCCCCTCTATCGACGTTCCACGATCCAACAAGTGGTATCAGAGCAGGTACCGCTCTGATTTGGTGCAACCACCAATCAGACAAGGGGGTGAAAAATTAACCTTTATCTTTTCCTTTTTTTTTCCCGCTAAATTCCAATCTGGTGTTATCACCTATTTTGAAACTTATTTCATTGCAATTAAATCTAAATTGGTGCAACACCAATTTAGATACACTTATTATTTTTCCCGCACTACTAATCCAAGACCAAGTCTTGGGATATTTTTGTTGTTGTTTACTTGTGTGCAGGATGTCTCAACTAGAAGGCTTCAGCACAGTACGTCCTCCTCTATTCAGCGGGGATGACTTCTCGTACTGGAAGAAAAGAATGGAGGTGTACCTAAAGACGGATTACGATCAATGGTTCAGCGTTATAAAGGCCTACCGAGCTCCAACCGACAACTCCGGAAATCCACTAGACACGGAACAGTGGACTTCGGACATGAGAAAAAAGGCGTCGACGGAAAACAAAGCAATCAATACGCTACATTGCGGCTGTTGGTTGCTACTCGGAAAACCTAGAGGTTCCACTGTACAAAAATTTTGTACAAAGGTCTGAACCTTTTCCTAGCTACCATGTGTTCTTTTAAATTAAATTTTGGATCGCCTGCGGAACTTAACACGTTTGATCCAAAACTTAATATATTTGTTCTTTTAGGTTTTGACTTGGATCTCCTGCGGAACTTAACACGTTTGATCCAAATCACCTAAGTTATTAATTTCATTAAATATTAATTTCCAAAATTGGTTCCCAGTACTGACGTGGCGAGGCACATGGCCTTCTTGGATATGGGAGCAACCACCACCGACTAGACAAAACCTTTTAAGGAAAGCTAATATTTAATTTCCTAAAATAACTTTAGGTCAACCAAAAAGAACAATCAAATCACAAGGAAAAGAAAAAACAAAAGAACACTATATCGAAAACAAATTCGAAACACTAGAATCGTATGCCTCTTGTATTTAGTATTATTTCCAAAAATAACTAGTATGATGCGGAAAGAAAAATACTAGTTATACCTTTTAGAAAAACCTCTTGATCTTCTACCGTATTCCTCTTCTAACTTCGGACATTGTGTGGGCAACGCTCTTCCGAGATGAGAACCACCAAGCACCTTCTTCTTCCTTGCAAGTTTCGGCCATCAAAACTTCTTCTAGGATGAAGAGGTTCGGCCACCACCATCATGCTCCAAGGGATGCTAGAAAAGAGGCTTCTTTTCTCTCCTTCTTCTCCTTCTTAGATCCGGCCACCAAAGGTATCTCCACCATGAGTAGGTTTCGGCCACACAAAGGAGAGGAGAGGAAAGAAAGGGCCGGCCACACCCAAAGAAGAAAAGAGGGAGAAAAATAATAGAGTTCTTCTACCATGAAGGCACCTCTACCCCCTCTTTTATAATCCTTGGTCTTGGCAAATAAGGAAATTTAAATAAAAACTTCCTTAATTCTTTTGCCATGAAAAGGAAAATTTATTTAATTAAAAATAATTTTTCTCTTCTCAATTTACAATGGCCGGCCATTATACAAATCTCCAAGCAAATAAAATTTTAAACACCAATTAAAACTTCCTTATTTGCTTCCGGAAATTTATAAAAATTTCTCAATAATTTTTATCCCTTCATGATTGGTTTATAAAAAGGAAATTTAATAAATTAAAATCTTTCTTTTAAACATGTGGATAAAAAGAAAGTTATCTCTATAAATTAAAATCTCTTTTAATCTACAAATAAGGAAAGATATCAAATCTTTTCTTAATCTTTTGTCGAAACTTATAAAAGAGAATATTTAATTTTAAACTCTCTTTTAAATCATGAACATGATTAAAAAGGAAAGTTTTCTTAAAATTTAAAATCCTCCTTTAATCAACAAATAAGGAAAGATTTTAAATTTTAAACTCTCTTTTAAACATGTAGATGATTTACAAATAAGGAAAGTTTTTACCAAAAATTAAAACCATCCTTTTAAACTACAAATAAGGAAAGAGATTAATCTCTTCTCTTAATCTTTTGTAGAAAGAGTCCACCTGCAGGGTTTAACATGACAATCTTTATGAGCTCCTCTTGGGGACATTCTCAACCTAGATCACTAGGACACAATTTCCTTTTATAATCAACAACACACACTATGAGTGATATCATTTCCCAACTTATCGGGCTTATTGATTTATCGAACTAAATCTCACCCATTGATAAATTAAAGAAATAAATATCAAATATATGTGCTTGTTATTATATTAGGATTAAGAGCACACCCTTCCATAATAACTGAGGTCTTTGTTCCTTTATAAAGTCAGTATAAAAGGAACGACGTCAAATGGTCCTACTCAATACACTCTAAGTGTACTAGTGTAATTATATAGTTAAGATAAACTAATACCTAATTATACTACGACCTTCCAATGGTTTGTTCCTTTCCATCTTGGTCGTGAGCTACTGTTTATAATTTATAAGGAACCGATAACATGATCTTCTGTATGTGACACCACACACCATGTTATCTACAATATAAATTAATTGAGCAACTACATTTATCATAAATGTAGACATTTGACCAATGTGATTCTTATTTCTAGATAAATGTTTATACCAAAAGCTAGGCTTTTAGTATACACTCTAACAGCGGCCTAACATGAGAAGAGCTGAACCGGGTCGGACCGCATCAGAATGCTAAAGAACTATGGGATAAATTGATCGAGCTGCACGAAGGAATGAGCGACGCAAAGGTAACAAAAAGAGATTTACTTTTAAATAAAATATTTAATATAAAAATGCAGGAAGGGGAAATGGCAAGTCAACTACACGCAAGGATCAAGGACATCCTCAACGGACTCCACGCGATAGGCCACCAGATGGAAAACAGAGATTTAATAAGGTACGCACTAAATGCCTTTCCTCGTAATAGCTTGTGGGCATCAATCGTAGATGCCTACAAAATTTCAAAAAATCTATCTAAGTTAAAATTAGACAAGCTTTTCTGTGAGTTAGAATTACATGAACAAACTAATGCTAGAGCCGAGAAAGGTATTGCCTTATTTGCAGGCTCATCCAAAGAAAAGAAGAGCAAGACTGAATCTGAAGAGGATTCCGGTCAAGATTCCGAAGACGAAGAATACCTAGTGAACTTGGTAAGAAAATGTTCACCAGGAGAAGAAGGAGCTTCAGCAAAAAGGATCTTCAAAAGATCAGTTCTCCCGCAGAACAAAAGAATGTGACTTGCTTCGGATGCAAGAAAAAGGGGCACTATAAGAACGAATGCCCAAGACTGAAATTCGACAAACCGAAGCCAACCAAAAAGAAGGCCCTCAAAGCAACGTGGGACGACTCCTCCTCGGACGAATCGGAGGTAGAAGAGTAGAAGCACCAGAGCCATCTCGCGCTGATGGCCCACGAAGCTGAAACGGAAGACGAGTCGGGAGATGAAGACGGGTCCGAACCCGAATCAAGCCACGAGTCCGTACTCGTTTCCGAAGGCCCGGATGAGGTATATTTTAATTTAAACAAAATTTTTTTTAGAATTATTTCCTGCTCAAATAATAAGTTAATTAAAATAGAAAATGAAAACAAATCACTACTTGAGGAAAATCAAGACCTCAAGGAACAAATAAAAAATTTAAATCCAACTCAAGATCTAATACTTGAAGAAAATTCATCATTAAAATCATAAATTAATAACTTAAAAGAAATACTAGAAAAATTCACTACAAGATCAAAAAATCTAGACTTAATCCTGAATAATCAAAAAGCATGTTATAATAAAACCGGACTTGGATACAAGTCAAACTCAAATAAAACCTTTAAATCATTAATAACCCAATACAAACCTACCAATCAAGCTTGGGTTCCGAAAGCATGTTTGACCACGCAAGTAGGAATTAATCAATATTACATACCTAAAGAAAAAATATATTATATAAACTCGAATAAACCAAATCAAAAATCAAAATACAAATCTAAATCAAAGAATTCAAAATTTAAAGATATTAAAACTCAACAAGATATAAATTATCACCAAGTTAAATATAACTATAAAAGAAATAGACACAAACCTAAAACGAAAATTTAAATTAAAGGTCAATAATTCAGGGGGAGACTCCAGAATAGCTGGCACCTCCAAAACTAACTTACCCGACAGGGTAACCTAAACAAACTAACCCGGCAGGGTAATTAGGATTAGTTAAAAAGAGACCAAGTTTAACTTGAATCATGGTACTGGTGAAGTTTTTGGATGATAGTATGTTAGGGAAACTTGGGCATCGCATGTCTAGAAAGATATGGTTTCGATCTGGTGCATTTGGCCAAGTGGAACTGACCGAAGCTACCCTTAAATGGATCCTAACTAGTTAGACCAAGATTTAGTACTAAGCTCCATGGATAGGACTATTCAGAAAACCTCGAAAGGTTGGTTACTTCTAATGACGTCCAAGTGACTCACCAAGCTTAGAAGTTTATCCGAAGATTGCCTATTTGTTGAGACCAAAGCTAAACCTGAATCTAACACAAGTTAAACCAAACTCCATAATTAAAATCCAACTCATCTCACAAAATTATAGGATTCCCTGATCGAAAACTTAAATCGGGTGAGATAACTAAGGATCAAAATTAAATTTCGAATTAAATTAATTAAATTAAATTTTGAATTAAATTAACTAAATTAAATTTTGAATTAAATTAATTAAATTAAATTTCAAATTAAATTAATTAAATTAAAATTCGAATTAAATTAACTAAATTAAATTTCGAATTAAATTAATTAAATTAAATTTCGAATTAAATTAATTAAATTAAAATTCGAATTAAATTAATTAAATTAAACTTCAAATTAAATAACTAAAATCAACTACGATTAATTAAAATTTAAATTAAATTAACTTTAAAAACTATTTTAAAAATTATTTTAAATTATTTTAAAATTAAATTAACTTTAAAAACTATTTTAAATTATTTTAAAATTAAATTAACTTTAAAAACTATTTTAAAAATTATTTCAAAATTAAAAATAAAAGACTAACCTCAATTCCTACTCATTGTAGGAAACCAAGTGGATTTTGGACAGTGGTTGCTCCAAACACATGACTAGAGATCACACCAAGTTCACGCAACTCACCTATAAAAGCTTAGGAACAGTTGCCTTTGGAAACAACGACAAACTCAAGGTAATCGGAATAGGTAATATTGAATTAAAAATAGATTTCATAATTACAAATGTTCTACTTGTCGAGAATTTTAAATACAATCTCCTGAGTATAAGTCAATTGTGTGATACTAGGTATAAGGTTAAATTTCTATCCACAGAGTGTTTAATCAAACATCTAGATAATCCTACTATAAGCCTAAAAGGTTTTAGAAAAGACAACATCTATGCTATCAACTTAACCACCTCTTCAATTAAGTGTTATTTAACACAAAAAGAAGAAACTTGATTATGGCATAGGAGAATGTCTCACACCAACTTTAGAAATATAAGCAAATTAAATAGACTAGTGAGAGGCTTACCAAAATTACCTAACCTAGATTCAACCATATGTAATGCTTGTCAACAAGGTAAACAAACAAAATCCACTCACAAACCAACCAATCAGCCACAAACCAACTCTGTAACGACCACCCTTCTTACTACTACTACTACTCTCTAAGAGTGACCGTTACTTATCTACTAACTCTACTTAACCGGTTTATTAAAAATCTCTAGGAAAAACCCTACCGAAAAATTTCGGCAGAATCTCCCCTGTACCGGTGACCATTTCCCATAATACAAACAAATAATAAACCATCAGCCACATGCGGCTGGTATAAATACTTCACAACCACGCAGTAATAATATCACAATAACTAAAAGGAAACTATTCTAGCAATAGTAAACAAATAGAACTCCAACGATAAGACATACCAAACTACAAGTGCGGAATAGACTCAATTACAATCTCAACTTCATCATAGCATTAAAAGAGAACTAAAATAACTAAACAGAAAAGTCTTGGCAATTTGCCAGCTCATTCTGGATCTCTCCATAGTCCAGCCATCACACACCTTCATCACCACCACCTTGTCGCCTTCCTTGCTAAATCTTTTCCTTCCCTTTATCTGCAGTAGGAGGAAGTGCAGTCTATAAGCATAAAGCTTAGTGAGCGCTATCTACTCACAAAACTCGATATGCATGTATATAAATAAAAACATGCTAAAACTGAATGCTAACATATAAAACTACTCATGCTCATATATAGCAAAGGAAATCATGCTAACTGAAATACTAAACATGTATAGCTAATCATGCTCATAAGAATGAAACTATAAAAGAAGCATACTAAACATGTAAAGCTACTAAACATGTAAAGCTACTAAACATGTAAAACTACTAAACATGTAAAACTTCTAAACATGTAAAACTACTAAACATGTAAAACTTCTAAACATGTAAAACTAAACATGCTCATAAGACTAAAACTATAACAGCATGCTGAAAGCAAATAAAACTAAACATGCTGAATAATCTAGTAGCAAGAAACAAATAAAACTACTACTGAATGCTTCAAACATCAAGAACTAAACTTTCTAATTCTAAACATATTTGAAGCTTGTTTCATTTATTTCAAAACTTATACTTTAATACTTCAAAATAATAATAAACTTCTTTTGGGCCCGGCATTGTACCACTTTGCGCGCATTCTTAATAAGAATCGAGGTAGCTAATCCCGAAACTACTAAGATACTTCTAGGCCTTGTGCCTAGGGGCATCTTGGAGCCCATCCCTTGGACCTTGTGTCCGGTACATGCCCTTTAAAAGTAAAATACTTTCTTTTTAACTATAACTTCTTTATACTTGCCCTTACTTGGCATTTAAGCAAACACCTTGTGTGCGCTTTTGATATTCAATATTCTGGAATTGAAATCAAGTCTAGACCTTAGTCTTTCTTGCTTATAGTTCTTAAAGACAGAAATTCATGCTTAGGTAAAAGCAAAGAAACTAATAATTGCATGCTCAAGATATTCAAATAGCAAAAGAGACTAGAAAGTATCACCGTGCACATCTAATGGCAAAGGAAACTGATCATGCTTAATTATTAGTAAATGGAAAATTGCTCATGCTTATAGAATAACAAAGAAACTAAGTTTGCAATGGTATTAAATAGACTTGATCACGCTTAATATATATCAAGAAAGCTCACACTAAGTACTTGGATTAAGGGCTGTTCGTGCCCAACTAATAACAAGTGAAAGCTAGAAAATCTGCTTATGCATATCTAATAGCAAATGGAAGCTACTGTGTTCAGCTAATAGAAACCGAACCTAAGGTTGTTCATGTTATTCAAGAAAACCAAGAAACTAATACTACACTTAAAAGGAATTTAAATCTGTGTCAAAGAATTAATAACACAAAGTCTAGCAACATGATAAGGGTTAATAACACTAAGTCTAGCAGCATGTTAAGGATTAATAACACCACCGAACCTGCACAACAAGCTCCAACTCAAGCTAAAACCTGCTGGGATAGGGTCATATGGAAGGGTGTACTTTGCAATTCTAGACAATGAAAAGCATGTTGCTGTGAAAAACTTGATGCTTCTGAAGATGGCACAAATGATATCCAGATTAAAGCATGAAAATTTTGTTGAGATTCTAGGATACTGCGTGGAAGGAAATATGTGTCCGTAGGCCTATGAGTTTGCAACTATAGGCTCTTTACATGATGTTTTGCATGGTATGGCTATAGCATTTATCTGCTATCTCATGTACAGCAACAGAACAACTTATAACATAACCCAATTTCATCTAACATCCAATCCTAATTCATGAATGACCAACTAACAAATTTCTGACAAAAATTCAACAGAAGAGCAAAATGATGCAAAGCTTCGGAATCAATACAGAATCCTAACCAGTAATGGATCTCATGGCAACAACATGAATTCTGTACAACACAAACCGAAAACAAGGAAAACAAATCAAAGCTCGGAACTACTCCTACTGCAGGTGAGAAGCAACTCACCTTGGATTTCTTGGACTTACAGCCGAGATCGACTTCTAGGGCTTGCAGAGACTTGAAATTTCTTCGATCTCTTCGTGTCTGCGTGCTCCCCTCGACGAGCCGGTCACGAATGTGTGAAGAGCTCTCGAAGAAAGGTGCTCGTCGGCCGCCGGATCGAAGCCCTAACGCCGCTGCGTTTTCGCCCGAGGAGAGGAACAGCGCCGTCGGGAGAGAAAGGTGAGGAAAAATTAGGTCTCGGGTAAAAAAAATAAGCCCTCTTTTATAACTAGGGTTTTTTTTTATTAAATACTATACCTTAAATATTAGTCGCTGCATATCTGATCAGCAATAACCGCTGGCACAGCTGGTCAGCCGGGTTTTGACCCAAGCCAAAGGTCTCGGCTTCAATCCCTCAGCCGCGCACTTTTTTCCCAATTTATTCCCTAATCATTAACTATGCTATAAATTTAATTCTCACCATATAAGGTTAACAAAATCGTGTAGCTCAGCTGGTTGGGCCGGTTTTGCTTGGGTCAGTCCGACCCGAGATCGTGGGTTCGAATCTCACCTTCAACATTTTTTTTTTAAACTTCTTTCTTTTTGTAACCCTACTAAACGACCTCCAAAAATTACGTAAAAATACTCTAAAAATCTCTAGAATATTTTAAAAGTATTTCCAATTATTTTTATGGACTTTTAGAACTTGAAATAGGAAAAATTGGGTCGTTACAAACTCGATATTAGAACTTCTACATTTAGACCTTTTTGACTCCCATGGAGTCAAATCCATAAATGGAAACTTATACTGTTTAGTAATAATAGATGACTATTCTAGGTTCACTTGGGTTAAATTATTAAAACATAAAGACGAAACTTTTGAAATCTTTACAAACTTTTGCAAACAAATTGAAAACGAAAAAGATATTAAAATTAAAAGAATTAGGAGTGACAACGGAGGAGAATTTAAAAATCATAATTTTAACAAGTTCTGTCTTGAGAATGGCTGCCATCACGAATTTTCATGTCCTAAAACCCCCCAACAAAATGGAATATTAGAAAGAAAAAATAGAACTTTACTAGAAGCCTCTAGAACTATGTTAAATGAATATAACTTACCTAAATATTTTTGGCCAGAAGCTGTTAGTACAGCCTGCTATGTACAAAATAGAACAACATTAAATAAAAGACATAATAAAACTTTCTTTGAAATATTTTATAACAAACAACCCAACATAAAATATTTTAAAGTATTTGGGTGTCCAGCCTACATCTTAAATACTAAAGAACACTTAGGAAAATTTACCTCTAAAGTAGAAAATGAAATTTTTGTAGGATATTCTCTAAACAGTAGGGGTTACAGAATATATAATAAAATTACGTTAAAAATCGAGGAAACCACAAATGTAAAATTTGAAGAAACCCAAGGACAAACTCAACTTCAACCTATTGAAAATAATAATTCTGAAGAAACCAATCAATCCCTAGATCATGAAGAAGATGAACACACTCAAGCAAATCAACCCCCTAGAACTATAAGAATCAATCCTAACCATCCAACTGATCAAATAATTGGTGACCCAGACCAAGGGTTCAGACCAGATCATCCTTTAGGAACCTAAGTCAAATTTCCTTGATTTCAAAAATTAAACCCAAAACTGTAGCTGAATCCCTACTTGATCCAGATTGGATCATCGCTATGCAAGAGGAACTAGCTCAATTCGAGCGTAATGAAGTTTGGGATCTAGTACCACCACCTAAAGATAAGAAAATAATAGAAACAAAATGGGTATTCAGAAACAAATTAAGTGAAACTGGGGAAATTACTAGGAATAAGGCTAGGCTAGTTGCCAAAGGGTTCAGTCAAGTTGAAGGACTTGACTACGATGAAACCTATGCCCCAGTAGCCAGATTAGAATCTATTAGAATGTTACTAAGTTATGCAGCCCATAAGGGATTCAAACTATATCAAATGGATGTTAAGTCAGCTTTTCTCAATGGATTGATAAAAGAAGAGGTCTATGTAGGTCAGCCTCCTGGATTTGAAGATCTAGAACACCCTGATTATGTCTTTAAGTTAAAGAAAGCATTATATGGACTTAAACAAGCACTCAGGGCATGGTATGAAAGGCTAACATCTTACTTAACATCCAAAGGATTCAACCAAGGTCAAATTTGTTGGTGCAACCTTAGGTCAAGGTTGACCTGGTTGACCTTGTTAGGATCGTCGTACTCGGCTAGAGAGGGGGGTATGAATAGCCGACCCCAAATCTCGTTCGTTTCGTTCTACAAATCAAGGTTAGCGCAGCGGAAATAAAAACAACGAAACAAAGACAAGAAATCAAACCTCAATACGCGTCGACGTAACGAGGTTCGGAGATGAAACTCCTACTCCTCGGCGTGTTCGTATGGTGGACGAAGCCTATCAATCCGTCGGTGGATGAGTCCCCGGAAACCCGGCTAATAATCACTCCTTCTGGGTGGAGAAACCTCGCCACAATGTCTTGCAACAGCAAGATGAACAGGAGTACAAGAATACAGCAAGAAACTAAGTACAATACACAAATGTAATAACCCTAGCTTGCCTTCTTGTCGACTAGTTGAAGCAGCAACTTCACGAGACGCCTACAACAACAGGAACCCAGTCGAAGAAGCTCACACGAAGCTTCGGAACTCAGCAAAGCTCAAAAGCACACCAGCAGCTCAGTAGAAAGAAGAGGAAGAAGGGAAAAGAACAGTAGCTCCTCAATCCCTTTTATAACCTGCGAAGAAGACACAGAAGAAACTAGCCGTTGCTACGCAACGGCTAGGATGTGGACCGATCAAGCTTCATCCTGATCGGTCCACAAGGGTCCTGATCGGTCCACAAGGGTCCTGATCGGTCACAAAACCGATCAGGCCCTTCCCTGATCGGTCATGGAGACCGATCAGGTCCTTCCCTGATCGGTCCCATGACCGATCAGGTCCTTTCCCTCCCGAAGGTGATCTCCTTCTGATCGTCTACTGACCGATCAGATAAACAATAGAATACTTCTATTTGGTTACTGATCGGTCACCAGACCGATCAGATAACCCAGCGTATCACTGGATCGGTCACCAGATCGATCCAGGTTTAGAGCTTCCAGCCCTAAACCCTACTTGGTCCTGAGAACGAGCTACCGAGCCCTCTATGACTTCGTCCGGTCCAGAGAACGAGCTACCGAGCCCTCTCTGACCACAACCGAGAACGAGCTACCGAGCCCTCTCCGACTTCCGTCCGTAGAACGAGCTACCGAGCCCTCTCGACCACGCCTGAGAATGAGCTACCGAGCCCTCCGACTTCGTCCGGTCCAGAATGAGCTACCGAGCCCTCTCTCGAGCTACCGAGAACGAGCTACCGAGCCCTCTCCGACTTCGTCCGTCCAGAGAACGAGCTACCCTCTGACCTAGTCCCGAGAACGAGCTATCGAGCCCTCTCCGACTTTCCGTGCCAAGTCTCCATCTTGGTCTTCTCCGTGCCAAGTCTCCATACTTGGACTTTTCCCGCCAAGCTCCTCGCTGACTTTTCACCGATGTCCGTCAACCTTGGCCCATTTGATTTCCTTGCTCGGCTTCACTCACTGGGACTTCCAAACCGCCTAGCTTCACTCACTAGGTCTTTACCGCTTCACTCACTGGGTTTCTCTCGCCTGGCTTCACTCACCAGGGACTTTCTCCTAGCTGCTTCACTCACCGGACTTTCACTTTCACCTAGCTTCACTCACTGTGACTTTCACTTCACTTAGACTTCACTCCTCCTTCCCCTGGCTTCACTCACCAGACTTTCACTTTCACCTAGCTTCACTCACTAGGATTTTCACCGCCTAGCTTCACTTACCACCTACATCCATCTGGACTTCCTCCTGCCAAGTATCCGGTCAACCTTGACCTACTTGACTTTTCTTCATCCAACCTGATCAGACCCTGATCAGTATCTCTCCGCATGGACAACTGCACCTGCATTGTCCATGTCTACATGTCTTTCTGTATTGTCAAACATCGAAACCATGACCAAGGTTTACGCTTGGTCAACTAGGTCAACCTTGACCTAGTGGAAATTGCACCAACAGACCTGACTCGAGTTGACCTAACTCGAGTTGTATTTTGATGTTTGACGAGAATAGAAAAGTTCTATTATGATGTTTGACGAGAATAGAGAAGTTGTATCTTGATGTTTGACAAGAATATAAACTTGGGAGATTGTGGGTGCAACCTTCGGTCAAGGTTGACCTGGTTGACCCGACTTGAGTTGACTTGATTCGGTAAAGTCCAAGTATGGAGACTTGGCACGGGAAAAGTCCAAGTATGGAGACTTGGCACGGAAAAGTCCAAGCAGGGAGCTTGGCACAGGAAAAGTCCAAGTATGGAAGTCCAAGTATGGAGACTTGGCACGGAAAAGTCCAAGCAGGGAGCTTGGCACGGGAAAAGTCCAAGTATGGAGACTTGGCACAGGAAAAGTTAAAGTATGGAGACTTGGCACGGAAAATCCAAGCAGGGAGCTTGGCACGGGAGAAGTCCAAGTATGGAAGCTTGGCATGAGAAGTCAGAGAGGGCTCGACAGCTCGTTCTCCGGACTAGGTCAGAGAGGGCTCGGGAGCTCGTTCTCGACCGCATTAAGCCTGAGAGGGCTCTGCACTGCCTCCGACTGCATTAAGCCCGGAGAGGGCTCTGCACTGCTCTCCGGATTAGGCCGAGAGGGCCCTGAGCTGCCTCCGGACCGGATGGAGTTGAGAGGGCCTGTAGCTCGCCTCCGGACTAGGCCGAGAGGGCCCAGCTCGCTCGATCGGACGAAGCCGGAGAGGGCTGCACTGCTCTCCTGACCAGGTCGAGAGGGCCCCTCGCTCTCCGACCTGACAAAGCCGAGAGGGCTCGTAGCTCGTTCTCCGACCAGGTCCGAGAGGGCCTGAGCTCGCTCTCCGGACCGATGAGGAAGTTGGAAAGGGCCCAGCTCGCCTCCGGACTAGGCCGAGAGGGCTCGTAGCTCGCTCTCCGACTAGGTCAGAAAGGGTAGCTCATTCTCTAGACCGGAAGGCTGGATTAAGGTCGGAAATTGATCGATCCCAACCTCCTACCAGTGCTACCGATCGATCTGCAGATCGATCAGTAACCAATCAGTGTGGTACTGTGAGTTATCTGATCGGTCTGGAGACCGATCAGGAAGCAACACAGAGGAAAAGGAGAGAAAGGACTGATCGGTCCAGGGACCGATCAGATCCCTCCTGGACCGATCAGGATATGGTCTGATCGGTCCAGGCTTAGCCTGATCGGTCTGTGGACCGATCAGGTGATCGGTCCAGGCATAGCCGTTGAGTCACAACGGCTATCTCCGTCTTCTTCGCAGAACTCTGTCGCCAGGTGAGCAGGTGTAGGTTATAAAGAGGTCGAGGGCTTCTACAGTGCTTGTCCTTCTTCCTGGTTCCTTCTGGTCTTACTGAGCTTTGCTAAGCTCATACTTATTGAAGCTTCGAGTGAGCTTCCTTCGGCTGGTTCAGCTGCTGTTGGGCATCCGTGAAGTTGTTGCTTCATCAACGGACTCCCGTCGACGAGAAGGCAAAGTGCTTTTACATTCATATTGCTTTTTGTTTCTTGCTTTCTTTCTTGTACTCCTATCTTGCTGTTGCAAGAGATTGTGGCGAGGTTTCTCCACCCAGAAGGAGTTCATATTAGCCGGTTATCCGGGGTCTCATCCACCGACGGATTGATAGGCTTCGTCCACCTTACGGACACGCCGAGGAGTAGGAGTATCATCTCCGAACCTCGTTACATCATCGTGTTTGAGGTTTGATCTTCTCCACTTTCGTTTCTACATTGTATTTCCGCTGCGCTAACTTGATTTGTAGAAAGAAACGCGAATTTGAGGTCGGATATTCACACCGCCCCCCTCTCTAGCCGTATCCGAAGGTCCTAACAAGTGGTATCAGAGCAAGGTTGCTCTTCGTCGGATTAACACCCAAGGGAGCACAAGCTAGAAAATGGATGGACTTGGAGAAGACGTCACGATTCCACCTTTCTACGATCGCGACGACTTCGCGTTTTGGAAGGTAAGAATGAAGTACTTTCTTATGACTAACTTAGTTAATTGGAATTGTGTACAAGTAGGTTTTGTTCCTCCAAGGGATGAAGAAGGAGAAATTCTTGAGAAGAAGAGGTGGACGAAGGAACAAATCCACCAATCCGTAATCAACGACGAGGTAATGAAAAATTTTTGAATTCTCATTACCTAATGATATCTTGTGTAAGATAGGTGGATACAACGATACCAAGGAGTTGTGGAACAACTTGGCCAAGTTCCATGAGGGAAGCTCCAATTCAAGTCATGAAGAGGAGTCAAGTGAGTCAAGTAGCTCACTTCATGGAGGTAAGGAATTAGAAGTTGAGGGCTACTCAACATCTAAGGAAGAAGAGGAGGAGAGTTCTTCTTCAAGATTGGAGCAAGAAGAAGAAGCTTCTACCTCCGGAAGGGATGAAGGAGAAAGCTCATATCCACCCTCAATACTAGGTAACTCAAGCAATTTAATTTCTTGTAAATTACATATAATGTGCTTTGAGTGTAGGGAATATGGACATTACAAGAGTAAGTGTCCAAGGAGGATTGGGAAGACTCCACCGACGCCAAAGGTCAAGAAAGTCGGAGTCCGGATACGCAAGGGTAAGGAGCACGTGGTGTGCTTCCAATGCAAGCGAAGGGGACACTATAGGAGCCAATGTCCGAGGGGGAGGCAACCTCACAAGGACAAGAGACCAAGCACATCTATGGGGGGAGCCAAGGCAAACCCTAAGGTATCTTTTAAGGCACATTCTTGCAATTCTAATAAGACACATGCTAGTAGTTTTATTGCAATTGTCAATAATGATAAGAATGATGACCATAGAAACCGATACATGTGCTTAGGTTCCAAACATGTTAGCCTAGGTAAGGACAATTCTAGAAATGCTAACCCTAGAATTAACTCATCTAAGGCTAAGGAGAACCTAGGTAGGAATCCCAAAACAACTAGACATATGCCTAGGTATATCTCAAAGAAAAATGACAAATTAAAACTTGAGGTATTAGAAAAGGAAAATCAAGTCTTGAGGTCAAGACTTGACAATTTAGAAAAGACCCTTAAGAATTTAGAGAAGTCAACTCAAGGGTCTAAGGGTAAAAAATCAGAGCCCAAGAACATGAGAGGTTTGGGTCACAAACCTAAGACTCAAGTGGTCAAGCCCACTTATCATAATGTTCCATTCGATTATGGAACAAGAACTAGGGCTAGAAAGACCATCACCAAGGTCACAAGGGGAGTCACCCCTGGAGCTGATCTTGATGAGTCCCAAATGACCAAGGTTTTAAAGCCTAGGAGGGTCATTAGGAGGATTGCTAGGGAAGTCATCCCTAGTGAATATTTAGTGAACCCAATGAGCTCAAATAGATATTGGGTTCCTAAGAGCGTGATTCCATCACGCTAGATGGTTTAGGGTGTGCCAACCTTACTTGAATAGGTAGTTAACCTAATCATGGCAAAAGGTGGCACTTTAGGAATTTTCAAGGTGTAATCAAGCCTTGAAAATGAAATGGAAAGTTATTCCTAAGGTGATTAGGATGTGCCAATCACATTTGAGGAGTTTTCTAGAGTTAATCTAATTGGCACATAGTGATCTAAAAATCTTTGGTATATGATTTTAGGTCTATTACACTTAGGAATATAGAACCTATGGCAAAATGATCAAAACTATCAAAAATGGCAACTAAAGCTAGAATTAGGTATCTTCTATACCTTTACATGTTATTTGTCATATATTGTTTGTCATATGCCATGTCATGACATCATATCTAATTTACTATCATTTGAAATGTCATGATAATGCTTAGGTTAGTTATATGTCATGCCTTATTTAAGTTTCATACTTTATGCCATGACATCATGACATTGGCACATATGTTCACTTATGATATTATTTTATGCCATGTCATCATCTCTTGCATGTATGATCAATTAAATTGATTTAAGGATAAAAACACAATTTGATATGGAGATCAAATTGTTGTTTAGAAAATGCATGAGAACTTAGCTTAAGATGACCTAAACCCATATCTCACATCAAAATTGACTTGGATGTGTTTGATACACCTTAGATGTGTGTGAGATATTAGGATTATGAGTTACGATCAAGGTGCATAGTTCTTGTACCTAGATGAGCCTAATTCGAAATTGAGGATCATAGGGAAAGCTTGCGTACAAGTCATGTACACTTAGCCCTAAGATTGTGGTCCTAAATTAAATGGTTTAAAATCATTTCAAAATTGATTTGAAAAACCTTGATGAAGCTTTTCTAGTGATAGCATTCATCATTGAGCAAGTTGATACAAAGATGGATTAACCTTGAACTATTTCAAAGTCTTTCGAACTTTGTATCAAGATTTAAAAATGGAAGTTATTTTCATAGAAAACTATTTTTCCATGATAATATATGTTATGAGGAATGTATCCTCAAAATTTTACAATTTTTGGAATTTTCTGTGATTTTTTAGGGGTTTCTGAATTTCGGGAGAAAAATCAGAAATTTCTATCAGAGCTTTGTGGACCGATCAGAGGGGATGCTGATCGGTCCAGGGAGGTCTGGATCGGTCACTGGACCGATCCAGGGAAGTGTGGATCGGTCTGGTGACCGATCCAGTGAGGTCTGACCGGTCTGGTGACCGATCAGAGCGTGCCAAAATGTTGATTTTCGACTGTGTTGTCTGAAATTTCAGCTGAAAGTTAAAACACAGTTTGTGTTTTGGTTTTCTAAAGGTTTGAAACTCTCCAAGACATTGTTGGTGCAATGGTCAAGGAGGAGTTGACCTTTAGGGAGAGTTTTACCTATTAGTCAAGGGGGAGTTGACATTTAGGGGGAGTTTTTACTCTAAAAACTTGAGAGATATGAGATTATCACTAAGTTGATTGTTGACCTTAGTATCAAGGGGGAAATTAAGAGTTTCAATGAAAGGTATGAGACTTTCATTGGGAAGAAACTCTTGACCTTGATTCACTCTTTTTGATGTGTGTCAAAAAGGGGGAGAGTGTTCGGAGAATGTTCAGAGAGAACATTGGACTATTGGGAAACCTAAGTTAGGTTATCGGGTTAACCTAACTTGTTTATGGTTTTGTCAAACATCAAAAAGGGGGAGATTGTTGGTGCAACCTTAGGTCAAGGTTGACCTGGTTGACCTGACTCGAGTTGACCTAACTCGAGTTGTATTTTGATGTTTGACGAGAATAGAAAAGTTCTATTCTGATGTTTGACGAGAATAGAGAAGTTGTATCTTGATGTTTGACAAGAATACAAACTTGGGAGATTGTGGGTGCAACCTTCGGTCAAGGTTGACCTGGTTGACCCGACTTGAGTTGACTTGATTCGGTAAAGTCCAAGTATGGAGACTTGGCACGGGAAAAGTCCAAGTATGGAGACTTGGCACGGAAAAGTCCAAGCAGGGAGCTTGGCACAGGAAAAGTCCAAGTATGGAGACTTGGCACGGAAAAGTCCAAGCAGGGAGCTTGGCACGGGAGAAGTCCAAGTATGGAAGCTTGGCATGAGAAGTCAGAGAGGGCTCGGCAGCTCGTTCTCCGGACTAGGTCAGAGAGGGCTCGGGAGCTCGTTCTCCGACCGCACGAAGCCGGAGAGGGCTCGGCACTGCTCTTCTGACTAGGCCGAGAGGGCCCTGAGCTCGCTCTCCGGACCGGATGGAGTGGAGAGGGCCTCAGCTCATTCTCCGGACCAGGTCGAGAGGGCCTGAGCTCGCTCTCCTGGATCGGACGAAGTCGGAGAGGGCTCGGCACTGCTCTCCTGACTAGGCCGAGAGGGCCTCAGAGCTCGCTCGGACCGACAAAGCCGGAGAGGGCTCAGCTCGCTCTCCTGACTAGGCCGAGAGGGCCTGAGCTCGCTCTAGACCGGATGAGGAAGTTGGAGAGGGCACGGTAGCTCGTTCTCCGGACTAGGTCGGCTCGTTCTCCGGACTAGGTCAGAAAGGGCTCGGTAGCTCATTCTCTAGACTGGGAAGGCTTTAGGATTAAGGCTGGGAAATTGGATCGGTCTGTAAACCGATCCAGTGATACCACTGATCGATCTGCAGACCGATCAGTAACCAATCAGTGTGGTACTGTGAGTTATCTGATCGGTTTGGAGACCGATCAGGAAGCAACACAGAGGAAAAGGAGAGAAAGGACTGATCGGTCCAGGGACCGATCAGATCCCTCCTGGACCGATCAGGATATGGTCTGATCGGTCCAGGCTTAGCCTGATCGGGCTGTGGACCGATCAGGGCTCTCCTGGACCAATCAGGTGATCGGTCCAGGCATAGCCGTTGAGTCACAACGGCTATCTCCATCTTCTTCGCAGAACTCTGTCACCAGGTGAGCAGGTGCAGGTTATAAAGAGGTCGAGGGCTTCTACAGTGTATCCTCTTCTTCCTGGTTCCTTCTGCTCTTACTGAGTTTTGCTGAGCTCATACTTCTTGAAGCTTCGAGTGAGCTTCCTTCGGCTGGTTCAGCTGCTATTGGGCATCCGTGAAGTTGTTGCTTCATCAACGGACTCCCGTCGACGAGAAGGCAAAGTGCTTTTACATTCGTATTGCTTTTTGTTTCTTGCTTTCTTTCTTGTACTCCTATCTTGCTGTTGCAAGAGATTGTGGCGAGGTTTCTCCACCCAGAAGGAGTTCATATTAGCCGGTTATCCAGGGTCTCATCCACCGACGGATTGATAGGCTTCGTCCACCTTACGGACACGCCGAGGAGTAGGAGTATCATCTCCGAACCTCGTTACATCATCGTGTTTGAGGTTTGATCTTCTCCGCTTTCGTTTCTACATTGTATTTCCGCTGCGCTAACTTGATTTGTAGAAAGAAACGCGAATTTGAGGTCGGCTATTCACACCCCCCCTCTCTAGCCGCATCCGAAGGTCCTAACAAAATTGACCCAACCTTGTTTGTTAAATTACTAAATAACAACATATTTATAGCACAAATATATGTAGATGATATAATCTTTGGTTTAACTAACTCAGACTTTTTAGAAGAATTTATTAGCCTAATGGAACAAGAATTTGAAATGAGCTTAGTAGGAAAATTGACCTATTTCCTAGGATTACAAATCAAACAACCAAATGAAGGAAATTACATTTATCAACATAAATACACTAAAGAATTACTTAAAAAATTCGGAATGGAAAATACAAAAGAAATAAAAACACCCATGGCAGTAAATACAATCTTAGACAATGACCCAAATGGAAAGCCAGTGGATCTAAAGTATTATAGAAGTACAATAGGTAGTCTACTTTACTTAACTGCAAGCCGACCTGATATCTTATTTGCAGTTAGTATATGTGCTAGATACCAAACCTGTGCTAAAGAATCCCATTTAACTCAAGTCAAAAGAATTTTTAGATATCTTAAGGGAACAACAAATATAGGAATTTGGTATCCTAGGACCGATAACTTTGAATTAATAGGATATTCTGACTCAGATTATGATGGATGCAAATTAGACCGCAAAAGCACAAGTGGTGGATGCCAACTACTAGGCCCATCACTTGTTAGCTGGTTTAGTAGAAAGCAACACTGCGTTGCACTATCTACAACTGAGTCAGAATACATAGTCATAGGAGAATGTGTAGCCCAATTATTATGGATGATGCACACTCTAAAAGATTTCAACTTAAAAATCACAAATGTAAAAGTTTTAATTGACAATATTAGCTCAATAAATTTAACAAAAAATCCAGTGCATCATTCAAGAACCAAACACATTGAAATCAGGCACCATTTTATCAGGGATCATGTTACTAAGGGTGACATTGAGCTCAAATACATTGAGTCCAAGTCAAACTTAGCTGACATATTCACTAAACCACTCCCTGAAAGTGAATTTAGCAATCTGCATAGAAAACTAGGAATGTGCCTAGTAGACTAGGAGTTTCGAATTCCAAAATGTTTGTTCTCAAAATTATAGGTTAAACATGCTTCTTTTTCAAAACTTTCCTATTTTTAGATTTTTTTTTTAAAAAAAATATTTTTAGCCTTAGCCTAGTTCAAAATCCTTAGAAAGCATGTACCCATAGGACTAGTTTTGAGCATCTCACCAAAACCCTAGACTTACCTTGCTTGTGTTTGACGAACATAGAAAGGGGTGAGATGTATAGGCCACTTGCCTAAGACTTAAGATGCTTATTTCAGTGCATCGATATAAGTCTGGGCGTTAAATACAAACTATACATTAATCAAGTTAAGGTTGAACTTAACTTGACTAACCAAGTGAAAGCTGCTATCTTCTGATAAGTCAGTCAGTAACAAACTGGTTAGACATTTGATTTAATGCCAAGTTCAGGGGGAGAAATAAAACTATTTCAGTTTTTCAAATTAAATTTTGAAAATTAAAGTTTAAACTCAACTTGGTTAAAAATGATAAAATTATTTTTGAACTTTGAAAATTTGATTCTGGAAAAATAATTTTACAAAATTTTGAAAACTCCTTTATTTTAAAAAATTACTCTACTTTGAATATTTTTAGCAAATACTTTCAACATTTTATGTTAGGTTCAGGGGGAGATATTAATTAAAATTTCCCTTTATTTTAAAATTTGTGTTTGAAAAATGTCTTCTTAAAAATTTCTTAAACCTATTTTTGAAAAACTAAGCTGTTTTTAATAATTGGGTTTTACGTTTTTGAAACTTGAGTTTGAAAATTATATCTAACTTAGTTTTGAAAATTGAATTTAAAAATCTAGTTCTTAAAATTAAAAAAAAAAAACTTAAGTTTACAAACTAAGCTTCTCAAAATCATTTTCCTTAAAATATGAAAATTGAATCTTTTACAAACTTAGTGTTGAAAAATAGATTTGTTTTCAAACTCAGTTTTGGAATCTTAATTTTCAAACTTGTTTGACTTTGAAAATAAGTTTTCAAAAGTGTATACTCCCCCAAGTTAACTTGACATCTTTACTTACAATTTCTTACTTTATGCTTACTTGACATTTGTTCTTTTGATGAATGACAAAGGGGGAGGGTTAGGTGGTTAAGTTAGCTAAACCAAACTGAAAAACTGAAAATACAAACTGACTTAAAAATCATTTACTCATTTTTTCTTTTCACTAACTTAACCAGGTTGTCATTCCATCAAAAAGGGGGAGATTGTTGGTGCGGTTAGCACTAACGATTTAACCCAGGTTTTGATGAATGACAAATCAGGTTAAGTTAGTTTGTTGTTGTCTAACACTTTGATCGAGTGTGTAGGAGAAGTCTAGACAGGTAGACGGACTGACCGGATGTCTGTCACGAAGCCCAGTTAGGTCGACGGGCTGACCGGATAGCTGACACGAAGTCCAAACGGGTCGATGGGCTGACCAGACGCTTAGGCACGAAGTCCAGCTAGGTCGACGGGCTGACCGGATAGCTGGCACGAAGTCCAGACGGGTCGACGGGCTGACCGGACGTTTGGCAGGTAAGTGAGGTAAGTCACTGGAGGGGAGTGACTGCGAGGACGCGTTCCCGGAAAGGGAACATTAGGCGTCGATCCGGCTTAGATCCATTTCGGATATCTAAGTCAAGATCGTGACTAGATTCCGGTTTCGGAAAGACGAAATCTAAGTCATACTCTTTTTTATTACTTTGTTGAACTTTAATTGTGCTAACAATCTGTTTTACAGGAGATATATTTGCCTCGGACTAACTCTATTTTGCAGGAGAGGGAATTTCTGGAAATAGGAGGTCCGGGCGCCCGGAGGTGAATTTTATCGACACCAAGTCGTCGTCACGTGGAGTTCACTGATTAGACCTGCCACGTCGCACCAGGGCGCCCGGAAGGGATCCAGGCGCCCGGAGCAGCATATAAAAGAAGCCCCAGGGGTGGAGCTTCAAGATCAACTCAGAACTCTTAGACTGCTTGCTCTGCTGCTCTGCGCTCCAACGACGCTAACGAAGCTCCGACAACGTGCTCTTATCCTTGTGGTTTTTCTTTCTGTCGGTATAGCTTTGTTTTAAAGTTCATTAGCATTCATTGTACTGTTTTTGTAATCATTATTTCGAATTGCTAGTGAATTGCACAACGAAAGTACTCACGGAGTACGGGCCTTCGAGTAGGAGTCGTCAAAGGCTCCGAACGAAGTAAAAATTACTGTGTCCACTGTTTTAAATTCCGCTGCGTTTAACTCTTTTTATAACTATTTTTTAAATCGATATTCACCCCCCCTCTATCGACGTTCCATGATCCAACACTATCTTCTCGAGACCAGGATCTAGTCAAGGTCTTAACGTAGGTTTCCTGAATGGACCTAAGTTGGACCAACGCCTACAACTCCCTCAACCGAGAACACGTCCTCACTTGATATTTCCTTTAGTTGCTTACTTTCACTTACCAACTACAATCACTTGACTTATCTTTGACCCATAAATATAGGATATTGGTGGTCGGTTAGAAGTGGGTTGGATAACTAGGTCACCCCCAATTCCCTTACTTCTCTATACGGTTAGTTTGCGCAAGTAAAAATGAAACTAAAACAATGAAAGATCACAAACGCTAACACGATTCCTTTACGTAGTTCGGAGATTGCTTGCTTCTACTCCACGGCGTGCCCTTGAGGTGAATGAACCCTTGATCCTTCGATGGATCAGTCCCCGACAATCTTTGGCTAGAACTTTCTCCTTCTCGGTGGAGCAAACCTCTCACAAAGGATATCTTCCTCTTTACAAGATGAAGTTTAGGTTTTGGGCGGAAGAGAGTAGACTTGGAAGCTTTGGGCAAAGACTAGTAGTTATTCAACAAGCATGAGTGTCCTCCTTCTCGCCCCTAAAGCTTCTTATAAATAAGAGGAGAGAGTTGATCATCATATCAACTCAACCCCGACATCAGTCGACTGGTCCATGCACCAGTCGACTGATGTAGCCGTTAGACATAGCCAACGACTCTCTGCAGAAGTCATTTTCTGCCAACGACCATATACCAGTCGACTGGTCCCCTTAGCCGACGAGCACAGAAGCATTCTGTGCTTTCTGTGAAATTGGATCAGTCGACTGGTCCATTACATTTTTACACACTCATCCTTTCTAGAGTCGCCTTTGAAGTTCTCTTCCTCGGCCTTCGTCCCTCAGATGCACCCAAGCCCGCGACTCCTCTCCGTGCCATCCTTCATGTTGCCTTGAAATCCACTTCCCTCGGCTCTACTCCATTGCTCCTCGTCCGACGGTCCCTTGGATGTCTTTTACACTATCCTTCACTGACTCAAGGATCTGAGCCCTTGGATGAGCTTTCCAATCTTGGCCGCACCAAGTTCCTCATGTGTTTCATCAAGTCCTGCAAGACTCAAACACATATGAAAGTCTAACTTAAACTCTTTGACACACACATCAAAACCATGATCATACCGATCAAACTTGGGTTGATTGCACCAACAATCTCCCCTTTTTTGATGTGTGGTAATATGTTTAAGTTAGACACAAATAATAACTTTGAAAATTACAAGCAATATGTAAACATGAAGCATAAAGCCAAACTCCCCCATATGCCCTCTTCCTTAATTTTCAAGTTTTGCACACAAGTATGGGAATAAAGGTTTCTAACTTAAACCCACCCATTTCTCCCCCTTTGACACCATCAAAAATATTGTACCAAACAATCATACACTATATGCCATCAAGTATGACCAAATTTTGACAAAAAATTTGATTTCAAAAAACAACAATATGATGGAAAGTTGGTACCAGTAGGGTTGTAAATGAACCAAGCGTTTGTGAACAAGCTTGGTGTTCAGCTTGGTAAAAGCTTGTTTATGTTCGTTCATTATACATAAGATTAATTAAACAAACAAGATTGAACAACTCGTTAAGCTAAACAAACAAGCTTGAACACATATGTGTTCAGCTCGTTAACGTTCGTGAACAACGTTCGTGAACAATGTTCATGAACCATATTTATTAATAAAACTCTTTTCAATATGTTAAATAAATAATAAAATAAAATTAATAAATAAATTTAAATTATCAATCTTAATAACCAATCAAACAATTAAAAGTTTCAAATAATCAAACAAACTTGAATTGAGAGCTTGATAATATCTAAACGAACCAAGCTCAAACCAAGCTCAAGCCAAGCTCGAACTAAGGTCAAGTCAAGCTTGAATTGAGAGCTTGATAACATCTAAACGAACCAAGCTCAAGCCAAGCTTCAAACAAGCTCAAGCTCATAAAAAATAAACCAAGCCAAGCTTGAACACTCATTTCAAAAGCTTGGTTCATTTTAAGCTCGGCTCGGCTCGGCTCGGTTATCTTATCAAACAAGCTTGAACACCCCAAAGATCAGTTCGGCTCGACTCGTTTACATCCCTAGGTACCAGTCGACTGGTAACTGCTGCAGTCGATTGGTACATTTTGAAATTGAATTTTCAACCTTTTGTAGCCAACTTCAGAAATGCATAAAAAATTCCAAAAAATTCAAAAAATCATGAAATTTTGACAATATATTTCTTGAAATGTCATTTAACTAGGAAAAATATGTTTTTATGAAAAGTCAAAGTATTTTTAAAATTTTGACCGACTCTCAAAAATCACAAAACATGCAAGTTATGTATAAATTTTAACCCCAATTTTGCAATAATATGTTTCAAAATAACTATTCACTGTAAATAAAACATAGAATTATTTTTAAAAACATTTGAAATGTCCAACTATGATCTATATGCAAGATGCCCATTAATTAAACATTTACTTTCTCTATAGTTGGTCTATGATTACTAAAAAATTTGATACATTTCATAACTCATCAAAATGTCATAAGCATAAGTGAATTATAAATATCATCCTATCATCTCACATTTATATTTGGAAAATAATGTAAGTCATTGTGAGATGAGATAAAGGTAATCTCTACTTAGCCCTCTTGATCATGAATCTCTATCAAGGCTAAGTGCTCCCCCTTAAGGTCTTAAGTCAAAAAAAAATTGGGTTTATGACTATCATGGTTGACTTGACCCAAAATCCTTTAATCCTTGAGGATTGATTTTGGTACCCAATAGAGGTTCTTCTTAATTGGGTTTACCAAATACTCCTTTGGAATCTATTTTCTATCTATGGTCTTTGTCTTGGGTTGTCCCCTAGCAATTAGACAATGATAGACTTTTTCATTGTTGGATTCCTTATACCCTAAACTCTTTTTATTGAAACTTGCCCTTTGGCTCTCAATTATCATGTTTAGAGTTTTGGAGCAAATTTCAAATTTTCTAAGGGCTTCGCTAAGGTATTCTACCTTTTCCCTTAGTTTTTTATTTTCCTCTTCTAGACATGAAACATTTGAACTTGAAGAAAAAGAAACATGCATATCATCTTCCTTAAGAGTCATGGATTCTAATTTTTCTTCAAGGCAAACAATATCATCTTTCAAAGACTTATTTTTCCTTTTTGCCTTGAGCAAATCCTCATTAGTACATTTAATAATCTTAATTAAAACATGGGAAGGAAGATTATATACCTCACTTACCGAGGAGTCCGAATCCGAAGTTTGACCTCCCCTTTCACTTGAGCTCCCTTCTTATCTTCACTTGAACTCTTTCCTTCTTCATTTTCGGATGAGGTGGAGGCTACATCATCAATTCCTATTAGAGCAAAATGGGACACATGGTGTTCTTCTTCCTCCAATGAAGATGGATCATCCCATGTTGCTTTTAGATTATGAGCCTTCTTCCCCTTTTCTTTTGTCTTCTTCTCCTCCTTCTTCTTTCCTTCCTTCTTCTTCAAGAGAGGACAATCATCTCTTATATGTCATTCTCTTTGGCAATTGTAGCAAATGATCTTCTCTGTCATACTTTTGCTTCTTGAACTTTTCCTAGCATGAGATTTTTAGATGAAAATTTTTTAAATGCTCATCTCATTTTTCTTACTATATACGCCTCTTGGTCGCTATCCATTGAGGCGCTTGATTCTTCGGAGTCGGAGGATGGTGGGAATGAAGACTTCTTTTTCTTATCCTTTCCCTTGTTTGCCACAAGGGCTACTCCTTTTGATCTATGGGCTTCTCCATCTAGCCCTTCAACTCTAGTTTTATGGAGCTTCATTGTTGAGAATAATTCATCTAGAGAAGATTTCTCTAGATCCTTTGAAATGTAGAATGAATCTACAATTGAGTTCCATGTTGAGGTTCTTGGGAAAGCATTGATGGCTTTCATTATGATGTCTCTGTTTGTAAGTGTCTCACCTACACTTGTTAGTCCATTTAAAATTTCCTTAATTTTAGAATGTAAAATTGATACATTTTCTCCTTTTTCAAGCTTGATATTGGTGAGTTGAGTTCGAAGGAGGTCTCTTCTTGCTAATTTCGCTTCCGATGTCCCTTCATGAAGCTCCACTAGCTTTTCCCACAAGTCTTTGGCGCTTGTGTAGTTTCCAATCCTAGTCACCTCTTGTTGGGGGAAGAACACTTAGGAGGTGATGCATTGCTCTTGAGTTTGCTACATGCTCTTCCCTTTGCTTCTTGCTCCACCTTACTTTCTCAATTAACTTATTGTCTTGGTCTCTAGGCATCTCAAAATCATTTTCTATAATTAGCAGTATATCGAAATCGATTTTGAAGAATACCTCTATCTTCTTCTTCCACCAAAAGAAGTCTCTTTAGAATTTGGGTGGATGGATGCTTGAGCCGGCCATTTTGATAAGTGCTCTTCTCGGCGATTAGTTCATTGAAGGGCATCCTTGCTCTGATACTGCTTGTAGGATATTGGTGGTCGACTATAAGGGGGGTTGGATAGTTAGGTCACTCCTAATGCCCTTACTTCTCTACACGGTTAGTTTGCACAAATAAAAATGAAACTAAAACAATGAAAGATCATAAACACTAACACGATTCCGTTACGTGGTTCGGAGATTGCTCGCTCCTACTCCATGGCGTGTCCTTGAAGTGAATGAACCCTTGATCTTTTGGTGGATCAGTTTCCGACAATCTCCGGCTAGAACTTTCTCCTTCTCGGTGGAGCAAACCTCTCATAAAGGATCTCTTCCTCTTTACAATATGAAGTTCAGGTTTTGGGAGGAAGAGAGTAGACTTGAAAGCTTTGGGCAAAGACTAGTAGTTATTCAACAAGCATGAGTGACCTCCTTCTCACCCCAAAGCTTTCTATAAATAAGAGGAGAGAGTTGATCATCATATCAAATCAACCCCGACATCAATCGATTGGTCCATGCACCAGTCGGCTGATGTAGCCGTTAGACACAGCCAACGACTCTCTGTATAAGCCATCTTCTGCCAACGACCATATACTAGTCGACTGGTCATGGGACCAGTCGACTGGTCCCCTTAGCTGACGAGCACAGAAGCATTATGTGCTTTCTGTGAAATTAGATTAGTCGATTGGTCCTATGACCAGTCGACTAGTCCATTACATTCTCACACACTCATCCTTTCCGGAGTCGCATTTGAAGTCCTCTTCCTCGACCTTCGTCCCTCAGATGCACTCGAGCCCGAGGCTCCTCTCCGTGCCATCTTTCATGTTGCCTTGAAGTCCACTTCCCTCGGCTCCACTCCATTGCTCCTCGTCCGGCGGTCCCTCGGATGTTTTTCACACCATCCTTCACCAACTCAAGGATCTGAGCCCTTGGATGAGTTTTCCAATCTTGGCTGCACCAAGTTCCTCATGTGTTTCATCAAGTCCTACAAGACTCAAACACATATGAAAGCTTAACTTAAACTCTTTAACACACACATCAAAACCATGATCATACCGATCAAACTTGGATCGATTGCACCAACAATAAGGTCTTCCCGCTAGTTATCAGATCCGTAGACCCAACTGGACTTCGGTCGATTGTCAGGTCCCGTGACCCAACTGGACTTCCAGCCAGATATCGAGTCCCGCAGACTTATCTGAACTTTCCACCAGCTATCAAGTCCCATGGACCTATCTAGATTTTAACATGGTGTTAGGTCATTCAGACTCATCAACTCCTGCACATTTGGTAAAATAATTAGATCACAAAACATTCTAACTTTAATATACTTATCATTCATCAAAACTTGAGTTATATCATTAGTTCAAATTGCTCCAACAATAAATATTTTCAAAAATATGACAACACAAAATCTCATCAAATTCATATTTTCTACCACTACAGCTACACTCAATTTTTTGACATGATGAAATAAGTGTAACTATATGATGGTAACTCTTTTTGTGAGAAGTAATTTTATACTTTGAATATGATCCAACACCCTCACAAATTTTTATACTAGAATAATGAGATTTGTATCACTCTTGTTCAAAATACTTGTATGCCTCAGGAGCATTAATACTGTAGGATCGTTACGCTAGAGGGAGGGCTAATATCGCTCATGACTTTTCACGTTTTTAAGAAAATGTTCGAGAGTAATAACAGGTAGCGTAAATAGAAAGTAAAAGCAAATAAACGCTAATATAACCATGTTTTACTTGCTTCGGAGCTTGTGACGACTCCTACTCCAAGACCCACATGTGAGAGTGGTTTCATTAGGAAATCACTAATCAATCAGAAAGATTACAGATACAATATCAATTTAAGTATAAGTAATTTGAAATGTAAACAATATCGACGACTTAGATGTAGGTCTTGAGCGTAGTCATCGTCTGATAAGCTTTTAGGCGTCTTGGAGTCATCTATCAAGTATTGGGTAGGAGAGAAACTTGTTAGTATGAATGTGCATAAGCTACTGATCGAACCCTCTTTTATAGGCCCATCTAGGTGACTGGATCTCCTCTCGGGCGCCTAAAGTGTGCTGACGTGGAGAGCTCTCGTTGAAATTTCATCTGAGAAGTTTATCATTATCTAGGAGCCTGGACCCCCTCCAAGTGCCTAGACTACTGACGTGAGTCAACTAGTCGTCACGCTCCAACTCAGAATGAAGATGACTTTTCGCTGGTCTAGGTGCCTAGAGAAACTTTGGGCACCTGGACCGTCCTGGTGCCTGGCCAAGCACCCACCCGGGGTGCTCTCTTGTCGCCACTTACCTGGGCGCTTGGAGTAACTCCGGGCGCCTGGAGCTTTATTTTCTAGCCACCAACTTCCTACATCACAAGGTTAGCACAAGCACAAATAGTATGTAAAGTAAAATGATTTTGACAGTCTCTAGACTGTTCGGTCCCGACTTTGAGTTTTGTTGAAACTCTAGGTAAGACCGACACCTACTGTTCTCTCTACAGGGAACGTGCAGTTATCTACTCCTCTCAGGAGAGTATATCTTTTGTTAGATCGGCTCTCTAGACCGTCTAGTTTTTTGCTTAGCATCTAAAACCTCGGGACTTTCTGTTGGTCCCCTTGGCGGCCGACTAGAGGGGGTGAATAACCTGCACAATAATAAATGAATCTTTCTCAAACTTTACAACTTTATTAAACTAACACTTGCATAAAAATAAACTGATTAATTAAAAAAAGAAAAGAGGCATAAAAGAAGTTACTTGATTTGCAATCAGATGATTACTAATCCAAGGCAGTTGAAGTACACTATTAAAGTCTCCTTCAGGCGGAGAAGTCTCTTACAACGTTGACGGCTCATAAACAAGTAGTAGAACAAAAGAGAAGTGTTTACAAGTGTTGTTCTAGACTATTTGGATCAAGGCTGTATTTATAGCCCTGGTCGGGGCGCTTGGAAAAGTTCCAAGTGCCTGGAGGGGGATAAAATTTTATCCCCATCGCAATAGAATGCACCATGTTGTGTTTGGATGAAACGTTAGGTCTGGACTCCCGGAGGGGTTCCGGGCACCCGGACTAGGTCCGAGTGCTTGGACCCAAAAGTCAATCGAGTTGACTTGTTAGTCCGGGTCTTCCACTTCGGTTTCGCTCACTTGGGTCCAGGTCTTCCGCAACAGTTCTGCTCGCTTGGGCAATTTAGTCCATCCGGAATAGGGCTCACCCGAACTCATCTTCCGACCTTCTCGAGCAACTTTCCGCTCCGGCTTCTCGTCCCTTAGAAACGTCATGCGCCTCCTTCTCGTCTACCAACGTACTCTTCCACAGCGCCTCGTCCCTCGGACACACCAAGCTCTTCAGCTCTCTCCCGTGCCATCCTTCTCGCTAATTGCGTCTCTCGCTCGACTTCCTGTGCTTCTAAGTTCCTACCAACTTAGACACAAGGCATCAAAATAATAATAGGACCTAATTTAACTTGGTTGATCACATCCAAATCATCACGGGGTACTTAAACTTTCACCTAGTGTCCTCGACCCTAGGATTTTTCATCTGATGTCCACGACCCCCAAGACTTTTACCTAGTGTCCTCTACCCTGAGATTTCATCCAATGTCATCAACTTGCAAAGTCTTTGCCCATTCCAACGGACTAGGACTTCGTTGCCTAACCACAGCTAGGATTTTTCCATCTTTTGTCTAGCCTCAACTAGGACTTTCATTTTGCCTAAGATCACTTAGGACTTTCCTGCACACTTAGTTTAACTCATTAGATCACAATAACACTTAACTTAGAACTCTTTGCTATTATCAAAATTCATATTCGATTATCTTATGCTCCCTGTACCAACAAATACAACTTACATACTTTAAAATTTCAATTAGATACAATAAACATGGAACACTTGTATTTGATCTAAAATCAGCTTTTGACTCCTTATATTGACGATCATCAAGCAGATTTTAGAAGTGATTGGAAAAGTCTAAAAACTTGTATTAATAAGTGACATACTTTTTCACAATACTATTCATTCTCTCACTTCTTTGGGTTGTAGTCATATCCACACAAAATATTTGTCGTCCATATACTAAAGCCTATTTTTCCTTTATGCGAAATAGACATCTCAATCAATCATTATCTTCAAGTGTATACTTGGTCAACATCATATTCCAAGCTGAAATAAAATCTTCCCTTTCATAAAAATCATATATACATGAGGCAAAATCTTTAGTAAACTCTTTGAATTGAGAAAAAACTCCACTCAAACGTATTGCAGTATTTCAATAAATGTGTCAAATGTTGGAGCAATCCCAATGGTCCGTGGGACCATGTGTTTTGGTGTTTGGGCAAAGGGTTTAAGTTAAGTTCACCCTTGTATTTGATATGTGTACTTGAGTTGTGCAGGACTGCAGGATACACATATGACTCAGGTTGATGGCTTCGGGTCCGATGAAGGATGGAGCATCCGAGGGACCATGGACAAGGCAACAAGGACAAGGGCAGAGGGAAGCGACTTCGAGGCATACGCGAAGGATGACATTGGGGACGAGCCGCGGGCTTGGATGCATCCGATGGACGAGAGCCAAAGGAAGTAGGCTTGAAGGCAAGAGGTCAAAGCTGTGAAGAAGAGTCAAGTGAGTTGTGAGGGTCCGAGTGCAAGAGAAATGTACTCGGGATGAGAAACCCTAGGTTTAGGGTTGTACCAGTCGACTGGTACTGGGACCAGTCGACTGGTGGTGAGCACAGAGAGCTTCTGTGCCCGAACGGCTAGGCACCAGTTGACTGGTGCAAAAGACCAGCCGACTGGTAGAGAGCCCTTGGAGTACTGTTGGGTTGGCACAAGTCGACTGGTGCAAGGACCAGTCAACTGGTAACGGTAAAATCAACCTTGCTAATTTCTCAGATGACCGGCCAAAGTTGACGAAATTAAACTTGGTCAAAGTCTAATTAGTAGTCACTGAGTGCTCAAGGTTTCCCTTGTGTCCAAGTGTTCTTGGTGAGTGTTGTGGTGAGGTTTCTCCACCCACAAGGAGGTTTGAGCTAGTCGAAGTTTACCGGGGACTAATCCACCGACGGATTGAGGGATCGTCCACCTTACGGACATGCCGTGGAGTAGGAGCAAGTTATCTCCGAATCACGTTACATTGACGTGTATTGGTTTGCATTCTTTCCTTTAGTATCTAGCTTTCATATTTGAGTTTGTATTATTGTATTTCCGCTTGTGCAACTAACAAATATGTAGGAAGCATTCGATTTGGGGGCGCCGTCTATCCAACCCCCCTTCAAGCCGGCCGATCGATCCCCTACACCAAATACACAAACGATGATGTGTTTTAGGCTATTTAGAAGCTAAAGCCCTTGCCATTGTCGTATCTTGATCTGTAAGAGTAGTTGTTGATTTTTTTACACACATAGCTTTGGTAAATATATCAAACAAACACTCAAATATTAAATATGTGTCATCATATAATAAAGCTGCACTAAAAATTATGGATTGCTTATGATGATTAACATCTATAAACAACACAATTGAACGACCTTCGTTGTTCTTCCTGTAGATTGTGTCAAAGCAAACAACATCTCTAAAATTGTCATAATCAACTCTCATCTTAGTATTACACCAAAAAAATATTAGTTATTAAATCATCTTCATCAACTTGAATAACATCAAAAAAATTAACATCATCGAACTACATTTTCTATAAATATTCCGATACACCTCCATATCCCCAACTCTCATATCTATTGTTCTTTTAGATTGCAAGTAGTTTTTGTAATATTTGGGAATAAAACCTAAATTCTCCCTCCCACTTACTTGTCTGACTATAAGATCATGAGATGCTTTTGGGGAATTTCCACATCACTTGCCATCTCAATCTGTATCATCGTAGAAGAAGATATATTCCTATGACATCTGTAGATGTGAGTTTTGTTTGAACTTAAAAGATAATGATTATATTCTTTAATAAATTGCTCCACGCTTAAGTTGTCATTTTTTGGACAACTAACCTTCATTTTAGCTTCACACCAAACCTTGTGTTTACGATTTGATTTCACATAAATATCTTGTTTGTCATTTCTCCCTTTACCTTGCGTACTACAACAAAAAATTCTATCAACTAATTTACTTGATTTATTATTGTGACTTTTACTCCTATGCCAAATCCAACTTGTTTAACATATTTCAAATAAAATTTATAGACATCCTCTTCTGTCTTAAATTTCATACTCATTTTTGGCATCAATTCTTCATTCTTCTGTAATAGATGGGTGAGAACTCATCAATAATATGGTAGAGTTTATACCCGATTTATCTTTTTCATTGTTATTACTCTCATCAATTACATCAAACTCATCATCCTGATACTTTTCGTTTGCATCAAAATTCAACCAACGACAACTTGTAGATTCAACTAACGATAACTCCATGATAATTACTTTGATCCTAAAAAACAAAATCAACTAAGAAATGCATATTCATAATATGCTAGGTTTCCAATTTTTCTAAAATTTGAGTATTGTCCTGTTTGGAAAGGAGTACATATTTAATAAAACTTGTTTCTAGAATAAAAACCCTAAAAGAGTGTCCCAAAACAATCTCATACTTGCTAGTTATTTATTGTGATGGAGCTACGACAACAATGGACCTTAGAGACGTGACGATCGTCGATGCTGAAGTGAAGAAATCTGAACTTTAGGGCACCTAATACGAGATTTTGGAGATGACATAGCTCACGGAGATGGCGGAGTCAACGGAGCTAGAGTTATTGGAGTTGACGAAGGAAGGAGATGAGAAGTCGATAGAGGGAGTCAAAAATATTATGATAGGAAAGAATTTAGGACACTTACATCAATATTTTACGAGAAAAGTTGACGGTCCAAAGGAAAGTTACAGAGGCGCAAATTTTACACACAATTTTATTACTATTTATTTTTTATCATTTAGCTAATGGGATAGAATAACATAGAGTTTCGGAGGATAGGAGATACGAATATATAGGAACTGAAACGACCTAATGAGGGCCATAGAGTCACGAGCGAGCGCATGTAGAACCCCACGTGTAAAATCTAGTAGATCGATTTGCTCCGAAGCTGAATACATCGAGGCTGGATTCTCTGGACCGCTTTTTATGGTTCAGAAAATGATCCCTTTACATATATTGATAAAGATGAATATTCTCTACCTATTTTATAAATGTAAACCATCTATTCCACCAAAATATATATATATATATATATATATATATATATATAGTAATGCAATAAAACAGAAAGATGTATTTAGAGGAGTTCGTGGTTGAAAGATGATCTCTTTATATATATATATATAAAAGAGATCATCTTTCAACCACGATCTCCTCTAAATACATCTTTCTGTTTTATTGCATTACAGAAGATGATTAGTTTTCCCCGAAACAAGTGGCCTTACAGCGAGCAATCCTAGACGAACATGCGCCTGACAGGCTTTTCTTTTATCACGTATTTTGCTCAAATTACTATTTTTTTTTTTTATGTTTTCCCTCTTGTTTTTCCATCTCAACGACCTTTTCAAAAATCAATAAAAAAATTATTTTGCAGCCTATGAGCTGTTAAGACAGTAAATTCTTTACTCTTAAATATGAAAAAATGTATATAAATAATTATAACAGTATCAGATGAAATATTTAATTTGTTAAAAAAACAATCAACAAAATTTATCTCACATATAGATACTAAGAGAATCCTTAATATAACGAATTTATATGTTTTTAAAGATATCTTTTTTTTACCAGTCACCGTAGGTTCGTAGTACTACGTAGTTCATCAATTTTTGTAAAAGTATCTATTTTGCTATTTGTTAATCACCTCATTTGCTCCCATCTTTCCTACCATTATCCATTTTCTAAAATCATCCATCTTTTTCTCAAATATCTTATCTTTATAGTTGCATTTAACTATACTTATGCTCTCATATTCACTACATACACACCACATTTGTCTAATCAAATGGCAATTGGAATTTAATAATATGCAATTAGGGTTCAAGTTGCGTTGGAATTAATTAAACAAAATTTAGCATCGTTATTACGATTGAGCACGGCGTTCCTGCATGCCATTTGTAGAAAGTGCCAGGGAGAAAGGTGGGTCCCACAGATCGCGGGTAAAAATACTGGCAAAGATCCAAGGCGCAAGCCTCGAAGTTTCTGTGATTGAGTGGTAGCGTGATCCGAGCTCAGGGGGCTTACCATATCCTGCCAAACGGACTGGTCCCACAGAGTGGCAACCAGTACCGAAGACGGTAACGTTTGGCGGACGTACAATTGCGTCAAATGGAACAAACCAAGTCGTGCAGCTGCCTGGCGTCGGAAAACGGCATGCTCTGTTACGTTACCTTTTTCGCCCGGCACATGCCGGCGATATATTAAAGCATTTAGCGCTGTAATATTAAAAGCGGTTTTTTGGAAACGGCGACGTGGACCGATGCGAGCCGCGCTTCTCGTGCTTATTAAATTCCTCGGCGACGTTGGGCTCTCATTTCCGCCCTAATAAATTATCCCGCTTGCTTCCTCCGCCAGTGAAGAGGAGGAGCGAGAGGGTTTCGCTAGTGCACCGACGGTCGAATGAGATTTCAGGTGATTTTAGCATATGTGTGTTGCCTTTTTCTAGAGTCTGATGGATTCGGGTTCTGTTTCAGGGTTGATTTCTGTAGGTTTTACTCTTTAGTTTTCAGTTTACAATTTCTTTTTGGTATTTGCAATGATTCGTGGCTTGCGGAATTCCTCATAAACTCCGTTGACCTGTGAATGTACGAGCTTTCTGATTCACTAGGGCGTTAGATCGGTGTTTGCGAAGCGAGGAGCCTGTCTCTGTTGTCTGGTTATGTAATCTGTGTTAAAGTTAAGAGTTTGTGTACTCGAGTCTAACTCAAGCCGAAGCAAGATGTTCGGACATACTGTATCAGTTTTGTACATTTTCTTAATATGATGAGTGAAAGTTGAGAAACGGCCATTGATCTCATCATATACAAGTAGGTGGCAAATAGTTTTGATTTTCCACACTTTAAGCTGTTTACAACCTTGGAAAGATGGATCAAGGAACAGTTGTTTTTTTCTTCTTCTTATTGCACTTACGAGAATTCTCGTCTCGTCCATTGAATATTAGGTATCGAGATCTAGACTGACGTTAGGACATCATACTCGTGAAGAACTTCAAGATCTGGTGGCGTGGCTAGTTTTATACTGGTGCTATCACGATCTGTTGTGTTAACTGATTGTTCGTTCGTTTCTTCTAGGCCTTAAGAGTATGTTTTCTAAAAGCTCCAATATTAAATATACTTAGACGTCCAAAGCTTTCCATGGTTATACAAAGTGGTATCACTGTAGTGTTATACAAAGCATGTTTATTGTAATAAAACATGCAATAATCTAGACAGGTCATTCTCCTAAGCCAATGATGAGCTCCTGATTTCATGTGCATCATAACATTATTATTTGGTGCTTTCCAATGAGTTTTGCCATATTATTACTCCTTTGATAGTTTGTTTAAACATTTCTAGCACCACAGCCATGTAAATTTAGCAACAAATGGTGCTTTAGGTTTCATTTAACTGATAAAATAGTACTACAACTGATTTTTAAAAGTTAATTAGTCAGCCAATTTGATTATTTTTATGAGGTGTGGGTGAAGTTCAGTAGGATCTCTATTTTGTATTATGTCTTTCTTTCCCTACATTTCTTGTTGAATCTTAATAATGTCAAGAAGTTTAGTTTCTTACATGCATAAAACATTTGATTTGCTAATATTCTTCTTCCACACACTTATTTAATCATAAAAAGTGTGCTATATTATGCTTGGTAAAAGCGATGAGTTCCATCATCATGACTCATGAATAGGTATAGTTAATATGGTCATACGCCATTGTAAGGTTACGAGAATTCATATTTGTGGTGCGGAGTTGATGGGTAGAGTGGTGTCAACATTGATTTTTGATGATGAAATATAGTATTTGTCCATTTGATTTCATAATTTGTACCGTATTATAGAGGAAATATATGACCTTTAAGAATCAATATCAGCTTGCTCCATTAATAAATATGATAATATTAAATAAAAATATTGTTTTATATATTTTAAGGTGTAAAACTTATTCCAAGTAAGATAAAATTCTTTTTTCTTGAACTTTGTGATTCATGGTGTGCTATAATTCACAATTTGGAAGTCACGAAAATGGTTCATGGACATAGCTAGATGTGGCAAACTTGATTGAGATAGTTCTATAGGCTTGTGCTGATGCATCTTTTGTCAATGTGTTTTTTGTTCATGATTTCTTGGTACTTCACAATTGATTCTCTCTTAAAACTGAAGAGATGGCGTGCTAGCAACGGTGACTTGGTTTTTGACTGGGAGAAGACTCTTTGCTCCGCGGAGAAGCTTCCATTTGATCTTGCACACACTAAAACGAGTCAACAAAACGTGAGCGCCCAGAAGCCAGGGGAGTTCCTGGCGAAGGTCTTCCGATGCTCAAGTCAGTACAAATTCTGGACGGGTGAATGAAGAACAGTAGAGAACGTTCACGCGAGAGTAAGCTTGAGATGTTGAAAAAATGTACTTTGCCAACGGAGATGACCCCTTTATATACCACATTTCATAATTTTTGTAATCATGAGATGACAAAGAATGTCAGAGGTTGTTGGGTAATGGGTAGTGTACAACCTGTCCAATAATTGTTCGAGAAATCTTCCATTACCCACATGTGTATCTCTTTTGTCATTTATAACTTATGCCATTGATGAGGCAATTAAAGGAATATGTTGTTATAAGTGGTCGCTGATGAGAAACATGATAATCCTCGAGGAAGGTTCAAAAAAAATATTCTCTAACATATGGTTGTTATTCTGACAAGTTGTTAGGATTCTCTAATCATGTTGTCTGCTAGGTATATTTCGATCGACCTATAAGGTCAACCGTCTTTATGCCTGCCCTTGCATTAAGCTGCTTGACTTTGTACTAAATGGCGTTAGCAATCTATTCGGAGAATAATATAATGCCTTGGTCATGCTGGAAATCCATTTGAGAAGCAATATGATAACCTATACGTGTTGAAAATCCATCCAGGAAGTAATATGAAGCTAAGTGCCTAAGAACCGGTCGTCCTTTTATCCGGCCAGGTGTGTAAGTGCCTCAAGTTTGGGTTATAGGGCCACCAAAACTCGTCCGATTATATTATTGAACGGATACACAGGCATATTGTCATATGAAAACCCAGTAATAGGGTCGACCGGTTGTGCATAGAGAGGCTCGTACAAAGTAAGGAGTCTTGACCTTTCCCTCGACCAGACCTATGGTCGATCGATTGTGTGGTGGGTCGGACATCTCTTAAACTCGGTTGGCTATTACATGACCAGACATGCTAGCTTCCCAATTCAAGAGTAAAACATCATACCCCCTATGTCCGATCGACTTAAGGGTCGAACGGTCCTATTCCGAACGACTTGTAATCCGGTCGGGTTGGCCTTGCAAGTTTTAGTGCTAGGTGAATAACAAAGCCGATTGGAGAATACTTCTTTCTCTTGACTTTGACCATCACGTCACTTTAAACTTTGATCTCAACATCATCTTCTGTGTCTGCTCGTTACATCCCATATTACTAACCTCTCGTCTAGTCGAAGGAGGTGTAGCCGACTGATTGGAACCAAGTCCGATTTTTGTCCGTTCACCCCTTTGACTAGGGTCGTTCGGAGATTCGTGTTTTCATTTGCGCCTGGGTACTTAGTGATATTTTTTAAAAATTGTCTGTCAACGGTCATCTATTTAGACGAGAGTACCGAGAATGCGCGGAGAGGCGCTTTGGTTGTATAATGATGCAGTTGTCACCTCCATCATAAATGCTCTTTTATGGGCGAATGTCACGTGGCTCCACTCCTCGTTCTTTGAAATGTCATCTAACGCATGCTTCTTCGTATGGATCAATGACACCTCTCTCCTACAAATCAACGATCCTCTGTGTCTGCTATTTTGATCTAACGACTGTAATGGCTATAATCAGGTTGTAATCTACAAAAACCCTAAACGACACCAACTCCTAACACTTTGCGCTTCGTCTTCCCTGCTCTTCATCCTCGGCGATTTTCCTTTGCAAACCTCTTCGTTTTCATGCCCTAAGTGATCTAGTAAGTTGCTTGTTCCCTTTTTTATCTACGTTCTCCCATGGCTCAAAAATCTTTCACTTTCTGGTATACTCTTACTTGCTTAGACTTTGATAACTCTGATAGAGTTTCCATCCACCTTCGGTTTGAAATCCCGAAGAGTTACCATATTGTTATTCTTGCCCTGGACGCTCGTCCTCATCGTCCTCCTTCTAACCATATTACTTTCTTTAAGGATCTGTTAGCGGCCGACCTACGTTTTCTCGTACCTCTGTTTATGTTGGAGGCGAGTCGATATTTCAATATTCCTCTATAACAGTTTGCCCTAAATGCATTTCGCACTATGTGCAACATGTTCATGCTATTTCACTTGTATGGCATTCCTCCGATTCACAATCTTTATTTGTTCTCTTACCCTAAGAAATTAGAGCCCATGGTCTTCCTTTTTCAATCTAGCCTGATGGCGGTTTTCTTCGAGGACATGCTTTCCTCGAACAATGGTTGGAAATCTCGGTTTATCTTTATTGAGATGCCTGAGCCAGTCACCTGGTCAACCGAATTGCAATCTTCCCTTCCTCCGCTAAGTGCGACCTAGCCTTTATTTCATATGCCACTAAGCCGAGCGGCCAATGCTTTAAAATCCACAAGTGGCTACGTGAAGGCTTATTTTACTTGTTTGGCTTGAGCCACATTCGGACAAAGTTGTCATGCTCTTTTCGTAAGTTTTGGTAACTTGGTCATTATGTTATTACTAACTAAGATATTTCTTATTTTATGCAGTGAATGTCATTTTTGAATCTCTGGTCGTTGACGAGATTAATTTGGGGGAAGAGCTCTTTGCTCAGGAGTGGGCACTGTTAGCTGAGTGGGCTTCCCAACCAGCCATCCCTTCCAGCGGGGCTTCTGGCAGCCGGACGACTAAATCCACCACGGCCATTGCTTTTGGAGAGTTATCTCCTTATCCTCTCTCGATGTCAGATGGTTCCCCTTTGGAGGCGGAGGTCATCCCAAAAAGGAGATGTAAAAGGCGTAAGCTCGTTCATACCCAAGGCCCTAAAGGACGAGCGCCCCCCGTTGAAACACCTTCTTAGCCTTTATCTCCAACCCGGGAAGAGCCCGTTCAGGAAGAGACGCAAGCACAATCCTTTGAGCAGACTTTGTTCGCCCTCTCCCTTGTCAGTTCAACGTCGGAAATCACTCGCACAAGAGGTCACTTCCTCGCCGGGCAGCTCTCCAACTCTTGCCCTTCTCATGTCTCCTCGTCCGAGGACTCTCTCGACCTCCACCCTTGCTGCGCCAAGGAGGCCTTATCAGTTCTCAACCACCCTTGATGTACTGTCCAACCAGGCCATAACTTCTCCATCGACTGCCCTCCCTATGATTGGCCAAATATTTCCGAGGGGTTGTTTAACGGAGGTCTCGGAGGTAGCAAGGAACCTGCTGAGCGAGCTTACTCCCGCGGAATTAGCCGATGAGTATTTATACAAACTAACCATGGTAGTATAATCTTATTTATTATTTTTGCTATTGGATATTTCTAACACTGCTTGTCTTCTAGCAATGGGCGACATGGATGGGCTTAATGCAGAAATTGTCAGCTCTGGCCCAGAACAATGCATCCTTGAAGCAGCGCGTTTCTGAGGCTGCTACTGTGCACGCCCCCAATCGGCTGAGCGAGCTAGAGACTCGGCTTCACAAAGCTCAAGGATTGGCCAAAATCGAGCTCGAGAAAGTGGCCAAACTAAAGACTGCCTTGGAGACTTCTGAAACCCAACTCTGCTTGGAAGTAACTCGCCGAGCGAAAATGAGAGCGGATTTAGACGAAAAAACTGTAGAGGTCGAGCATCTTTCCGCTCAGATGAAGGAACTAAAAACTATACATGTCTCTGAGTTGGCTATTAAAGAATCTGAGCTAGTGGCTCAAAAAACTGAGTGGGATTCTCTACGTTCGGACTTAGACCGCCCAGACTATTCTATCTACTAAAGAAACCGAGCTGGCGAATCTCTGCTGAATTAACAGTTGCCTAGGCGGCGTTGGATGCCTACCAAGCGGGAGAATGCGAGCGATTTGAAATATGGAAAAAAGCTCTCCTCCAATCACATGATTTCAATGCATCGATTGCTAGCTCTATCAATAAAGCTCTTCTTCTCGGAGCTGATGGTGTCGTGGAACAACTAAAGGAGGGAGGGTATCCGGCTTCCGAATCCCCTACTCACTTCGCAAGAGATTGCTCTAAAATCGCTCGCGTGGCTTATTTTCTAATTTACTGTGATTTGCCTTGTCTTCCTTTCATCTTTTAGTTAATGAACAAGAACTCAATGCTTGTGTCCGCTGTACAGTTAAGTGTCTATTGAATTAGTCATTTGTCTTCACTCTGATGTTTGGTTGTCTGACAACTTTCTGAGTGTGTATGATAGATTAAGAACAATGTAAATCCGTCCGGGCCAAGGTCCGGGCTGAATATAGTGAGGTGAGGATCGTTCGGAATCAAACTCGTTCGACCTTTGAGGTTGGGCGGACTATGACAAATAACACTTATCTATTTAAGACCGACAATATTTGGAACCGTTTAGGATTAAATCCTTTTGGTATTAATTCTGTTCGGAGTTAAAGCTAGTCCAGAATGAATCTGGTCGGATTTTCGTTTATCGCTTCAATTATTGTTTCTCTAGACAAGCCTTAAAAACTCGATCGAGATTAAAAACCGATTGAGCTTTTATTGGAGTTGCGAAAAATAAAGCTTACCTCGGTACATATGTCGACACTTCGGGATAATTACTTGTCACATCAGTTACAAATGCGCGTTTCTTATTGGTAACACGTGTACATGTGTGTTGTTATTAATGTACTTTTTTCTACACATCCATCATTGCATCTTATCATCCTACGGCTCGAAATTCAGCTTGCTTTTTTACTGTTATGATCAAGTGGACCACGAAGCTTAGTGAATATGACATACAATATCAACCTCGAGCGGTCAATGTGCTATTGGTTAGCACGATGATCGGATGTGATAAAAAAATAAGGACGCAACCTTCAAGCTACTAAAACCAGTCTGCACGCCAATTTCTTGAGTGTGGTATAGCGACACTCGACTATTTTTAATAAATGACTAAAGAAATACACAAGTTGGTTGTTGTCCTTTCCCCTCTTGCCTTACCAATACTGTCCCAACAACATGCTCATTAGCAAATAAGTAAACCCACAAAGATTCTCCTACTATTGGTTTAGCTAATATGGGCAGGGTAGATAAATAACTCTTCAGCTCTTCGAACACCTTATCGCAATCAGCGTCCCATTGAAATTTAGTCGTCTAGCAGAGAATCTTGAAGAAAGGCAAGTTCCGATCAACCGATCTTGAAATGAAACGTGATAATACAGTGATTCGCCCGGCCAGCCTCTATGCCTCCCCTCAAATTGCGTGGAGGAGCCATATCACGTAGAACTTGTACCTTACGAATTAGCCTTAATTCTCCGTTCTGTGACTATGTAATCCAGAAAATGTTCACTTTTAGCTCCGAACAGGCATTTGCTGGGGTTGAGTTTAAGCCTATATTGCCTTAAAGTTTTGCAGGTTTCTTCTATATCTGTGCACAGATTCGAAACTCGGAGGGACTTGATGAGGATATCATCTACGTACACCTTTATATTTCGCCTTATTTTTCTCTGGAAGACTTTGTTCATGAACCGTTGGTAAGTAGCTCATGCATTCTTTAGTCCAAACAACATAACATTATAAAAGTAAATGTCTTTAGCGGTTATGAAGATAACCTTTTCCTGGTCGTTCCTGGCAAGCGGGACTTGATGATATCCTTGAAATGCGTCCAATGCTGATAAACTCACAATCAGAGGTGGAGTCCACCACTTGATTGATGCGAGGCAAGAGATACTAATCTTTGGGACAAGAGTTATTGAGGTCTCTGAAGTCGATGTAGACCTTCCCCGTGTTTTCGGGCTTGGACACCGAACAACATTAGCTAGCCAGCTTGGAAATTGGATCTCACGGATATAGCCAACCTCTAGTAGTTTGTCTGCTTCCTCCAGGATGAATTTATTCTGATTGACTTCAAAATCTCACTTTCTTTGCTTAATCGAACGACCGTCTGGGTAAATATGAATTACATGTTCTATGATTCTTGGTGATGTGCCCGTCACTTCTATGGGTGTCTAGGCAAAAACGTCGTTATTACGTGTCAAGCACTTAACCAGCTCAATTTTAAGCTCAGGAGCCAGTTCAGACGCTACCTAGGTGGTGGCCTTCGGACGACCGGGTTAAATCTGCACCTTTTCTTTTTCTTTATAAACTAAGATAGGGGGTGCTTCCTGAATAGTATTAACCTCTATCCGTTGAATCTTTTGAGTGGAGTTGGCTTCAGTTTTGATTATATCAACATAGCACTTGCGTGCTACCAATTGATTTCCTTTAACTTCCCTGACTTGATGATGTGGTGGCAAAAGGAGCATATCGAGGACGAGTTAAAGGTGGGAAAAGCTGCTAACGTGGAGGTCAAAGTTAAGGTGGTCAAAGGAATCACCCGATCACCAAAGTTGACCGAGCGGATAACAATGGGTCGATCGGGTATGAAGGGTCCGATTGGGCATTAATACTTACTCAGTAACAGGAGGGCTTAGGATCAAGGTATTGCCCGAAGGCTAGTCCGATCAGCTCGCTCATCTGTTCGGGCGAGAGACATCCCATCAACCGGATGACTAAAGGGCGGAGAACAGATGTGCGCAACCATGACGACCAAATGAAGGATAGTTCGACCGGACCGCCTGTCCGGTCGGACAAGGAACAATCTACTGAGCCGAGCGACCATGGAGAAGAATAACGTTGGGCGATCGAGCGGGGAATTTTGGCCGAGCGGCTCCCTCGCTCGGCCAAACAGTGGCACCCTTTGCATAGCTTATCATATCCTTCTGGGAGTTAGTGCCGTTGACAACAGGGCATGGTTCGTCGACAGATTGTATGACGGAAGCTTCCACTGTCATTTTAGAGGTTTGCACGCCTTGTTAAGGAAAAGTGTCCCTGACACTTTTTTGACTTGTCTTGTCATAAGATAGTTGGGAAAATGTGCACATTCATTAAGGAGCATGCATATCCGCTAGCACTATATAATAGGGGGTCTATGCACCTGTGGAGGTATGTGTTATTTGTATTCACGCTCTTGTTGCTGCTATAGTTCTTTACTGTCTTTCTACTATTCCGGTGACCGACTTGAGTGTCGGAGGGCCAACGTCGAGACCCCTTCCTTAGCCCGGTCGACCTTTTATCCGATCGGGTTTGTAAGTGCTTTAGGCCCGGGTTATGGGGCCATCAAAACTCGTCCGGTTATATTACCGAACGGATACACAAATATATTATCGTGTGAAAACTCATAGGGATGACCATTAATAGGTCGACAGGGCGTGTATAGAGAGGTTCATACAGAGTAAGAAGTCTTGACCTTTCCCTCGACTAGACTTATGATCTATCGATTGTGTGGTGGGTCGGACATCCCCTAAACTCAGTCGGCTATTGCATACCGGACATGCTAGCTTCCTAATTCAAGAGTAAAGCATCAAACCCTCTATGTCCGACCGGCTTAATGGCCGAACGACCCTATTTCGAACGATTTGTAATCTGGCCGGGTTGGTCCTGCGAGCCTTATTGTTGGCCGAATAACAAAGCCGGTTGGGGAATGCTTCTTTCCCCTGACTTTGACCGTCACATCACCTTGACTTTGATCTCCACGTCATCTCCTGGTTTGTTCGTTACATCCCGTTTCAACAATGATCTTATAGCTAGTTTATTCTTGGGAAAATTTTATATGTTTTTGATGCACACAGTGAATTATAAATAAGTAATTTGCCAATCAAGAACTATAATTGTGCCTACCTTGTTTGTGTGAGTTTATTCCATGAATAGGGATGGCAATTTGTCCCACTTCAGTGGTACCTAAACCAATCCATTTTACTGGGAACTGCATACTTCCTAGTTGTATTAGAAAAAGTTGTCCATAAGTGAGGTGGGCAGTAGTACAGAGAAATTGCACATACTTCCAGCTACCTTGCATACAAATCTATTATAAAACTATTATTTTTGTACATGTCTCTAATTTTCATGGGCGTTTGAGGAAATAGCATATTACATTGTGGTGTGATATCGTAATACTTAGACTCTTCTTGTCTACTCCATATACTTGTGTAAGATACTAACACTCGGACACTGAAATCCCTATCAATCATGTGTAAAAACTTTTAGAATCATCTATGTTCATCACATGGATCCACACCCTTGTTGGGTACTTGTACTTGTATATTAGTAATATTGGTTACATTTGACAAATTCAGGAATCGAGTGAAGTATTAATGTCTTGTAGTCTATTTAAAGAGTATGTGATGTGTGTAATGGTAGTTAATCAAGTCAGAAAGAGGTCCCTAAGACATTGATGGGAAGATTGACTTAGTTATGGCTATGGAAGAGGTTGCATGCGCTAATTGGTAATGATTTTTACTGCAATCATATTGCAGTGTCATCAATGTTTATTCTATCAAAGCCTTCAACTTGAATGAGATTTTGCATACTCTCATTTTTCAACAAGCACTAGCTATCCATGAGATCGGTTAACGTTCTCTTTCCCAACGAGCTCACAAGTTTAGCAGAGTCTTACTCGTGTTATGTAGTCAATTGGTGCAGGACACTAATGAACTTTTAGCACATATTTTTCTCATTTCAACCCATTCCTTTTGATCCATTGGATAGGAGTGGAAATAGGAACATGGGAAATCCATTTCTCCACCTTGCCACACCTAACCTTATTTCTACAATGGATGGGAAGTTGATTCACCATCCCTTTTCTAATCTTAACTGCACACCTTTATTTAAGTATGTAAAATTGTAGAACATTACACTAATAAACTTGCAGGAGACTTTTTTTCTTCTCATTTTGGCCCATTCCTTTTGCTCCATTGGATAGGGATGGTAAAGTGGTAGGTGTATCTTTCTCCACTTTGGGATGCCTCACCTTTCTTCTTGTAGGATGGGTGGGAAATTGAATCACCATCCTTGTCTCTAATCTCAATCACATATCTCTATTTAAGCATAACAACTGATATACTTACAGTTTTATGGAATTGTAGACTGAAAAATCCATCATTATACTAGCTTGGTCTAGCAGTTTAATTCATTTATTTTACACCTAGATTGATAAGCCAGATATTTCATGAAAGGGGACTTCTAGCTGGCTCGTCTATTACTCACTGATAGAAGTTGTTAGATCGAGTTACTTTTATGTGCACACTGGATTGTTACATGAAATTCAATGTCAGACACTAGACTGTTTTTAAGATTTGTCTCTGGTTGTGAAACTCATGAATGGCATTCAAATGTGCACATTACTAATTGATTACTTTCTGAACTTGGATATTATTTGGTAATCAAAACAAATTTCAAAAGGAAACAAGAATAATGTGAATCAATAAACAGAAACACATTTGAAAGTATTTCCACGAACATTTACATTGATGTGCACACACTCACACACATATCTACACTTATGATTTATTATCTGAAAATTCATGGATCACTGTTTCATGTAATTGTTTATTACTTCTCAATTTGGCACTTCCAGATTTTCCTCTTTTATTCTCCTTGTAGCTGAACATCCCAATTACTTTTATTTAAGTTATTTAATTGTCCATTTCAACAAATGTTTTCTTATATCAATAACATTTATTTCAACCTCTTTGCCCATAAGGTAATGAGATACACTAACTTGTAGTTTGTTTCATTAGTTAATGCAAACGAAGGCAACAAGCTCGAGGTAGCAGCCACATAATTTGTGAGAAACTCTACTTGCATAACTTGCAAGAAATTCTACCTGTGAGAAACTCAAACCCTTGCATGTTTCTTTTATCATTTTGAGTTAATATTTGCAAATGTAATAGCAATTTATTTTGCTTCACTTTATTTTAAATTACTTGCCAAATTTAATTTTAGATTACCAAGAACTTCATATCCAATTCAAAAGAACTCTCGGTTTGATTGTTGGTTAGCAGATTATACTTTGCTACATGTTGAACATGGTTGCTGTTGTAACAATTAGATCCGTGTTATTTATTTATATATATTTTTTAAACGCAGAGCTCTGATGCTAGAGACTCAAGAAAATATTAGGCAATGAAAATATAATTTTTTAGAAAAAATGAATACTATCAATCATATAATTTTGCACAGACAAGATTTATGTTGGCATCCTCGAGTGGGGACCCTTCCCAAGAGTAGGGAGAGTCACCCTCCAAACAATTAACAAAGCCATCGAGATGTCATTTAACACATCCATGCATGGCAACCATAGTGTACAGCACCAGGGCAACACACTCACCAAGTTTAATAATTAAACAATAATATTTTTTAGAATGGAAGCAATTGAAACATAATCCAACTAATTATAATGTCTAATGCGTACAAATACAAACAGATTTCATAAACATAGATGAAAATGCGAGAAAATAAACAAGAAGTGGACATAAAGCTCTCAAGTCGTGCAAAAACTCTTCTGCAGCAGAGATGCCTAGGAGAGAAAAAAGGTAACAGTGTGCCTAACAACTTGATCCAACAATCCTATTGCTCACCTTGGCTGGCCTGGAGCTGTGTGGATAAGGTTATGTTGTCATTTTGTCATGGACTGAGATCCATGTTCTGAAGAAGAGAATAAGAACTAAGAAGTTTGTATTAAGATTATAGTTATTTAGTATCGGTAAGTTATAGAAACTTGTTTCTTAAGATGTTGAAAACTTTACAGTTTAGAAATGTAAATCGTCGAGTTGACTGGATTTTGTGCTCTGTGCTGCAAACATAGATGTGGTTGTTAATTTTTTTACATCACCAAAGCATATATATATAATATTTGGATTTTTGGCATGTGATGAAAGGATAGGTTGGTGTGGTTAATATTTTTCATTGTTGGCCATCTGACAGCCAACATCAAAACAAGATCTTTATGATTAACAACCATAAAGTCTCAATTTGTTTATTTTCTAAATAGATGCATTTTCTCCTTTGCTCAATGTGATTATGTTTCAAGAGGCCTCTAAGCAACCATGCTTGATGTTCTGTAGGCTATGTGAGCATAAGTGTGAGTTTCTTGCAATTTATGCAATTGTTGCCTCAAGCTCGTTGCCTCCCTTTGCCAAAACTGTAAGTATAAATAAACAAAAAAGCTATGTTATTAGTGTCTATGCTGCTAGATTCATATTTTTGCGAGTACATCAAAAGTTAAACATCCTATTTTTGCGATTACATCAAAAGATAAACATCGTATAAGGTAAATTACATTTTTTATTTGTTGATTCAATTGCCGTGCACATAAATGAGAACTGCAGAATAATGGGGAAAAAATATATTTACACTTTATTTTCTAGTAATGTGTTTATCCCTTGCTCATTTCTGTTTCTCGTTTTGTTACAAATTACAATGGATTTTGCTTGGCTTGCTCATGTTGTTACAAAATCGCAACCAACATTTTTTTCCATTCGTAAAGTAATGGTTAGGTTATAATAAATTAAAGTTGAATTATAGTGCATAATTATTTTAAAGCTGAAATTTCAGTACGCATATATTTTTATTTTGTATCTTTAAAAATAGTCATAACACCAGATGGATAATATTCATCGTGCTCTCAAATATCATGTTAATTATCATAATAGACTTGGATCTTTCGTTAAAGGGAATGATGATCATCTAACCCTCAGTTTTTAGTTTTGCATCGAACCTCCGGATCAGTTAGCATTTGGCACTCAGTCATTGACAGTAACTTTCCCTTCAATATCCAGATTGCTACTAAAAGAAAACTTGGTTTCTCAAGTTTGCACTATCTGGGAAGGTATTTCTGGTCGTTCTTTATGGAGGTATTAGATTTTTTACATCAGTAGTGGTTGATAGTTTTGGTAACATTAAATGCAAAAGAGATAATATCAAAGATCGTCTTCTTTGGTCGTGGAAGTATAGTTTAGTTGTTTTTGTCAGGCTCAAAAACTCATCAATGCACGATCAGATATGTTGCTCGATAGTGTATCACCTGTACTCTTTCAAGCTGCTTTGCATGTTAGGGAGAAAAAATTAGCAAAGGCAAAGGAAGTCTTCATCAGTATGCAAACATAGTCACGGACAAATTCGAACTGGTCCTTGTTTGTGGCCAGATTGCTTTCTGATATTCAAAATATATTTAATCATTCAGGAAGCTGCAAATTTCAAGCTCAATCATGGGCGAAAAGACGAGGCCTTTCAGTAATATGAGAAACTTGTCAAGAGCTATGGGAATTCTGAGGCTCTATGTTTGCACTGATTTGAGATGGTCGACTGTTGAATCAACTTCGTGGTCTGAGTGGTTGAATGTGGAGAGCCTAGAGAAGGCTACCACTGCAAAGCATTGAAGGTTCACAAAGGGTGATCTCCACAAAGTAGAAGTGGAATCTCGGGTACCCAAGGGGATTTGATCCAGCGAAACAAGGTCCATCTCCAGATCCTGGAGAGATGGCTACCAAAGAGAGGTCAAGCTATAGGCCAAGAGGAAAGATAAAAGAAGGCCATATCAGTTCTCAGGGAGCTGTAGTTAGAGAGAAACGTGATGCTGCTACTTCCAGCAGCTACCACTTCCGCTGCCGGCGGTGGCCACCGACTTCTAGACCCAGCCAAGGATCATCCACAGCATCCAAAAATGGGTCGTCCCAAAAGGCAACTACTGAACGTCCGAAAGCTTTCAGCAATCAAAGTAGACATCTCGTTCTTGATTTCATCATGGCTGTTGCCACCGATCATTTTTAATTTTGCTCAATTTTGAATTTTGTTCATTCATAATTAAATGGAGTGTACCAGAAAGGAAATATTATTAAATACAGCTATAATTTTGTTTCCAGATTTTTTGGAATTGGTTCTGTTGTATCCGCTTGCATGATAGATGCCCTCGTTATGATATCTTCTATTGAAATAATTGGCACCGTCTGATGCTTATTTATTTATTTTTATAATAATCATGTGACGATGCCTGCAATTTGATTCCGGAGAAATATGGCTGACAATATTCTTTAAGAAATCCTATCTACTGAGAAAATTCACTAGTTTTTTTATTTGACATGATTAAAAAAATCAAATATTCTTCTCTATTATCTTTCAAGCTACAACTCAAAGCCAGGTGGCTACTGCCTCTGTTAGGCGATTGCCGTTGATCGACAGTTGGCGGTGGTGAGAGTGAGCGCGCTACGGGCCCGGCGGCAACGCTGAGTTAGTGTTGACTTGAGTTCTCTCCTTCAGTAAATATAAAAATAAAAAATATATATATATTTATTGAGTTCTACAGCTACTAACGCCAGGTCCCTGCCCACAGGTGACAGCCACTGACGCCGACCCACCCCTTCCCCGGCCATCGGACTTCGAGTCACCAGCCGTACCTGTTCAGCTCGAGGCACTCAGTCTCCGGTCCCCTCCTACTTCACATCGGGAACTCCCTTTCTCCTCTCCTCAATTCACTTCCCAATTCCGTGCCTGGTAACATCATTAACTCCCATCAATATAACTCTATACGCGCACCATCACCACCTCCCCCCTCCCTCTCGAGATGAGTTATCGTGCGTGTGCGTCACGCGTGCGAAGAGGAGGCGAAATAATAATAAGCTAATGATGACGAGAGAGAGAGAGAGAGAAGCGGAGGAAGAGCTAACGGGCAGAAGCAGGTACGTACAAGGCGGAGGAGCGCGGTGGAATTGTTTGAGGTCGACTACCTGCCAATGCATACCCAGGTCAGGTGATGAGTTCATACTTTCATACATATAGTATTCCCTCCGCATCACATGACTGACAACCAATTTATTACCTCCTCCACCCAAAAACAAAACAAAACAAAAAACAATCAATTGACGTTTTGGTTGATTGATCCGTGGACGATCGGCACGATGATCATTTATTACGGGAACGAAGGAATCTGTGGGTGTCGCAATAAATGACCGTCTCTGCTCCAGCGTTTGTACTTCTCTCATGCTGCGCTAGCTGCACTGGACTAGCTAGCTCCTACGCTTTATGTTCCCACTCCTCTTAATGCCGACGTCTGAGCTTCTTCGTCTTCTACAAGTCACAGAGCATCTTCCTGCTGAGAAAGAAGCATGGCGCTGGCGTGCGCGTTGTTTGGAGGTGAGGTTATGGGGAATGTTGTCTGGCTCGAGGTCTTCAATGGCCACCGTATATCTACGTAATCTGCTTCATGCAGGTGAGTCGATTCGAGTTTGTGCCTAAGTGAGCTCGGACCAGGCTTCATTCCTCATAACCGACATTTTTGCCTCCATTTCATAGTTCCCTACGGCCAAAGATTTTGAAGGCAAAGTATAGCTTCTCTGCAGCCTTTATCTTCATTCTTACAGTATCGATGTTCTTTCTTCTACTTTTTCTTAGTAAATTATATATTTTTTATTATACTTATACATGCTTGTCTTTCGTTTTGATGTTCTCCGTATTGAGCACACTGTGCATACACCAAAGCATGCATCGTGTCTTCTTTTTTCTTGTGATTATAGTAAATCTTGTAACTCTGCAAAAAAACGTTATTTACTGCTAGCTAATATTCAATCAAGAGCTTAAATGCAAATCATTTGCATCATCAACTTCAGACTCATTAATATTTTCTTGGAATGCCAGTGACGAAGAAGAAGCAGAACAAGAAGAGAAGGTAGAAGAAACACGTAACTGACGCGACGTGACGTTTTAAGAACTTCAATTACAGTATCTACGCACTGAAAACTTATTAGCTCATTGTTCTGTTCTGAGTTCTGACCCTGTTTTATTATAATATTAATTAGTCAATATATATATCTATGCATATATATATATATATATATATATATATATATATATATATAAATTAATTAATAAATTTTGACAGGAAATGCATGGAACCAGAGCGCCTTTCTCGCTGCCAAAGTGTGTCTGAATGATGCATTTAATGCAGGCACTGTGCAAGTACTACAGCTCCTCCACCGCCAAATGAAGCAGTACTGGTGTTTGCGTTTAAAGAGAGCTGGGAAAGGAGGACATAAAATTTGTGTTGGTTCGAGCAATGACTTTGTTCGTATTGCATTAATAGAAAAGCTCCGGCGCAGTGTTTCAGCTGCATATCTGCTCAAAGTTAATGATAAACATTGTGGTCCTCTCAGTTACTGCGCAATGCATGACAGCCCATCATGTAGTCTTCCAGTGTGCAATTATATGCACGGCCTATATCTTTTTAATTTGCACATATATTATTTATGTAGAGGATGAAGAAGCATGCCAAAGTCACACGCAGGCCTACAGAGAAGTCAGTGATCCATCGATCGAACGTAATGGCTGACTGACCCATTATCGCTCGGGTGGAAACCGCAGGCGGAGCGACGGTATCGCTCGGGTGGAAACCGCAGGCGGAGCGACGGGGTTTGTGCTTCGGCTGCGCGAGATCGATCGAGGCGAAGAAAACGACGAGATCGAGGAGGAGGGCAAAACGGTAAGGAGGGAGAGGCATGAAGGCACCGCACCGCCCAATAATGCAAACAATGAACAGCAACAGCAAAAAGATGGAGAGACATGAAGATCGATAAAATTAATATAATTATTGGCATCGAATCTTCAGTGCGTGGAACCCCCCAAGAACAAACCAACACGCATGCGCCAAAACACATCCAGAAACCAAAAACTACTCCTCTTCTTCTTCCTCCTCCTCGTCTAAGAAGTCTAACCTAATTCAACCATCAGATCAAAGGCGCGCAGGCAGGCAGAGATCCTTCCTTATTCACATCTAGCATATGTATACTAATCGATCAATTAGAGGCGCGCGCGGATCAAGGGTGGACCTTGGACTTGGTGGACGAAGCGAAGGCCGATTTCATGGCGGCCACCGCCGAGGCCATCGCCGCGTCCGTGTACGTCTTGGACGGCGGCTTTCCGGACTTGTTGGCGGCCTCCATGAGGGAGTGGAGGTAGTCCTCGGCCTCGCGCATGGGGAACTCGGCCTCCTTGCGGAGCTCCGCCTCGGCGGCGGCCCAGGAGCCGTAGGCCTCCTGCTCGAAGAGGGCGAGGAGGTCGTGGATCTTGGAGGGATCGAAGTCGTCGCCGGCGAGGAGGGCTTGGTCGGCCAGGAAGGAGAGCTGCGAGAAGAGGGCTTCCATCGCCGCCGCCGTCGTCTCTGCTTTTACCTGTCGATCGGTAGGTCGGTGGGCGGACGCAGATTTGTGTAGTTCGAATGGTATAACTGATTTTCCTCAACACTGCGAATAATTGAGCGCTGATCCTGCGTTGAGCTGCGACCATGATTCGTCGGGACCCGACCAATTACAATCTGACGCGTGGTATGAATGTCACATCTTGCTTTCGCTACGTATTGATTGATAAATAAATAAATAAATAAAACATAAAATTATAGTTCCTGTTCCACTGATGCTCCCCAACATCACCATGTCACCTGTCTCCACGGATGAAGTTCATCCTTCTTAAGATGGCTAAATCTTCAGGTTTCTAACTAACTTAGAGTTTAATCCAGACACCCAGAGTGAAATATAGATGGAAAACAGAGACAGAAAATGTAAAAAGAGAGAAAAAAAAAAAAAAACTACGGATTGTAGTCCACTGCTTTCGCTGTGTCACGTTATTAACAAAAGTTTCAACAGTGACATATCAGATATATCGCAAGAAATTAATATCAAGCAGCTCATACAGAAACCAATATACACCATCCGTTACTGCTATATCCAGAGATCTCCTCCCCGTGTCGCCTGCGGTCGTTAATTTTCTATCACTCATATATTTATGAAAATGTAGATCCGGTGGTCCGACATCAAGAAATGGGATGACTCAGCAGAATAATCACAATAGAGTAATTTCAACAGTTTTTTGTTTTTTTTATTTTTATTTTTTTTGCATAGATCAATTTTCTTTAGGTCAGGTTCAATAGACCGATTTCATTCAGGATAATCACGATCGAGTAATTTCAACCGACTGGTTACAAGTTGGGTCGGTCGTCTTATGTCAAGTCGGCTTTCTTTAGGTCGGGCCCGATTTCCTTCGAGTCGACTTCTTTCAAGTCGGCTTCAATAGATCGACCTCCTTCAGGTCGGATTTAGGGATGTCTAGTAATTAACCAGGAAATCCTTTAAGCGAAGGTCTAAAAAGATGTTAAAGGAGGCTAAGGCAAGCCTTGGCAATGCTCCTCGTTCAAATCAGACCTCGGAGAAAGAAAGAAAAAGAAGATATGGAGAAATAGAGTTATGAGATTGCTTGTCTTGGTGTTGGATTACCTTTAAATAGAAAGTGAAAGGCAATGGCAAACCGCGGCCACTTCTCTTGGTGATGAACACTTTAATAACTACCGAGTGGAATTAGAGTGTCAATTTGGGCAAACCAAACTCGAATGCAACTTGGAAAAAATTGACTTGAGATCTTCTATCAAGAACCGACTTGATCCGAAGTCGATTTTGACTAAACCCGAGCTCGACTTGACTTGATCCGAGCATGTCCTGACTTATCCGAGCTCGTCTTAATTTGATCCGGATTCATTTTAACTCTGACTTTCAGCTCGACTTCCGATTTGACTTAATTAAAATCATCCCACGTGTTGCTGACTCACATGCATTTCGTATATACTTTTGTGTTTTAGTATACGCTGCGAAGCTTCCATGCATTGCGATCGAGTTGCGACGACCGGTCAAAAAGGCAGTGGCACACAGCTAGACATGAAAGCTAAACGCTTCCATAAACTTTTTGACCTCGAGCGGTTGTTATAAAGCAATATGTCAAAGCTCCTGCCTGTTACATCCTGGCTGGATTTTTGACAGACAGCCTGTTGATACGCTGAAACTGCCATTTCAAAATTATTATAGAAATTTAAGAAAATAAAATATCGAATAACTCACAGTCACAGCTATGCCTGCCTTCGTCACTGGCTAATTACTTTTCATTTTGACACTTCGCTTGTGACTTTTTATCAACACGCGACTTCTTATTAACAATATTGCATGCCGACATTCTGTTCCTCAGTATTATAGCAGTTTTACTGAATTCTTCTCTTCGAATCGACCCAAAAATGAAAAATCAAAATCTCAGACAAGAATGCATTGCTACAGATGATTAATTAAATCTGAAGAAGATGAGAACGCAAACAGCTGTATAGAAGAAAATAAAATGAGAATATGAGAAACTTGCATTGCGTGTAAGTCACCGTCAGAAGAGAACGTAGTATATATAGTTGATGTGACCTGGGCATGCAGTATCTGCTCGGTACATAGATCACGCGGATAGGAATTAAAGTTTTTCCATAGCCATTTCTAAGAATAAATAAAAAAATCTAATAGAGAAAATAATAAATCCAAGCATAATTTAATTTCAACATACAGCATCGCATAATAAAATTGAAATTACATAAATTGTAAACCATGATGAAATCTGAGACATAAATTGTAAACCATGATGAAATCTGAGAGTAGAAGAGTCATTGTCTCAATAAACCATCCTTTATCTCAAGATATTGTTAAAAAAACAGAGGGAGAAGTCTTTTTTCGAATTTAGGATAACAACGTTGAATTTTGTACATCAATGGAAAACGAAGAGATACATCTAATAAAAACCTCACTCTTATAAGGAGTATCCGTTCGGTATCAATCCATTAATGATAACGATCTTACACATACAATCTACATCCAACAACCTAAAATAAAAAAATCAGAGTTAGATCACTTTAACGGATTTGGTTCGGTTCATATTCGAATATACAAATTACAATTAAACTCACCTAAAGAGATAAAATTCAATAATCTTCCACTTGGATTACATGTGTGTTGAAATATAACTATAGTTGATATCAAATTTTATGATTACAAAATACGCATATAAATAATTTGGTCTATTAACCTCATTGGTATAAGACTAAAGAGCTTATAATTACTATATATGACTATATTAAGCCCCAACAGTAATTAAAATACCAATATCATTAATGATACAAATCAAAATGTAGATGTGTAGTATGAAAATTACATGAAATGCTATCAATATATGTCAAATTTCAACTGGTCCAGAATAACGCAAAAGAGTCTGACCATATTTACAAATATTTTATGCTAAACTGCATTAACAAATAATGATCATAGTCTTATGATTTCAAAAATGAAATCTATATCCTCTTTACCCGGTCACCAACACATATATCATTTTTTTTAAAAAAACAAATTGTAGGTAGTAATAGGATGATGGGAGGGAATGAATATCCAATCATGTGACAATACGAGGATGGAAATGAAAGTTAAATATTAGATGGGTATGAAGATAGATATAATAGATGGGGATGAGTATGGAATATATGAAATCCGATCCAAATCGTACCCATTGTCATTCCTAATAAGAAAGACTCTCATAGCCACAGGATGCGCATGAAACATCTTACGCACCAAGCTCTTGATGAGTGGACTGTCAATATGGAATCTGTACTGATGTGCTCTATCATCACCTGACAACTCTGAACTTTTTTTATAATCGTCAAAAAATTGATGTCGATGTGCTTTGACTTCGATAAACTACGGTTATTCTTGGCATAAAGTTTTACAGTTTTATTATCATAGTTGATCATTAATGGTCTATCAATGTCATCAACGATCTGCAACACTGTAATGAAGTTCCGCAACCAAATTCCATGATTAGATGTTTTGTAGTATGCTATCAATTCTGTCTCCGTAGTAGAAAGACTACTAGCATCTGTTTGAAGCTTTTCCAAGATATAGTCCCTCCGGTCAGCATGAAAATACAGGCTGAAGTGGACCTCCTAATATCCAAGTATCCAGCAAAATCAGAGTCTAAATATCCAATCACCTCCAGATGATTGCAAACTTGTGACAATATTAAATATCACCATAATGTACTTCTTGATGTTTCCTTTGTCGTTATACCACATAATTATCAAATTCGAAAGAAGTATGATAGTCTAGACTTTTTTGTTTGCCACGAAATGATATGCTAATTGGCTAAAGACACTCATATCATCCTTTCTCTCAGTTATTGAGCATTTAATTGATGTCATAATAGAAAGTCTCATGATACTTAGACTTATACAGTTCAATCGTTCACATTTTTCAAATTCAACACTTTCCTATATAGTGCTAGAACTAGTTAGGGGTGTGGGATGATTTTGTCTCAATGCATAGTCTAAGTTCATGTTGCCTAATGTTGGTGCAATATCCCTTGGATCAGGTTGACCAGGTTAACTAAGCTTGAGTTGGCTCAAGCTTGAGTCTTGATGTTTAGGTTTCGATGTTTGACAATATGTGGAGATTGCAGGTGCAATCGTCCGATTGGAGAGATTATTGGTGCAATTCCCTTCTGGTCAAGATTTGGCCAGTTTGATGCAAAGAAGAGTCAAGTAGATCAAGGTCGACCGGATACTTGATTAGTAAAGCCATAACTAGAGGTTAGGCAAAAGAAATCTTGGTGAGTGAAGGCAGGTGAAAGACCTAGTGAATGAAACTAGGCAGGTGAAAGTCCTGGTGAGTGAAGTCGGGCAGTGGAAAAATCTTAGTGAGTGAAGATAGGTGAAAGTCCTGGTGAGTGAAGCCAAGCAGATAGAAAGTCCTAGTGAGTGAAGTTAGGAAAATGAAAAGCCCTAATGAGTGAAGTTAGGCAGATGGAAAGACCTAGTGAGTGAAGCCAGGCACGAGGAAATCTAGATGGGTCAAGGGTGACCGGACATCTGGTGGAAGTCCAAGTGGGTCATGGAGGACCGGACACTCGGCATGAGACGGTAAGTCCAAGTGGGTCAAGGTTGACCAGACACTTAACATGAGGAGAAAAGTCCAAGTGGGTCAAATGATTGACCGGACACTTGGTGAAGAAGTCCCAGCAAGTCAAAATTGACCGGATGCTAGGCACGAGGAGTTTCAACAGGTCACGATTGACCAGATGTTGGATTTGGGGACCCTTGAGCTTGAGTTAAGCAAGTCAAGGGTGGTCAATCGATTAGCCGATCGATTGGACCAAATCACAATCGATCAACCGATCAATTGGACTAAATCCTAATCGATCAGCCGATCAATTGGGAGAATGATGTGATAAACAGCAGCTCAATTGATCAGTCAAATGATTGAGGGTGTTTATCGCGCAAACAGAAGCCTCCTGAATCGATCAGTTGATCGATTGGGCACTCCCATTCGATCAGCCGATCGATTGGGGGTTGGAAATCGCGTGTGACGCAAGAAAGCTGAATCGATCGGTCGATCGATCCAGGCTTTTCCAGCAAAGAGAACAGAGGCACTCTGAATCGATCAGCCAATCGATTCAAACCTCCCCAATCAATTGGTCAATCGATTGAGATACGACCATTGCGCAAGATGCAAGTTTTGGACGGTTGAGATTGCTAGGATCTGACATGGCAATCGATTGGGAGGAGCCCCAATCAATTGGAAGCCCTAGAAGTATAGATACAAAGGTGACAAAGTGTTCAAATGCGGAAATCATTCTTCCCGATCTTCACGCGATCTTCTCCGACACTTCTCGCTAGTTCTTAGAAGCTCTTGGGGACAAGTGCTAGTGCACTTCTAAGGTTCAAGAGGCAACTACAAGCAACAAGTGAGCAAGAAGAGAGTTTTTCATTTGTATTCATTGTATGTTTTTTTCTTGCCTTGAGTTGTTGTATGTGTGAGTGTTGTATGAGGTTTCTCCACCTTCGGCAGTTACCGAGAAGGAGAGTTTTATTAGTGGAGTGAGCGTCGTGTGTGAATCCTTGGATTAGTTATGTCTTCTTGAGGTGGATACCAAGTAAATCCTCTTGTTAGCGTTGTGAGTGTTTGCTTCGAGTTCTTTTCCGCTGCACATCATCACGAAGCATTAAGACAACGAACGCGATAAGCTATTCACCCCTCCCCCTGCTAGCTACAAATCGACCCTAACAAGTGGTATCAGAGCAAGGTCACCCTTCATCGGAATTACCGTCGGAAAGAGCAATGAGCTAGAGGGAGAAGAAGTTGAAGCAAATTTCAAAAGTCAAAGACTTCATCAAAAGGCTCAACTTCAAATGGAATTCCAAGATGGACTTGGATTCGACACAAGGGTGCCTCCACAATACATATCAACAAGCTTCGATTCTTGGAAATCAAAAATTAAAATTTTTTTCATGATGGAGATAAAGCAATGATTTGTTCTAATGGAAGGTTTTGAAGCTCCAACAAATTCAAAGGGCAAGCTCCTCAAGAAGAACAAATGGATGTTGGTGCAACCTTAGGTCAAGGTTGACCTGGTTGACCCGACTCGAGTTGACCTGACTCGAGTTGTATTTTGATGTTTGACGAGAACAGAAGAGTTGTATTTTGATGGGAGATTGTTGGTGCAACCTTAGGTCAAGGTTGACCTGGTTGACCTGACTCGAGTTGACCTGACTCAAGTTGTATCTTGATGTTTGACAAGAACAGAAACTTGGGAGGTTGTGGGTGCAACCCTTGGTCAAGGTTGACCTGGTTGACCCGAGGTGAGTTGACTTGGCACGGGAAAAGTCTAAGCAGGGAGCTTGGCACGGGAGAAAGTCCAAGTATGGAGACTTGGCACGGAGAAGTCCAAGTATGGGAACTTGGCAAGTGGAAGTCGGAGAGGGCTCGGTAGCTCGGACTAGGTCAGATAGGGCTCGGTAGCTCGTTCTCTGGACCGGAAGTGAAAGACGGAGAGGGCTCGGTAGCTCGTTCTCCGGACTAGGTCAGAGAGGGCTCGGTAGCTCGTTCTCTAGATCAGGAAGGCAGATGGAAAATCCTGGTGAGTGAAGCCAGGTGAAAATCTTGGTGAGTAAAGCCAGGTGAAAGTCCTGGTGAGTAAAGCCAGGCAGATGGAAAGTCCTGGTGAGTGAAGCCAGGCAAATGGAAAAGTCCTGGTGAGTGAAGCCAGGCAGATTGGAAATCCTGGTGAGTGAAGCCAGGTGAAAACCCTAGTGAGTGAAGCTAGGTGAAAGTGAAAGTCCTGGTGAGTGAAGCCAGGCAGTTGGTGAAAGTCCTGGTGAGTGAAGCCAGGCAGTTGGGAAGTCCTGGTGAGTGAAGCCAGGCAGTTGGGAAGTCCTGGTGAGTGAAGCCGGGCAAGGAAAAATCCAGATGGATCAAGGCTGATCGGACATCTGGTGTTGTGAAGGTCAAGTAGGTCAAGGGAGTGACCGGATACTTGGCACGAAGAGAAAAGTCTAAGTGGGTCAAAGGGATTGACCAGACACTTGGTAGGGAGTCTTAGCAGGTCAAGGGAGTGACCAGATGCTAAGCATGAGATACCAATAGGTCAAGGTTGACCGGATATTGGTTTGGAAGGCGTGGGACTTGGTTTGGGCAAAAACCAAGAGCTGGATCGATCAGTGGATCGATCCAGTGATACACTGGGTTATCTGATCGGTCTGGTGACCGATCAGTAACCAAACAGTATGCTACTGTATGTTATCTGATCGGTCTGCAGACCGATCAGAAAGCGAACAGAAGGCAAAGAGAAAAGGAGGGGATCGATCTGTGGACCGATCAGGAGACGATCAGAGAGTTGGGCGAGTTCTCTGTGAAGAGTGCTGATCGGTCTGGGGACCGATCAGCATAGGTCCTGATCGGTCCCCAAGACCGATCAGGGAGGCCTCGGACCAATCAGGGTGGAGCCTGATCGGTCCAGGTATAGCCGTTATGAGTGACAACGGCTATCTCCGTCTTCTTCGCTGTCTTCTTTGCAGTGCAGGTTATAAAAGGAGATCAAGGGCTTCTACAGCAATACTTCTTCTTCTTCTTCCTCTCCTCAGCTGCTACCTCTTGCTTCTGTAAGAGCTTGCTGTTGCTGAGCTTTGCTGAGCTCTTCTTAGCTGAAGCTTCGCGTGAGCTTCCTCGGTTGGGGTCTCCAACAGTTGCTGCTGTATTTGGCCCGTGAAGTTGCTGCTTCATCAACAGCCGACGAGAAGGCAAGATTGTTTGTTTTTACATTCATATTGTTGCTTCTTCTTGTGTATTCTTGTACTCCTATTCTTGCTGGTGCAAGAAAGATTGTGGCGAGGTTTCTCCACCCAGAAGGAGTATATATATTAGCCGGTTCTCCGGGGACTCATCCACCGACGGATTGATAGGCTTCGTCCATCTTACGGACACGCCGAGGAGTAGGAGTATATCTCCGAACCTCGTTACATCGACGCGTATTGATGTTTGATTTCTCCGCTTTCGTTTCTATTATTTTTATTTCCACTACGCTAACCTTGATTTGTAGAAAGAAACGAAGAATTGGGGTCGGCTATTCACACCCCCCCTCTCTAGCCGCGACCATCGATCCTAACAATGGAGTCAAGAGCAAATTCAAAGATATGAGGCCAATGATAAAGTGACCAAGCTATTCGTTAATTTATTGTCAAGCAATATTTTGACTCAAATTAGAGAATACAAGGATGTCAAGGAGCTATGAAGCAAATTGGCTAAAGTTCATGAGGAATCCTCCACTGTACCTGATCCTGTCCGAAAGCTGAATCAACAGACGTTGGGCACGTGGCGCTCTCCAAGCGGCTGACGTAGATCTGCTGACTATCCACCTGGACCTCTGGTGAACCTGCACAGAAGTCAGGCCGGGAAGGGGTTCCCGGCGACGACCCTCCGACGCTCAAGTCAGGCAAAGCTCAGCAAGAAAGTGGCTCCAAGAATCGTAGAATGCGTACCTCCGGCGAAGGATGAGGGCCTTTATATAGGGCTCTGGAGAAGCGGGTGCACACATACCGAGGTGTACACGTGTCCTCAGCCAGTGAGCTTACCTGACCCCATACTGCTACAGTCCCAGCACGTCTTCGATGGGACAGCGGAACCTCCTGTCGTAAGATTTGGAGTATGGCCTAAACGTAGAACATACCCGCTGTCAGAAAAAGATGTCCCTTGTCCTTTTCCCCTTGCTCCCGGTCAGGCGTCCGGCCGGCCAGCCTCTGCCTTACGTCCGGCCGGACACTTATAGTGGTCTACTTGGGAGATTCTCGGTAATGTGCTTTGTGGAGACTGTTAGCAGTATGCTACCTCATGTCCTCGGCCGAGCGTGCCGTCCGCTCGGCCCTACGATCCTGTACCATGAGCGTTGGGGCCCAGCTTCCTGCTGGGGCGCCTTTTGCCATCAGTTAGACACCGGCCAGCCGGCCGGGCGTTCGACCCACCCATCTCCGGTCGGCCACCTGGCCCTTTGACTTCCATGTGACGTTGACTCCCCAGAACAGGGGTCCCCTGTTCTTACCGCCGGATCACTTGCCTCCCCTTCAAGTCTAGTCGAAGGAGGCGATTAGTCCGACTGACTGGACTGCGAGTCTAGCCGGGCGGCGCCTTCGTGCCATTATCCTCCGCTCGGCCTACCGCAGGGATGGCCTTAAGGTTAGTCAACAGCCACATTCCTTGAACCTCCTCGTAATCTGCGCCAATCTTCGACATTAAGGCTGAGCATGCGCTCATTAAATACTTCGAATGGCTGAATGCCATGTGGTGCACTGTCGTCATCGTACGACGGCGGCGGCGTGGTGCTTTGATGGGATCGAAGCGGATCGAAATAAACGGCGTGATGCGAGCTTTGATTCCCGTGACCTGGATCCAACGGTGGAGGCCGCCCGGCCTCCACCCTATAAAATCTTCGTTTTCTCCTCCGTCGCCTCACTCCTTTCGCGTGCCCCCGGTTATCCTTCGCGTTCTAAAGCTTCGACGATCGTGTTCTCCTGCTTCCGTCGATCCCCAGTGTTCTTCCTTCGATCCTCCTTTTTCTCGTAAGGTTCTCCTCTTTTCTTTCTTGTTTCCGGTGCTTTCTTTACATTTCTTTCCCCAGTTTTCGCTTCCAGAGTACTCTTTTCGCTTGCTGTCGTCTTTCTTCTGCCTTTTTGCCTTTTCGATTTCTTTCGATCGGACCATGGCTAGTTCTTCTCATCCTGAAGACTAGTCCCTCGACCCTTGGTACACTACCATGCAGTCACGATTCGATCAGCATGACTTTGATATTCTGACCGATAATTTTGAAATCCCCGATGATTTTGAACTTCTTTTAGCCGGTCCCTCCGCTCGGCCACACAAGCCGCCGCGCGGAGCTTTCTGTGTCTTCCGCGACCAGTTTACTGTCGGTCTGCGTTTCCCTGTACATCCTTTCATTATAGATGTTTGTAACTTTTTCGGTGTTCCGCTCGGCAGTCTAATACCCAACACTTTTCGCCTTCTCTGTAGGGTTGTTGTTTTGTTCAAAATCCATAACATCCCCCTCCGACCAGACGTCTTTTTTTATTTCTATTACCCCAAGCAGTCCGAGCCGGGCACCTTCATGTTCCAAGCTCGGCCCGACCTAGTCTTCTTTAACAAACTGCCTTCTTCCAATAAACATTGGAAGGAGTATTTTTTATATATTCGTATGCCCGATCAGGCCAATTTCCGGACCAAGTGGCAGGTCGACCTACCCCCCACTCCTGAGCTAAAGAAGTTCAAGACCCGACCGGACTACCTCCATGCTGCAAATATGCTAGCCGGTCTACGGCTCGACATCAATAAGCTTCTTCACGAAGGAGTGATGTACATCTTCGGTCTGAGTCCCATACGGACTCCTCTTCCGAGCGGCTTCGGTAAGAATTTTACTTGGGCGTTTGCTTTGATTGCTAACTGATTTTTCTTCTTTCCTTTGCAGCGGACATCGTCATGGAGTCTGTAATGGCTGGCATTCTGAAGAGAAAGGCGGCGGCACTCGAAGCCGCAGCAGCCAAAGAAATGGAAGCGCTTGGTATCCAGCCGGTCGGCTCGCATGAAGAAGAGAGCAGGACACATGTCAGGGAGTCGGCCGCTCAGGCTTCCCTCCCAGAGCCAGCGGCTGGGGCAACCATCAGCCAAGAGCCCTCCGCTCGGGGTGACGGCTCAGCTCCGGAAGAAGAGCAGCCTCACCCGAAAAGGTGCCGAGTGGAGACTCCCGTCCGCTCAGCCACGTCTGCTGTTCAACCCTCCGCCCGAGCCACTGCAAGTGCTCGCGGAAAGGCTCCAGAGTGGGACGAGCCGGCGGCCCCTATTGAAGCCGTTCCAGTCAGCTCCCTTCCGCCCGCTCCTCAACCAGCCCAGCGTTCGACCATTCGATCTCAGTTTTCGACGTCGGCTTCTGATCCTCTTCCGACCGCCGGTCGGACGACCCCAGGTCATAGCCGCACGATATGAGTCACTCTTCATCTTCCGACTGAAGAGCTGCTACTAGGGGCCGACCAACCGATAGCGCCCGAGCACACCATCACTTTGAAGGGCCCATTAGCTGAGATGTGGGCCGACGCTCGGGCTCGTGTCGCGCTGATCCCCCTCTGAAATTTGGCCAATAGCCATATGCAACAGGCCACGGGGGTAAGTTTATTTTCTCCCAAGTTTAGTATACATTCCTTCCGATCAGCCAATAACAACTTCTTATTTATTTTGTTAGAGATGGGTGGAGGAGATTGCTGTCTCCAACCGCCTTGCCTTGGTAGATGAAGAACTGAGGCAACTGAAGGCGGCAGTCGGTCCGTCCGGCTCTCAAGGCCCTTCATATGCCGAGCTGCAAAAGGAGCTGAAGAAAGCTCAAGATTTGTTGGCGGCCGAGCAGAAGAAGACGGCCGATCAGGCCCACGCCTTGGCCGAGTCCGAGCGACAGGTCAAGTCGCTCGACACAAAAATAACCCTGGCCACCATTCGAAAAAACACGGCCATCTCCGATCTGGAGAAAAAGAATGTGGAGGCTCGAGGCCTAGAGCAGAAGGTAAAGGGGCTGATGGATCAGCTCGATGGCGAGAAAGCAGGCCGCTCGGCTGACGCACTGAAGCATATAGACGAGCTGAAAACTCTTCAGGAGTCCCTCGAAGCGTCTCAATTGGCCTTCAAAGAATACCAAGAGGCCGAGCCGAGTCGGGTAGCTGCCCTAAGACAAAGCTACATCCGCTCGCCCGAATTCTCGGAGAAAGTCTGCGAGCGGATGTACACGGCCTTCGACCTGGCTATGACCGCCACCACGACGTATCTGAAGTCTAAGGGTCTTCTTCCGGACTCTACTATTATTCCGGCCGGCGATCAAGTGGCGCTCCTGAACAACATTCCCAAGGACCTTTACGATTATATCGAGTAGGCGTTTTTATATGTAATTAGGCCGTTCAGCCAAAAATGGTCCTGTTTTGTACTTAAGCCGCTCGGCTTAAAGTTTTATTTTTAATGCAATGCTTTCCTTTCGCTTGCTTTGCCCCTTTTGCTAGCCAATGTATGTGTTATCCGCTCATCTATTATCACACCTTTAGCATCCGAAAGGGATTTTTACGAAGTATTTGGCGTGACCCTTCCGCTCGGCTAAATATGTAATATTCCGCTTTGATAGTAGAGATCGCTCGCTATATGCCGATGAACTTTTGGGTTCTGAGCCGAGTGGAACGTAGAGACGGTCGAACGATATTGACGGCAAGTTTCTTGGACACTTGCAGTCCTTTTTATTGGCCTCATCCGCTCGGAGGGTGTATAGACGCCGGCTCGTCTCTCGATATTTAACGTCGGAGCTCGACGGTCTTCCGCTCGGAGGGTTTATAGACGCCGGCTCGTCTCTCGATTTTTAACGTCGGAGCTCGACGGTCTTCCGCTCGGAGGGTTTATAGACGCCGGCTCGTCTCTCGATTTTTAACGTCGGAGCTCGACGGTCTTCCGCTCGGAGGGTTTATAGACGCAAGCTCGTCTCTCGATTTTTAACGTCGGAGCTCGACGGTCTTCCGCTCGGAGGGTTTATAGACGCCGGCTCGTCTCTCGATATTTAACGTCGGAGCTCGACAGCCTTCGGCTCGGAGGGTATATAGACGTCGGCTCGTCTATCGATATTTAACGTCGGAGCTCGACGGTCTTCCGCTCGGAGGGTTTATAGACGCCGGCTTGTCTCTCGATATTTAACGTCGGAGCTCGACGGTCTTCCGCTCGGCGGGTTTATAGACGCCGGCTCGTCTCTTGATATTTAACGTCGGAGCTCGACGACCTTTAAGGCTAATTTGAACACCGCCGTTCGGCGAAGCTATTTGTCATCCTTTTTATCATTTTTGCTGCCTGCATTACAAGTACATAGGCGATCAAACTATACGCAAAAATGAGTTACATCAGTACACCTTTCACCCAGATCGATAAGGTTGGAGATGATTCGCGCTCCACGGTCGGTCCAGCTGTCGCCCGTCTTCATCCTCTAAATAATAAGCGCCCGAGCGGAGCTTTTCGATGATTTTGAAGGGGCCTGCCCAAGGAGCCTCCAGTTTGCCGACGTCGCCGACCGACTTTACTTTCTTCCAGACAAGGTCGCCTACCTGGAATGATCTGGGGATTACGCGCCGATTGTAGTTTTGCTTCATCCGTTGCCGGTACGCCATCAACCGGACGAACGCCTTGGCTCGCTCCTCGTCGACCAAATCCAGCTCCATGTTCCTCCGCTCGGCGTTGCCATCATCATAATTCTGGATCCGGACGGACTCGACGCCGACTTCAACCGGAATCACCGCTTCGCCGCCGTACACCAGATGGAAAGGCGTGATGCCCGTTCCTTCCTTTGGGGTCGTGCGGATGGCCCATAAGACGCCAGACACTTCATCCACCCAGTTTCCTCCCAGATGGTCGAGCCGAACGCGCAGAATACGAAGAGTTTCCTGATTGCCTACTTCGGCTTGACCATTGCTTTGAGGATACGCCACGGACGTGAAGTGTTGCTCGATGCCATAGCTTCTGCACTAATCTTCGAGCAACTTTCCTGTGAATTGCCAACCGTTGTCTGAAACAAGTCGACGGGGTATGCCGAACCGGCAGATGATATGTTGCCAGATAAATTTCTTGACCATCTGCTCGGTGATCTTGGCTAGCGGCTCGGCCTCCACCCACTTGGAAAAATAATCAACCGCCACCAGTAAAAATTTCCGCTGTCCGGTCGCCATAGGAAATGGACCTACAATATCCATTCCCCATTGGTCGAACGGACAGGACATAGTAGCTGCCTTCATTTCTTCCGTCGGTCGGTGAGAGAAATTATGATACCTTTGGCAAGAAAGGCACGTCGTGACGGTCCGAGCGGTGTCTGCTTGTAAAATTGGCCAGAAGTATCCGGCTAGCAGGATTTTCTTAGCCAACGATCGTCTGCCCGGATGCCCACCGCAGGATCCTTGATGCACTTCTTGGAGGATATACGCTGCGTCTTCCGAGCTCACGCATTTCAACAGTGGGCGAGAGAAAGCCTTCTTGTATAGTTGGTCTCCAATGAGCGTGAACCGACCGGCTCTCCTCCTTAGTAGATGGGCCTCATCCCGATTGGACGGTGTAGCACCCGAGCGGAGGAACTCCATGATGGGTGTCCGCCAGTCGCTTGGAAACGAGAGGCCCTCTATCCGGTCGACGTGCGCCACCAAAGATACTTGTTCAACTGGCTGCTGGATGTCGACCGACGTTATTGAGCTTGCGAGTTTGGCTAACTCATCGACCGCTTGGTTCTCCGCTCGGGGTATCTTCTGGATAATAACCTCTCTGAAGTCGGCCTTGAGTTTCTCGAAGGCTTGAGCGTAAAGCTTGAGCCGAGCGTTGTTGATTTCAAAAGTGCCAGAGAGTTGCTGAGCGGCCAATTGAGAATTTGAATACAGCGTCACCTGTCCGGCTCCCACGTGCCGAGCTGCCTGTAAACCGACTATAAGGGCCTCATATTCCGCCTCATTGTTTGTAGCTTTGTAATCCAGTCGGACGGATAAGTGCATCCTTTCTCCTTGAGGGGAGAGTAGTAGTATTCCAACTCCGCTCCCGAGCCGAGTAGATGATCCGTCTACAAATATCTTCCACATAGCTTCGGTTTCTGTCCTTTGTACTTCGGTGACAAAATCCACCAAGGACTGCGCCTTTATCGCCGAACGGGGCTGGTATTGAATGTCAAATTCGCTCAACTCCGTAGTCCATTTGATGAGCCGCCCGGACGCTTCGGGATTCAACAGTACTCTTCCCAATGAGCTGTTCGTCCGGACGATGATAGTATGTGCCAAGAAATATGGACGGAGGCGCTGAGCGGCGAGGACCAATGCGAAAGCCAGTTTCTCGAGCCCAGTGTAGCGAGATTCAGCATCTTTTAAAATATGGCTTAGAAAATATATAGGCTCTTCTCCACTCACCCTTACTAGTGCCGAGCCGACTGTTTGCTCGGTCGAAGATAAGTAAATACAAAGCGGCTCACCCGCAGCTGGCTTAGATAGTACCGGGAGAGAGTTCAAATATGTCTTCAGATCTTCGAACGCCCGGTCACATTCTTCATCCCAGTGAAACTTAGTGGCTTTGCGCAAGATTTTGAAAAATGGGAGACTCCGATCGGCGGTCTTTGAGATGAATCTAGACAATGTCGTTATCCGACCGGTCAAGCGTTGCACTTCCCTCAGATTTCTTGGAGGCGACATATCTTGTAAGGCTTTCACCTTGCTGGGATTTGCTTCGATACCCCGCTCGGTCACTATGTAACCCAGGAAACGCCCTCCTTTTGCTCCGAACAGACACTTCTGGGGATTTAGTTTAACGTCATACCTTCTTAGCGTTCGGAAAGTCTCCTCCATGTCTTCCAAGAGATCGGCCGCTCGGACGGACTTAATGAGAATGTCATCCACATATACTTCCAGATTTCGCCCGATCTGCTCCTTGAACACTTTGTTCATGAAGCGTTGGTAAGTGGCTCCCGCGTTCTTCAGTCCGAACGGCATCACATTATAGCAGTAGGTGCCGTCGGCCGTAACGAAGCTTACTTTTTCTTGATCTTCCCGGGCGAGCGGCACTTGATGATATCCCTGATAAGCGTCGAGCATGCATATCAACTCGCAGCCGGCCGTAGAGTCCACCAGTTGATCGATCCGGGGTAGGGGATAAAAATCCTTTGGGCACGCCTTGTTAAGGTCCCGAAAATCGATGCACATTCTCCACTTGTTGCCGGGCTTGGACACTAGCACCACGTTCGCCAACCAGCTCGGGAACTGGACCTCACGTATATGGTCGGCCTCCAGGAGTTTCTCCACCTCCGCTCGGATGATGACATTCTGTTCGGCGCTGAAATCCCTCTTTCTCTGCTTCACTGGCCGAGCGTCCGGTCGGACGTGGAGCTCATGCTGCGCTATACTTGGTGAAATTCCGGGCAGCTCATGCGTCGACCAGACGAAGACATCACGGTTTCTCTGGAGGCATTTGATCACCTCCTCTTTCTGGTTGGCCTCCAGATCGGATGCAATGAATGTCGTGGCTTCCGATCGGGTCGGGTGAATCTGCACTTCCTCTTTTTCTTCATAAACCAAAGAGGGAGGCTTTTCAGTTATAGCGTTCACCTCAATTCGTGGCGTCTTCCGAGCGAAATTGGCTTCTGCTCGGACCATCTCCACGTAGCATCGCCGAGCTGCTAGTTGATCACCCCGCACTTCTCCCACTTTGTCCTCGACGGGGAACTTGATCTTCTGGTGGAAGGTGGAGACGGCCGCTCGGAATTCACTGAGAGCTGGTCGCCCCAATATGACGTTGTATGCCAATGGAGAGTCCACCATGACAAAGTTTGCGGTTCGCGTCCTTCTGAGCGGCTCCTCTCCCAGCGATATGGCCAGCCGGATCTGTCCGACCGGCTGAACTTCATTGCCCATAAACCCGTAAAGGGGGGTTGTCATGGGCAGCAGCTCGGCTCGGTCAATTTATTGTTGATCGAAGGCCTTTTTGAACATGATGTTGACCAAGCTTCCTGTGTCAATAAAAACGCGATGTATTGTGTAATTGGCTATTACCGCTTTGATGAGAAGAGCGTCGTCGTGGGGAACTTCAACCCCTTCCAAGTCCCTGGGCCCGAAACTAATTTCGGGTCCGCTCGCCCGTTCCTGGCTGCAGCCGACCGCATGGATCTGGAGCTGCCGGACGCTCGCCTTCCTTGCTCGGTTGGAATCTCCGCCGGTTGGACCACCAGCTATGATGTTGATCTCGCCTCGGGAAGTATTACTTCTATTTTTTTCTTCCCGAGCGGATGGTCGGGGCCGTTCCCTAGACATCCGGAGATTCTCCCGCCTCGGGGAGCGATGCCGCTCGGGAGTCTGTTGTTGTCGCCTGTCAGCTTCTTCACGAGGCCTCTGTCGCCTGTCGGCTGATGGCGATCGACGACCACCACCACTGGGAACGGGGTGGGCGATTAGAGGAAGACTCCGGCAATCCCTGGTGTTATGTGTGTCCATCCGGTGGAAGGAGCAGAACATTGGGGTCCATTTCTTCTTTGGCTTGTGCCGTGCGGCAGCTACCTCTTGCACGTGGAACCTAGCATGGGGGGAGCGGATTGCTTCGGCCCTCGGTCCTCTGGGTGGCTGATGAGCAGCGTGCGGCTTCCGCTCGACGGGAGGAACCCGCTCGGTTGGAGTTTCCTTCCTTCTGGCTGCTTGGGCTTCCTCCACGTTGATGTATTCGTTGGCCCGGTGTAGCATATGGTCATAGTCTCGGGGCGGCTTCCGGATGAGTGATCGGAAGAAATCCCCATCGATGAGGCCTTGTGTGAAGGCATTCATCATGGTCTCCGAGGTGGCCGTTGGAATATCCATGGCCACTCTGTTGAACCACTGATGTAGGCTCGGAGCGATTCGCGGGCTTCCTGTTTGATGGCAAACAAACTAACACTGGTTTTTTGATAGCGCCGACTGCTTGCGAAGTGGTGGAGGAAGGCCGTACGGAAGTCTTTGAAGTTTGTGATGGATCCGTCCGGCAACCTCCGAAACCACCGTTGGGCCGATCCAGAGAGGGTGGTGAGGAAAACCTGACACTTCACCCCATCTGTGTATTGATGCAGGGTTGTCGTGTTATCAAACTTACCCAAATGATCATCCGGGTCGGTGGTTCCATTGTATTCACCGATCGTCGGAGGCACATAGTGCTTGGGCAGAGGATCTCGTAGAATAGCCTCTGAAAATTGGCAGTTGATCCGCTCGGGCGATGCGTCCGCTCGGGGGGCTTTCCCTTTTTTGTTATCTCATCTTGGCATTCCATCCGAAGAAGATCCCCGATCTCGATTAGTTGCTGCGGCTTTAGGAGTGCGGAATAGGGCCCGATGGAATGCAACGGTGGCCTGAGGTGCTTCCGCTCGGCCGCCTGATGCTGATGTTGCTTGCTGCTCTGCCCGCTCAGCTTGTGACTTTTGTCTTTATTCCATAAGCTTGGCTGCTCTTGTCTCGATCAAAGCGTCAAGTTCTTCCGTGGAGAGCATCACCGAGTGCTGTCGTCCAGCTTCGTCCATTGCTTCCGATCGGATGCAGGAGCGTTCCCACAAACGACGCCAAATTGATCCTGTCCGAAAGCTGAATCAACGGACGTTGGGCACGTGGCGCTCTCCAAGCGGCTGACGTAGATCTGCTGACTATCCGCCCAGACCTCCGGTGAACCTGCACAGAAGTCAGGCCGGGAAGGGGTTCCCGGCGACGACCCTCCGACGCTCAAGTTAGGCAAAGCTCAGCAAGAAAGTGGCTCCAAGAATCGTAGAATGCGTACCTCCGGCGAAGGATGAGGGCCTTTATATAGGGCTCTGGAGAAGCGGATGCACACATACCGAGGTGTACACGTGTCCTCAGCCCATACCCCAGTAAGGGCCTGTCACTGAGCTTACCTGACCCCATACTGCTACAGTCCCAGCACGTCTTCGATGGGACAGCAGAACCCCCTGTCGTAAGATTTGGAGTATGGCCTAAACGTAGAACATACCCGCTGTCAGAAAAAGATGTCCCTTGTCCTTTTCCCCTTGCTCCCGGCCGGCCAGCCTCTGCCTTACGTCTGGCCGGATACTTATAGTGGTCTACTTGGGAGATTCTCGGTAATGTGCTTTGTGGAGACTGTTAGCAGTATGCTACCTCATGTCCTCGGCCGAGCGTGCCTTCCGCTCGGCCCTACGATCCTGTACCATGAGCGTCGGGGCCCAGCTTCCTGCTGGGGTGCCTTTTGCCATCAGTTAGACACCGGTCAGCCGGCCGGGAGTTCGACCCACCCATCTCCGGTCGGCCACCTGGCCCTTTGACTTCCACGTGGTGTTGACTCCCCAGAACGGGGGTCCCCTGTTCTTACCGCCGGATCAGTACCAATTCAAGAAAAATCCAAAGAGGATAACTTATTGGATCAAGAAGGAGAGGAGCCCGAAGTTGAGAGATGTTCAACATCGGAGGAAGAAGAAGAGGCTTCATCCTCAACGGAATGCAATTAAAAGAACAAAGAGGGAGCATACTCTTTATTTCATGTACAAGATGAAGATGAAGAAGTCTCCACCTCTAGGATTGAGGGGGAGCGACATTTGGTGACTCCGGACCAAGAAGAAGGAGAAGCTTCTACTTCTAGGTCAAGTGAAGAAGAAGAAGATGGGGCATCCTCCAAAAATCAAGAGACATCAAATGGAGGATCAAGTGTCATCCCTACACGTGAAGGTATAAGTAGTTCAATTAATAATAAAAATCATATTATTTGCTTTGAGTGTAGGGACCATGGGCACTACAAGAGTAAATACCCCAAATTGACCAAAAAGAAGGGTCAAGTGACACCCAAAGCTAAGGAGAAGCCTAAGAAGGTTGACCCCGTGATAAGGAAGAGCAAGGAAAACATTGTGTGTTTCTTGTGTAAGCAAAATAGACATTATCAAAGCCAATGTCCAAAGGGAAAGAAACCAACCAAGCTCAAAGAAGGAAGCAAGGTTCAAGAGGGAGCTTGTAAGAGCAAACCCAAGGTATCATTTATTGAGACAATTTCTTTAAATCATGGTAAAAAGTATGCTAGTTCAACTTTATATCATTTTAATGCTATTTATCATAAAAATAGAAGACATGATAGGATTAAATAAAAATATGTAGCTTTTCATACCAAAACTACCTCACCTAAGGTTAGGAAAGTAGATAAACTAGGCAAGAACACTAAGGACTTTAGTTATAAGCCTAGAAATAGAAATGCTCAAGGATTTAATGATAAATCAAAATCTAGGGATTTATGAAAAGAAAATCAAGTCTTGAGTTTAAGGATTGACAAAATTGAAAAGACCCTAAAAAGGATGGAAAGTATTCTTAAGGGGCAAAAAGAGCATAATCTAGGTTTAGGAAACCAAAAGTCATCCAATGGTCATAGAGATTTGGGATACAAACCTAAGGTTAAGAAGGATGTAGCTTCATATCATATGGTTCCATATACCTACGGAAGCAATCTTAGGTCTAGGAGTCAAGTCAAGGATACAAGAGAAGTTATCCCTAGGAGTATCTTTGCAACAACAAATGTGACTAAGACTTCTAAGAAGTCAAAGAAAGTCACCAAGAAGGTCACAAGGGAAGCTATCCCTAGAGTTGACCTAGAGAAAGTGACCAAGGCTCCTAAAAAGCCTAGAAAGGTCATTAGGAAGGTATCTAGGGAAGTGATCCCTAGTGAATACCTACAACATCCAAGGAGCACTAATAGGTTTTGGGTTCCGAGGAACATATTCTCTACACCCTAGATGAGTTTAGAGAGTGTCAACTCCAAATAGGAAGCGTGGTTAACCCAACCTTGATAAAGTTGACACTTGGAGGCATTTTCAAGGTTTTTGTTAAACTTTAAAAATGAAAAGGATATATTGATTACTCTTTGGAAGAATAAAATGTGCCAAAATTTGAGCAATTAGACTTAATTTTATTTGGCACAACAAATCAAGAGTAAAAGGAATGCCAAGTTGAATTTTGGTATTTTCTTGAGAAAATGAGGGCAAATCTAGGATCAATTTTAGATTTAGCAAGGATTAATGATACTTATATAGGTTATCTAGGTATATTTTATTTATGCTAATTTACCATGATTGTTTACCCATCATATGTCATGACATCATATTTTACATTCATGTTTATTATGAAAAACAAACAAAACTACCATGTCATGTCATACATACATTATGTAGCTATAGTATGTTTTCTTTTGAAAATTATTTCTTTTTGATGTATGTCATAACTCATCATGCATTATTTTAATTTCCTTGTAATTAAGGATAGTGGTATTTACTAACAAGTGACATCTTAGGTGGATGTTCAAAATTCCTAAAATGTCTAGATAGATATGCATGATCCCTAGTTTAGGGCAAAACTAAAATCTACATCTCACAAAGACTATAAGGTGACGTGTATGTATTTTAGTGCGCATTAGATACAAGTAAGATGCTAGGATGATGAACAAAACTCAATATGTTGATTTAGTGAATCTATTTAAGTTTTGATTTCATCTAAACACATAGTTATGTGTAGTCCAGTTATTGGGAAAGCTAATATACAAGTCATGTGCATTGAGCCCAAAGAACATGGTTGGAAATTGGTTTTGAAAAATATTTTAAATATATTTTGGAAAACTTTGGTGAAGGCTATTTTTTAATAGTAATCATCATTGAAAAGTTAAACACAAACTTAAAAGAAACATTGAAGTTTTTGCAAGTTTCTAATTTTGTGTCAATCTTTAAAAATAAGGTGTATTTTCTTATAAAACTATTTTTCCATAATAGTATATACCCTAAATAATGTCTACATGAAATTTCATGATTTTTAGAATTTTTTAGAATTTTTGGAGAGTTTTTGAATTTCGGCTGAAATTGGATTTCAAAAATTTAGAAACTCAATCGATCGGACGATCGATTGGGCAGACTCAATAGATCAGACGATTGATTGAGAGGGGTTTCCCATGAGTAGAAGCTCACTGAATCAATCAACTAATCGATTCAGTAAGAATAAAGGGATATAGGAAGAAATTGAAATTATCAAAGGAGAAGTTAACCTCAAAGTGCAAGCTATGTCGTGGATGTGGTCATCGAGGTGTGTCATATGATAAGCGCAATTTGTTGGTGCAATATCCCCTGGGTCAGGTTGATCAAGTTGACTAAGCTCGATTCTTGAAAATCAAGGATAAAAAATTTCTTCATGATGGAGGTAGAGTAATGGTTTGCTCTCATAGAAGGCTTTGAAGCTCCAATGAATTCAAAAGGCAAAATTCTCAAGAAAAGCAAATAGAGCAAGGAGTAAATTCAAAGGTGCGAGGTGAATGGCAAGGTAATCAAATTATTGGTTAGTCTATTGCCAAGCACAATCATTTGCAAAATTTGAGAATATAAGGGTGCAAATGAACTATGAAGCAAATTGACCGAGCTTTATGAAGAACCCTCCACTGCACCAAACTAAGAGAAATCCAAAGAGGGCGACTCATTTGAGCAAGACAAAGAGGAAGAGGACTTCGAAGTTAAGAGATGCTTAACTTCTGAAGAAGAAGTCCAAGAAGCTTCATCGGAGTGCAACCAAAAGAGCAAAGAGGGAGCATACTCTTTGTTTCATGTGCAACAGGATGAAGATGAAGAGACCTCTACCTCTAGGATTGAGAGGGAGCGTTATTCAGTGACACCGGAGTAAGAAGAGGCTTCTACCTTCGGGTTAAATGAAGAAGAAGAAGATGGTGCCACCTCCACAAATCAAGAAAAATCAACTGGAGGATCATGTGCCACCCCTACAAGCAAAGGTATAACAATTTCAAGTTTAAATAATAAAAATCACATTATTTACTTTAAGTATAGGGAAAGAGGGTACTATAAGAGCAAGTGTCCAAAATTGGCCAAGAAAAAGGACCAAGTGACACCCAAGGGTAAGGAGAAGCCCATGAGAGTCGGTCCCGTGGAACACAAAGGGAAGGAGCACATTATGTCCATCTCTTGCAATCAAAAAGAACATTATAGGAGTCAATGTCCTAAGGGGAAGAAACCGGCCAAAGTCCAAGGAGGAAGCTCAACTCAAGGGGGAGCTCTCAAGAGCAAATCCAAAGCATCATTTATTGAGTCTATTCCTTTAAGTAATGATAAGAATTATGCTAGGAATAGTTTATATCATTTTAATACTATTTATCATGAAAATAGGAAGCATGATAGAATTAAGGAAAATCATGTGACCTATCATACCACACCTAAGACTAGGAAGGTAGACAAGTTAGACAATAACTCTAAAGATTTTAGTTATAAGTCTAAAAATAGAAATGCTCATAAAAATCAAGAAAAATCAAAATCTAAGGATTTAAGGTTGGAAAATCAAGCCTTGAGGTCAAGGCTTGATAAATTGGAAAAGACCCTAAAGAAAATGGAAAATATTATTAAGGGTCAAAATGAGCATAACCTAGGGAGAGTTAGACAAGAACCATCCAATGGTCATAGAGGTTTGGGATACAAACTCATAACCAAGAAGGATGTTCCTTCTTATCATAGGGTTTCATATAGTTATGGAACCAACCCTAGGTCTAGGGGTCAAGTCAAAGATATAAGAAAAGTTATCCCTAGAAGTATTTTTGCCAAGACCAATATGACTAAGGCTTCTAAGAAGTCTAAGAAAGTCACCAAGAAGGTCATAAGGGAAGCTATCTCTAGAGTTGACCTAGAGAAAGTGACCAAGGCTTCTAAGAAGCCTAGAAAGGTCATTAGGAAGGTGTCTAGGGAAATTATCCTTAGTGAGTACTTAGAGCATCCAAGGAGCACCAATAGGTTTTGGGTTCCGAGGAGTATATTCTGTACACCCTAGATGAGTTTAGAGAGTGTCAACTCTAAATGAATAGGGTGGTTAACCCAACCTTGATAAAGTTGGCACTTGGAGGCATTTTCAAGGTTTTTGTTAACCTTTGAAAATGGAAAGGATTAATTGATTACTCTTTGAAAGAGTAAAATGTGCCAAAATTTGAGAAATTGAACTTAATTTTATTTGACACAATAAATCAAGAGTAAAAGAATTGCCAAGTTGGGTTTTGGTATTTTCTTGAGAAAATGAGGACAAATCTAGGATCAATGTTAGGTTTATCTAAGGATTAAGGACACTTAGATAGAATATCTAAGTATATTTTATTTATGTTAATTGCCATGATTGTTTACCCATCATATGTCATGACATCATATGTTGCATTCATGCTTATTATGAAAAATAAATAAAAATATCATGTCATGTTATACATACATTATGTACCAATAGTATATTTTCTTTTGAAAATTATTTCTTTTTGATGTATGTCATAATTCATCATGCATTATTTTAATTTTCTTGTAATTAAGGATAGTGACATTTATTAACAAGTGACATCCTAGGTGGATGCTCTTAATTCCTAAAATACCTAGATAAATATACATGATCCCTAGTTTAGGGTAAAACTAAAATTTACATCTCACAAAGACTATAAGGTGACTTATATGTATTTTAGTGCACATTAGATACAAGTGAGATGTTAGATTGATGAACAAGACTCAAGATGTTGATTTAGTGCATCTATTTAAGTTTTGATTTCATCAAAACACATAGTTGTGTGTACTCCAATCATTGGGAAAGTTAATATACAAGTCATGTGCATTAAGCCCAAAGAACATGATTGGAAATTGGTTTTGAAAAATGTTTTAAATATACTTTGAAAAACCTTGATGAAGGTTATCTTTTGATAGTAATCATCATTAAAAAGTTAGAAACAAACTTAGAAGAAGCATTGAAGTTTTTTTACAAAATTTCAAATTTATGTCAATCTTTGAAAATATGAAGTATTTTCTTAGAAAATTATTTTTCCTTGATAGTATATAAATAATGTCTACAAGAAGTTTCATGATTTTTAGAATTTTGTAGAATTTTTTGGGTATTTCTGAATTTTGACTGAAATTGAATTTCGAAAATTCAGAAACCCAATCGATCAGCCGATCGATTGGGCAGGCTCAATCGATCAGCTAATCGATTGAGAAAGCGAATTTTCGTGAGCAGAAGCTCGCTGAATCGATCAACCAATCGATTCAACCCTGACTAGATCAATCAGTCGATCGATTCAAGGGCATTTTATACGAATAGAACCTTGCTGAATCGATCAGTGGATCAGTTGAGCAAGTGTCAATCGATTGAGCCCCAACCCAATCAATTGATAAGGCTGATTTTAGTTGGAAAAGTCTGATTGCATCACTTTAAGTCATTTTTAGTCCCTTTAACCACTCCTAATCCCTTGGAATATATTTATATACATTTAAGGGTAGTTTTCATGACGAAAACAAGGAGAAATGGTTAAGGACCACTAGATTGAAGTTAGGTTGAGGTTTGTATCCAAATATTGATACTTAAACATCAAAACTTTAAGTTTTTGGGTTTCCTAAAAATTTAGGAACTCCAAATCATTGTTGGTACAATGACAGAAGTTTGAAGCATGTCTTTAGGGGGAGGTACTTTTTAAGAACATGAAAATTAATTTTTTAAAACACCCTAAAAGGTGATTAACCTTCTTTAGAGTAAATGCTCAAGGTTGAGCATTGAAAAATAATGGAGAGTGGATATCTTCATTGTTAAGTTGTGAATGCTCAAGGATCCACATTATGAAGTGGATTAATACTCAAGGGTAAGCATTAGATACAATGAAGGGTATGAGACCTTCATTGTGGTGTTGTGACCAACATGGTAGGTTGTGAATAACGTTGAGTAACTCTTCAGGGGAGAGTTTTTTATATGTGCCAATAGTGGGAGAATGTAGGGTTTAAGTTAGGTCTTCATTGCCCCTCTAGGAAATTTTGGGGGAGAATGCTCTCTAAGAAAGGGAGAGAATGAAGGAAACCCGCATTCATGCATTGACATGAAGAAAAAGTTGAGGCTATGGGATTAGCCTAACTTAAAGGTATTGTCAAACATAAAAAAGGAGGAGATTGTTGGTGCAATATCCCCTAGGTCAGGTTGACCAGGTTGATTAAGCTTGAGTTGACTAAAACTTGAGTCTTGATATTTAGGTTTTAATATTTGACAATATGTGGAGATTGTAGGTGCAATCGTCTGATTGGAGAGATTGCTGGTGCAATTCTCCTCTGGTCAAGATTTGACCAGTGTGATGCAAAGAAGAGTCAAGTAGGTCAAGGTTGACCGGTTACTTGACTGGTAAAATCCTAACTGGAGGTTAGGCAAAAGAAATTCTAGTGAGTGAAGCCAGGTAAAAGATTTAGTGAAGCCAGGTAAAAGATTTAGTGAGAGAAGCTAGACAGATAAAAGCCCTGGTGAGTGAAGCCGGACAGTGGGAAAATCCTAGTGAGTGAAGTTAGGTGAAAGTCCTGGTGAGTGAAGTCAGATAGATGGAAAGTCCTGGTGAGTGAAGCCAGGCAGATGAAAAGTCCTAATGAGTGAAGCTTGGCAGATGGAAAAACCTGGTGAGTGAAGTTAGGCACGAGAAAATTTAGATGAGTCAAGGGTGATCAGACATCTGGTGGAAGTCCGAGTGGGTCATGGAGGACCAGACACTCGGCACGAGACGGTAAGTCCAAGTGGGTCAAGGTTGACCGGACACTTGGTATGAGGAAAAAAGTCCAAGTGGGTTAAAGGATTGACCGGACACTTGGTGAAGAAGTCCTAGTTGTTGGTCCCCGTGGGTGTTTTGATGTGATCAACCAAGTTGGTTAGGTCCTGTTGTATTTGATCCCTGTGTCTGAGTGTGCAGGAGCTTAGGAGCGCAGGAAGTCGAGCGGAAGACGCAGCTAGCGAGAAGGACGGCACGGGAAGGGAGCCGACGAGCTCGGTGCGTCCGAAGGACGAGAGAGCTGCGGAAGAGTACACCGGTGGGCGAGAAGAATATGCACGGCATTCGAGGGACGTTAAGCCGGGGAGGAAGACTGCTCGAGGAGAAGGCCGGGAATTGGGTTCGGGTGAGCCCTATTCCGGTTGGCCGCAATCACCCAAAAGAACGGAGCATCGGAAGCTGAAGGAAGCAAGCTGGAATTTGAGCTGCCAGCTTGGAGGCGCCTCCATCAGGCTTGAAGGTGCCTTCAGCCTTGTTGAAGACGCCTTCAACAGGTCAAACTGATCATTTTGAGCTGCGGATAAAGTTTTATCCGCTCACCCCTTGGAGGCGCCTTGGACCCCTATTGGAGGCGCCTTGGACCCTCGAGATCAGATTTCCAGAGGCTATTTAAAGGCCCCTGGAGCTAGGAATTCATGACAACTCAAGCAATCAATTGTGTAGTCATTCCTAGCAATAGTTCTAAGCTTCCAAAGTGTAAAAGGCTTCTCCGCCTTCAGTAAAGAAGATTCTTTTTAGTGCACTTCTCATTGCCCTAGATTAACAACCTCCTTGGTTGTAACCAGGTTAAATTCCTGTTTCTTTTTCTGTTTACTGCTTTATTACTTTACTACTTTATTTACTATTGCACTAATTGAGTTGAAAGCACGAGGAGGGTATAGTTTATTTTTGTTTTCAGCAATTCACCCCCCTCTTGCCGGCCTCCGCTGCACCTACACTAGCATGTCAAGGTTGACCGGATGCTAGGCAGAAGGAATTTTAACATGTCATGGTTGACCGGATGTTGGATTTGGGGACCCTTGAGTTTGAGTTAAGCAAGTCAAGGGTGGTCAATCGATCAGCCGATCGATTGGGAGAATGCTGCAATAAACAACAGCCCAATCGATCGATTGGGAGTGCTTATCGTTCAAACAGAAGCCTCCCCAATCGATCAGCCGATTGATTGGGCACTCCCCAATTGATTGGTCAATCGATTGGGATAAGACCGTTGCGCAGGATGCAAGTTTTAGACGACCGAGATCGCTTAGATCTGACTTGGCAATCAATTGGGAGGAGCTCCAATCGATTGGAAGCCCTAGAAGTATAGATATAAAGGTGACGAAGCGTTCAAATGCGACAATCCTTCTTCCCGATCTTCACGTGATCTTCTCTGACACTTCTCGCCAGTTCTTGGAAGCTCTTGGGGACAAGTGCTGGTGCACTTCCAAGGTTCAAGAGGCAACTACAAGCAACAAGTGAGCAAGAAGAGAGTTTTTCTTTTGTATTCATTGTATTTTTATTCTTGCCTTGAGTTGTTATATGTGTGAGTGTTGTATGAGGTTTCTCCACCTCCGGTAGTTACCGAGAAGGAGAGTTTCATTAGTGGAGTGAGCGTCATGTGTGGATCCTTGGATTAATCACCTTTTCTTGAGGTGGATACCAAGTAAATCCTCTTGTTAGCGTTGTGAGTGTTTTCTTTGAGTTCTTTTCCGCTGCACATCATCACGAAGCATCAAGATAATGAATGCGACGAGCTATTCACCCCCCCCCCCTCTGGCTACAAATTGACCCTAACACCTAAGTCTAAGATAACATATTCTTCCATTCAATAAAATTTGAACTAGTTAATATGATGATGTTGTTAATACTGATAGTTATATATTGCACTAAAATTATAGAAAAAAAATAATGTAAGCTTACGATTTAATTAAAGCAACGAATGTATATTAGTACAAACAATCAAACATAAGAGTATGCATAACAATAAAATTTAAATGCATATGAATGAATTCTTTATGAGATATCAAATATAAAATTGTAATTTACTCTTCAGACTAAAATGCAATTTGTTAATGGTACGCTATAATATAACTTAACCTTTAATTGGGTACACAATGTGTCTTTTTTTGGGTCGACCTATTGTGTGCATAACTTGATACTCTATATGAGTTATAAATTGGTTCATAGCTCACAACTGTTTTAATCAGCTACGCAATATGTTTTCCTTTGGATCGACATATTTTGCACATGATTTGAAAAAAATAATTTTGTTCCATAGTTGTAAGCTACACATAGATATATATCTAACATAAAAATAATTTTCCTTTGAGTTAATTAATTTTAGCATAGATATACATATACCTATATAAAATGCACTAAACCTACCTAATTGCTTTCCTTTGGGCTACATAATAGTTCAATTTAGTAGCACATGTGTGTTGAAACTCCAAGGTGTTTTGATGTGATCAAACAAGTTAAGTTAGGTCTTGCATTGTCTAACCCTTGTGTCTAAGTGTGCAGGAGCTTAGGAACACAGGAAGTCGAGCGGAAGACGCGGCTAGCGAGAAGGACGGCACGGGAGAGAGCTGACGGACTCAGTGCGTTCGAGGGACGAGGTGACCGCGGAAGAGTACACCGGTGGACGAGAAGAACGTGTGTGGCGTTCGAGGGACGAGAAACCGGGAAGGAAGGCTGCTCGAGGAGAAGGTCGAAACTTGGGTTCGGGTGAGCCCTATTCCGGATGGCCGAGATCACCCAAGCTAGCGGAGCTCGAACTAAAGACCCGGACCGAGGCAGGACTGAACCAGAGAAGAGGTCCCAGACAAAAAGTCAACAACTGTTGACTTTTTGCTCCGGGGCGCCCGGAGCAGCCCGGGGCGCCCGGAACCCTTCCTTGCGGCCGGAAGTAGATTTTGACCAGGATCGAGGTTTGACTCGATCTGAACGTTGGGGGATAAAATTTATCCCCCCAGGGCGCCCGGAACCCTTCCAGGCGCCCCGACCAAGGCTATAAATATAGCCTTGGTCCAGAAACTAATCAATTCATTCAGAACAACAACTTGTAATCAGTTCTTTCATTTCTACTTTTCTGTCTGTGCTCTCAATGCTGTAAAGAGGCTACTTCGCCCAAAGGAGATCGTCAGATAGTGCGCTTACTTTCCTTGGATTAGCAATCCCCTGATTACAAACCAAGTAAATTCTTTGTGTCTGATTTCTGTTTATTTAGTCTCTACTTTTTTAATTACAAGTTCTTTTAAATTAGTTGAATATCCGGGAAAGGTTTTCGGTTTAATTCTTGTAGGGCAATTCACCCCTCCCCTCTTGCCGGCCTTCAAAGAGACCTACAAGTGGTATCAGAGCAAGGACGCTTCAGGAGGACTAACCGCCGATCGAAGCAACAAGATGGCCGGACCAAGCATCATTCCACCAAAATTCGAGGGGGACTTCGCAGACTGGAAGCGTCGTATGGAGGTATTCCTAAGAATTGATTTCGAAATTCGATTTATTATGAAGTATGGTTTTGTAGCTCCGATGAATCAAGATGGAAAAGAAAAAGAGGAGAGTCATTGGACAAAGAAGGAGCAGAATGAGTCTGTAGCGAATAGCCGTGCGGAATATCACCTACTGAGTGTACTGCCGCCTCAGGAAGTCAACCGCATCGGAAGCTACTCGTCGGCCAAAGAACTTTGGGAGAAGTTCCTGGAACTCTACGAAGGCACGTCCGAAGCGAAGCTCGCTATAAGAGACATCCTTCGGAACAAACTGATGAACATTCGTCTGGAAAAAGGTGAGAAGGTAGTCGGTCTACATGCGAAGGTAAAAGAATTAATTACTGGTCTCGAGAACCTCGGTGAAACGGTAACAAACCGGGACACCATACGCTACGCACTCAACGCATTTCCTCGAATTTCGGAGTGGACATCAATCATTGACGCCTACTATATTTCAAAAGACCTGGAGGTAAGTACTTTAGAAGAGTTGTTTTCTACTCTTGAGTTACATGAAACCAGGTGTGCAACTATAACAAAAGACTCAAGTCAGATAATGGCGCTGAGCGTAACCAAGAAGGATGAACCCGAGTCAGACTTCAAAGAAGACCAAGAAGCATATATGGTAAGAAACTTTAAAAAGTTTTTTAGATCTAATAAATTTAAAGAAATGCAGAATAAAAAGAATCCAAGAAATAGAAGAAAAGTGCGTTGCTACCAGTGTCAAAAGGAAGGACACTTAAGAGAAGATTGCCCAGAACTAAAGAAGGACAAAATGAAGACACCAAAGAAACACAAGAACCTAAAAGCCACTTGGGACGACACTTCATCATCTGAGTCCGAGATTCAAGAATATGTCGGGATAGCACTGATGGCAAGCTACGAAGGACAAAGTACATCAGAACCCAGCATCAATGAAGGGGGAGCGACCTCAGATGGAAGTAGCAAAGCAGGGGGAGATTCAGGCTTCAAGTATGATATGATAAGTGACTAAGTGAGGTATGCCTCTTACCCCCTACTGAACTTTACTTTGGTATTAAGGCAATGGCAAAATCCATGTATAAATTAGAAAATGAAATTCTAGAAACAAAAAGAATTTTGACAAAATCATGTCTTATAGAGGATTTTGAGAAATTGAAAATTGAAAATGAAAAACTAAAAGAAGAAATAAAAAAATTGAAAAAATCTAATGGTTCAAATATTTCTACTTCTAAAAATTATAGAGGTTTAAATTGGTATTATAGATTTCATCAAAATCAAATTAGAAATATATCAAAAGTCTATGTACCTAGGAAATACTTGGTTAATCCTGTAGGTAGAAACCTCAACTGGGTTCCAAAAACCTGTTTAATTTAAAATTAAAATTAGACTTAGCATTTTCAGCAAGGAAATTAAACAACTAATTTCTTTATGAGGCTTTGTCTAAGGAAGTGGTTGTTGCTCCAATAACCAAGAAAGCCTAGTGTCTCGCCACGACCTGGAAGTCAAGTATTGAAATGAAAAGTTTAATTGACTAACTGAAAAATTATTAATTTAATTTACTTAATGCTTTATTCAATTTATGTTAGAAAATATTTAAAATTGATTTATAAATTTTTTCTATGAAAATTACCTTTGATTTTTTTTTTAAATTTGACTTAGAATTTTCTATTACCTTGAGCTTTTTTTTAAAAAAAAAATTGCCTTAAAATTTTTTTTTACTAAGAATTTTTTTAATTGTCTTCGAATTTTTTTTTTATAAAACTGACTTAGAAACTGTTTAATTTAGAATTTTTTTTTAAAATTGTTTTAAAAAAAAACTTACCATAGATTTTTTTTTTTTTTACCTTAGACTTGTTTAAGGACCCCTCTTTTTTATGTGATCAAAGGGGGAGACAGATGTTAAATCTATGGGGAGGAATATAATTTTTAAATTGAAATATCTTTGGACTTAATTGTAAATAAATTATTTTTATTGCATATGTTTTCCCTAACTTAACTTGGGTTGCTCACATCAAAAAGGGGGAGATTGTTGGAACCCTAAGGTGTTTTGATGTGATCAAACAAGTTAAGTTAGGTCCTGCGTTGTCTAACCCTTGTGTCTAAGTGTGCAGGAGCTTAGGAACACAGGAAGTCGAGCGGAAGACATGGCTAGCGAGAAGGACGACACGGGAGAGAGCCGACGGGCTCGGTGCGTCCGAGGGACGAGGTGACCGCGGAAGAGTACACCAGTGGACGAGAAGAACGTGCACGATGTTTGAGGGACAAGAAACCGGGAATGAAGGCTGCTCGAGGAGAAGGCCGAAACTTGGGTTCGGGTGAGCCCTATTCCGGATGGCCGAGATCACCCAAGCTAGTGGAGCTGGAGCAAAAGACCCGGACCAAGGCAGGACTGAACCAGAGAAGAGGTCCCGGACAAAAAGTCAACAACTGTTGACTTTTTGCTCCGGGGTGCCCGGAGCAGCCTGGGGCGCCCGGAACCCTTCCGGGCGCTCGGAAGTGGATTTTGACCAGGATGGGGGTTTGACTCGATTTGAACGTTGGGGGATAAAATTTATCCCCTCCAGAGCGCCCGGAACCCTTCTAGGTTCCCCGACCAAGGCTATAAATATAGCCTTGGTCCAGAAGCTAATCAATTCATTCAGAACAACAACTTGTAATCAGTTATTTCATTTCTACTTTTCTGTCTGTGCTCTCAACGCTGTAAAGAGGCTACTCCGCCCAAAGGAGATCGTCAGATAGTGCGCTTACTTTCCTTTGATTAGCAATCCCCTGATTGCAAACCAAGTTAATCCTCTGTGTCTGATTTCTGTTTATTTAGTCTCTGCTTTTTTAATTATAAGTCCTTTTAAATTAATTGAATATCCGAGAAAGGTTTTTGGTTTAATTCTTGTAGGGCAATTCACCTCTCCCCTCTTGTCGGCTTTCAAAGGGACCTACAATGTGTAAATAAACTCAAGAAAATTATAGAAACCTTAACTGAACAGATAAGCACGTGATCAACCTTAATAGCTCAAGAATTATGTTTATTAATCGATTGATATCATATGACAATCGATTAGAATCACCCAATCGATTTGAAAGCATACTGTATGCGACTTTAGGATTATTAATCGATTAATAATGTGTGTCAATCGATTGGTATCATCCAATCAATCTCACTAGTCGATCGTAGAACATTATGTATTCAACAACATAAGTTTCAATCGATTATTGGTTATTGGCAATCAATTAGTAATGACCAATCGATCTGCCAATTGATTTCAAAGTCTTCTATTCTTGATCGCAGTTAATTAATCAATTGGTAAAATTGGTGTTTACAATCGAGTTGGTCGATCGATTAAACTGATTCGATTGCTATTTTAAGGATGCTAATCGATTGGTAGCTTCAATTAATTGACCTGATCAATTCTAATGGCTTTTATGTTTAACCTTAAAGCTATCAATCGTTTATCACCAATCGATTGACGACAGTAGTTGGACTTGTAATCAATTGAAAAATGGTCCCATGTTTGGTATCATTGTGCCAATCGATTGTGAATTAATGCAATCAATTGGCGTCAACTGATCAATCAATTCCCTTCAATTCTGTTCGCTAAGTTAGGCTTGATAATCCATTGAGTCATATGATTTGACCTAAAATTAGTTTGAACGCGATGATTTTTTTCTGAAAAACACCAATGGTTTACTATTGTTCTTCATGTTCATCACAAAAAAAAAAATGAAAACCCTAGAAAAAAAAGCCTTTCCTATGTTTTCTTCACTTGATCTTCATTGATCAAACATTGCGTTATACCAGAAAGCTAATCTAGAATAAAACAATGAACTCGACAAAAAAACCTGAACTTTATTACCATGAGACATGAAGAAATACAAGGTTTTGATACCACGTGATATGAATTAAAGTTTTTCCCTAACCTCATGATTTCTAAGAATAAATAAAGAAATCGAATAGAGAAAACAATAACCCTAAGCATGATCTAGTTTCAACATATGAAATTACTGTAAACGATGATGAAACCTGAATGTAGTGAAAGAGCCATCATCTCAATGTGTCATCCTATATCTCAAAAAAAAAAAAGTATATCCGCTACCTTAGCAGCTCTCCTAGTGTGGACTCCACAGATATAAAGGAAGGTAAATGCAAATATACAGGCCATAGGCGCATGGTGGGGTAAACTCTAGGTTGTTAGTTCTTGAAAATCGACTCCTGTCCATTACGCATCATCCTCTATCTCAAGATTCTGTAAAGAAGACGAGGGAGAAGTCTTCCTTCGGATTTATAGTGGCAATGCCGAACTATCTACGTCAATGGAAAACAAAGAGATACATCTAATGCCCTAATCCAATGGGGACCTCACCATTATAAATAGAATCTGTATCCATTATCAGTCCATTAATAATAATGGATCAGGCTAAAGTATTCTACACATACAACCTACATCCAATAATTCGAAACCTAATTGATATCGTGTGTTGTAAGTGGACCCAAAGATGACGTGTCAGTCAAAGTCAAGGTGAGGTAGTGGTCAAAGTCAGGATGAGGTGGCAGTCATAGTCAGAATAGATGCATCTGAACGGGTTATTCTCGCCAAGACTCAACTCCCCACTCAGTGCTATGGCTCTCAGTATAAAGTTGGCTGGTCCAATAGACGGTCAGACTTAAGGGACTCAATTTTCTATTCTTTGGGTACAAGTCTCTCTGCATATGGTCGGACAACCTTAAGGAACGGTCGGACTAGGAGGACTTATCGCTCCACTTGATGCTAAGGTATACAAGATAAACTCGAACGACCCTAATTTCGACCGGGTAAACAGGTCTTAGCTCCCCATCCTCTAGAAGTATTCTCTCAGCACACAATAAAGGCAATATCTCCTAACACATGGCCGACTAGGATGAGATCTGGTCGGACTTCCAGATCCCAGCATAACAATTCATGGGGAAGTATGGTTACATATAGCTGCTTGGTCTAAAGTGTCGGAGGGCCTAGGATCGGGCTCCTCACTTTCCAGCAAAAACACTCTCAGTATACATCTAGTCAGACTCCGTGTCGTTCAGACTTAGAGGACAACTCATTTCTCCCTATTACAATACATCTCATCATATAGCTCGGTGGACCTAATAGTCGGTCGTACTGGAGGAACTTAGTTCTCCATTCTTATTACAGTTTCCTATTACATATAGCTAACTAGATATGAGTTCTGTCGGATTACCTACATGGGATAACATTTTCAGGGAATTATAACAACCCGTCAGAGAATAATAGATATTTACCAAGAAATATTCTGATATCTGACACGTACATGCAAAAGAACCTTCTTATGAGAGGGTTACTCAGCTTTTATCATTATTGTAGGGGTTATAAAAGACTATTCATACACATGTAACGAAATATTTCCTAGAGGAAGACTGTACGCCTTCCATTACCTGACATCTTCTAGCACTGAATATTCATTGTTGCCTCATTATTATGGAAGTTATGAGAAACGATATAAAAAGAGATTATCTCTATTGGCAAGGTATGTTGTATACTTGATACTTTATGCTTTATGTTTGAATACGCAACATTATGTACTTGTATTTCACTATTCATCTTTTCCACTTTTTTGCTCGATCATCGTACTGACTTGAGCATCAGAGAATTTACGCTAGGAACCCCTCCCTTGTTTTCACCCTAACGTTCTGTTTGCTCTTTCGAGTGTGCATAGAGAGGAACTGGAAGGAGTACAAGACCTCATTGTTTCTCCCTAATAGAGTTATCTCTCGGTCAACAATCGAACCACCTATTCAGCGCACCATCTCCGTTAATTTCAAATAGAATCACTAATAAATCAAAGTTAGGTCATTTTAACGGATTCAGTTGAGTTTAGTTCGATTTGTATTCACATATATAAATGATACGGTGTATAAAGGTAGGACCTAGTCAAGGGGACGTGGGGACGTGGCAGTTCGGAGTCAAGGGGGCGTGACAGTCAGAAGTCAAGGGGATGTAGCAGTCAAGAGTCAAGGGGACGGGACAGTCATAAGTCAATGGGATGTAGCAGTCAAGAGTCAAGAGGACGGAGCAGTCAGAAGTCAAGGGGACGTGACAGTCAGGAGTCAAGGGGACGTGGCCTAGCTAACACTAGGTTTGGAGTTCCAGGCCAGAAACTAAGATACGGTTTGGAGTTCCAGGCCAGAAACTAAGATAGTTTACTTAGGCAAAAGTTCCAGATCAGGAGTTTACTTTGAATGCTCGGTCGAGATGTCCGGGTCGGGGGATCAAAAGGGTTGTGCGAGTAAGAGATCCAGGTAGGAAGGGCAAATGAGCGCTCTGGTTGCGGTGCTCTAGTCAAAAAGTTGGGAAAACATCATCAAGAATAAGGAAGAAGGGGAAGGAACCGGTCCGGTTAGGATTTACATAATAGGGCTTCCGAGTCAGGATTTTCAGGTCGAGATTTACAGGTCAGGCTAGGCAGGTCCGGATTTACAGGTCGAGATTTACAGGCCAGGCTAGGCAGGTCAGGATTTACAGGTCGAGACTTACAGGCCAGGCTATGCAGGGCAGGATTTACATGTCAGAATTTACAGACTGAGACTTCCGAGTCAGGCTATGCAGGTCAGGATTTACAGACCGAGACTTCCGAGCCAGGCTATGTAGGGCAGAATTCATAGACCAGAGCTTACAGGTCAGGATATGTTGGTCTGGATAGATCGGTCAGCCGGAGCTTCTCCCTTCAAGTCGGTAGGTCATTACACGACAATTAAGCTAGAGAATCGCAACCACCTGTCAGAGAATAACCGCTGGGTGTCAGAGTATATTCCAATGGTCCATGATTCATTACCAGAAGAACCTTCTTGTAACCTATGATAGGGTGCCACGTGGCACTTATCCCCAAACAAGGTCTGACACCCGACATTCTCTGACATTTGCCAGAGACTAGAAGTACGTGTTGTCATATAAAAAGGGGGGTCCTCTCCCTTACACAGGTACGCTCTCTCACTTTTCGTATCTGTCTTTTACTTTCTGCAATTTTACTATTCTTCTGGGGAAAAAGTACCTAACTTGAGGGTCTGCATCGGGGACTTTTTCCTTGGTTCTTGGTCCCTAACGTGAGGGGGGTTTGTTTGAGTGTGCGCAGGGAGCTCCCGCTTCTGGACTCTCGTCATCACCCTCTGTCAGCAGCCCGTGGAGTTTGCCTGTGCAGCCTTGTTCTTGTGGAACGTCTCTGTCAATTTCCGTCAACGCCAATGACAGCATAACCGACCTCCGTCTGACTCAGATTCCAGACGGGACCAATAAACTATAATTAAACTCAGGGGGCGTTTGGTTCTTTCCTAGGAATAGGAATCGGAATGGGAATCATTGTATTGTGGAATGGGAATGGGTATGAGCATGGATATCACTCTTAAAAGCAATGTTTGGTTAGTTGCATATCTTCTATCGGAATAAATCAAAATTTCTTTTTTTACCCTTAAAGGAAAATAAGAGAAAAATATGATGAAAGAGAATGATGAGAGAGAAAATATGATGAGAGAGAAAATATGATGAGAGAGAAGGTGTGATGAGAAAGAATGAAGAGAGAGAAAGTGTAATGAGAGAAAATGAGAAAAGAGAGTGTGATTGGAGAGAGCATGATGAGAGAAGATGAGAGAGAAAATATGATGTGAGAGAAAGTATGATGGGAGAGGATGAAGAGAGAGAAAATATAATGAGAAAAAATGAGGAGAGAGAGTGTGATGAGAGAGAATATATAGTGAGAGAGAAAGTGTGATGAGAAAAAAAAGAATAGTGAGTATGATGGGAGAGATTGAGGAGAGAGAAAGTATGTTGAGGAAAAAAGGAGGGAGTGTGACAAGAGATATTGAGGAGAGAGAAAGTATGATGAGAGAGAAAGTGTGATGAGAAAAAAAGAGAAAAGAGAGTGTGATGAGAGAGATTGAGGAGAGAGAAAGTGTGATGAGAGAGAAAGTGTAATGAGAAAAAAAAGAAAGAAGAGAGTGCGATGGAAGAGATTGAGGAGAGAGAAAGTGTAATGAGAAAAAAAAAGGAAAAGAGAGTGTGATATGAGAGATTAAGGAGAGAGAAAGCGTGTGATAAAATGATGAGAGAGAAAATATGATGAGAGAGAAAAAAGAGAGAAAAGTGATATGAAAGAAAAAATAAATAAATATATTTTGATATTTGATATTAATGGAGAAAATTTTAGTTTTAAGTCAAGGGTATTTTTGGAATAAAGGAATATTTTGATTGATGAAAATAAGGTAATGGTTCATTGAAGGGGAGGTATATGGGAATGAGTTATTACCCAATTTCAAGGATTCATTCCCTTATTTGTATTCATATTCCTATAATCCAAACATTAACAATGGTAATCAATGATTCCCATTTCCATTCCCCACTCCTATTACCCTAAACCAAACGCCCCCTCAGATAAAATCCAACACGACGCACCAGCATGGTGCAACAAGTTAAGACTAAGAGGGTGTTTGGCTAAACTTATTAAAAATAGCTTATAAGCTCGTACAACTTATAAGTTGTTAGATATTATTTTAAAAATAAGTTGTTAAAGTGTTTGGGTGAACTTATTACAATCAACTTAAAGGTATTGATGTGTTTGGTATTATAAGATATTTTTATTAATAAAATTACCAAAAAGGATATAATACTATTAATAGAGGATTTTGAGATTTTTATTAATAGAGGGTTTTGGGCGAATTTTTACACCGGGGGAGAGAAAATTGGAAAGAGGCATTGACTGAGAAGATGACACAGCGTTGGAAGAAAAGTCGGCGGAGATAAAAAGATATTAGGCTTATACAAATTTATGGAGGATAAGATGAGGATTTATGAAATTATATAAGGATATTTTAAAGAAAAAAATTATTAAAATAAATTTTTTTTTAGAAAAGTAGGGTCTTTCGTACTTTTTTAAAAACAGCTTATATAAGCTCCAAAACAGTTTATTTTGACAGCTTATAAATTATTCGAAAAAAATTTTACCAAATAAATTTGAAGAATTTATAAGTTTTATAAACTGTTTTAGATAGCTTAAAAGCCCAACCAACCACCCTCTAAACAGAACAAGTAATGACTTCAGATGGATTGCGAGTATATTTCAGCAACCATATCTCATCGCTTCACGCGGCAAAATGTGTTGATTCTGGAAGACAGCTGTGGCATATATAAGAACTAATAATAACATGGCGAGCTGTGATGACTCTTAAACCTTCTGCTGGTGCTTCCATCCACCCTGAGTATCCAGGAAGCTTCCTACTTCCATGGAATCCTATGAATTCTCCATGCTCTGTTCAGGAAACTCATGTGAAGAGCGACAGACATATATAGTATGCGCACTAAGAAATCAATGCACAGTACGGTTGTACTCTATCACCTCTTATTATATAATACTTCATCTAATACGAGGTTAAAAAAACAGGGCACTACAGTAATCTGAATGCGGGTGGCGATCAACGTAGAAATCATTCAGTCAAACAGTTAATTGGTATTCCTTAATTTAATTACTCATTTTATGTACTATAAATAAGCAATTAGCAGCTTGCTCATATCCTCGATCGATCAGCATCTGCAAGAAGAGAGTGAAGCATGGTAAAAGGCAGCAGCAGTAGCAGCAGCATTGCTCCGTCTTCGACGAAGGTAAGCAACCATGGGAAGAGGCAGTACAAGGGCGTGAGGATGAGGAGCTGGGGCTCGTGGGTCTCCGAGATCAGAGCGCCCAACCAAAAGACAAGGATTTGGCTCGGCAGCTACTCCACTCCGGAGGCCGCCGCCCGGGCGTATGACGCCGCCCTACTCTGCCTCCGAGGCAACTCCTCCGCCCTCAACTTCCCTTCCTCCCCTCCCTTCCCCGGCGGCGTCCCCGAGGTAGGCATCATGTCCCCCAAGTCCATTCAAAGAGCGGCGGCCGCCGCAGCCGCCCAAGAAACGGCCCGGCCTTACTCTAGTGTTCCGGCGGCACCGTCACCGTCGCCTGATCCTCTCATCGCCACCCTTTCGCTCTCAGAACAAGCGGAAGAGGCGGCGGAGATGGCTGAAAAGAGCTTCACCTCGCTTGATTCGATCGGTAATTTCGAGGCGTTCTTCCAGTCGCCCAAGTGCATGGACTACATGCTTCACCCGGCGGCTTCCTTCTTCGGCGCTCCACAACTCCAAGTTGAGGACTACTGGAACGAAGAGGGAGAGATCAGCCTCTGGAGTTTCTGCTAATTAATTGTTTAATTATCAAATCACATGCTCAAATGCTTCTTCACAATATGAAGATCTCGATCGCTGACACATATTTTATTTGTTTATGGACAAATTAAGGATGTAGATTTCCAGAGGAGCAGCACCTTTTAGTTCAGTTCCCTGGTTATATATATATATATATATATATATATATATATATATATATATATATATATATATATATTTTGTTTACGGAAGACTCAAAAAGTAAAGTATTGTAAAATTGTGATCTCTTTATGTCATACTTTGCAATCCCTGTATCTCAATTCTATCAATGATAATCAAGCATTTATTATCTTAGATGTAAAAGTAAATGTTTTTTTTAGGATTTGAGAATAATTTCCTCTTGGTTGGAGGTTTTCTTCAAGTATAGTAAATCCAAACAATTGCCCTTTGTGTTGTCATGGACTTTTCTAACAGCGTCATTAGTAGCTTAATCCTCCGTTTTTTCCAGTCCGAATTTTGAAACGCCTCCGGATATTACCTAGCATGTTCCATTACTTCCGTTCACGCACTAGTTTACCCACTCACTCCATGAATGGACCACTTAATCGTAGCTTTACATCTATTGAGTCTAATAAAAAGGAAGGTAGAGATTGTGCCAGCGATGGGTGAAATTATTGCGCCATGTGAAGAATATTGTTTGTATTAATATATAATATAAACCCTAACCAGTTCCTTCACCGTCTCCTTCGTCCTCTCAATCTGACTCGCCGCTGCCTCCTCGATCTCCTCCTCTTCTTTCGGCCACTTTTCACTATTTAGAGGAGATGGAAATGGCCGAGGGATCTCGCAGATCCCTCCTCCCGAGCTTCCTCTACTCGCCTTCTTCCGCCTCCTGCAACCCTGCCATTGATCGTATCCTGGGGAGGAGCCTGCCCTCACCTGCTGCTGCGGCGGAGGCAAATGGCGCCTCGGCAGCCCCGTTCGTTGTCGCCCAGGCGCCTAAGGAGTCCGGGAAGATTGAGATGTATTCTCCGGCGTTCTACGCCGCCTGCACCGCTGGCGGCATTGCCAGTTGTGGGCTCACCCATACGGCTGTCACGCCGCTTGATCTCGTCAAGTGCAACATGCAGGTCAGGATGAAATCCAGATCCTTTGTTGAAGTTATAGATCATGGTGTACAATCCATGGATTTTGTTGTGCTTCTGCTTTTGAAGACTTCCCCCTTGTTGTTAGACAAAGCGGTCATTTATTTGTCCATTATACTCAGATGCTGTATGATTGTCTTTACAATTTTATGTTTGGCTTCTTTTCAGTCTCCATATTGAGTTTGAAAAATCATTAGTCATTAATGTTGATCTAGAAGTTGTATTCATTGGATCTGTGTGAATTTTTGTTTTACTGTTTTTTGCCCCTGTTTCAATATAGATCGATCCAGCCAAGTACAAAAGTATCTCTTCAGGATTTGGGGTGTTGCTCAAGGAACAAGGGGCCAGGGGTTTCTTCAAGGGCTGGGTTCCTACCCTGCTTGGATACAGCGCCCAAGGAGCATGCAAGTTTGGCTTTTACGAATTCTTCAAGAAATATTATTCAGATCTCGCCGGCCCGGAGTTTTCATCCAAATATAAAACTTTGATTTATCTCGCTGGGTCTGCTTCTGCCGAAGTTATTGCTGACATAGCTCTCTGTCCCTTCGAGGCTGTGAAGGTGCGGGTCCAGACTCAGCCTGGTTTTGCTAGGGGGTTGAGTGATGGCTTACCAAAATTTGTCAAATCGGAAGGTGTTGGGGGGTATGTTCTTTTACTTTATATTTACCTCCTATCATGTATTGAGATTTCATCTCTGTGGTTAATCTTTCTATGCTTGAATTTGTTATGATACAGACTTTACAAAGGAATAGTTCCACTTTGGGGTCGTCAAATTCCGTGTAAGCAATCATTTCCTTTTGCTCACTTGCGTTATGTTAATTCCCTTTCTCGTTTATATTTAGTGGCTAGTATGTCTAATGTTTTTGACAGTACTCTGTCAGTAATCTTTTCCTTTCGCTCATTGTTGTAGCTCTCACGCTTCCCTTAAATGTGTGTTTGGAAAATGAAGATGTTGATATCAATAATTGTTCATCCTTCTCTGTTGCTACCTATAGCCCCTATACCATGCATATTTTTCTCCCTAGATTGTTGAGGTTTTTTAGCGCTTGGTGAATCTAATTTTAAGGTAGATTTAAAATAAACTGGTCCACAGAAATAAAGAACATTAGTCTGGAATACCATTATAATTCAATTCCTTTTTGAAATTAATTTTAGTAGATTTGATCTATTGTGCTTGAGTTTCAATGAGACTGGGTTAGCATGAGCTTTCATTTTTTTCATATTTTTCTCTTCACTTTATTGTGACTGCCCAATGAGGCACGATAGTAGTGCTTTGTTTGTTTGTGTCTGAGTTGGATGCCAGGGTGATATTGTAGCTTTCACACAGTTTGTGTGGTATTCTGGACCAGACTCCAGAGTGTACAGATTTTAAATATGCTACCAAGCAAAAAGAGCTTTGTTCGAGCCTTACTTGATGATTTAAATGGCATTTCAATGAACTGTATTGAAGTCATATACCTCTATGACATAGCCAATTGTTAATTTTTGAATGAATTTTATTTTAACAAAATAATTAAGTATCGTTCACTTTTGTTTTTCTAAATCAACTTATACTGGATAAACAACTTCTTCCTCTGTTTCATGATAATAGAAATTTCCAATGAAATAGTTGATGAATTTTATATGAATATTTCGGCGCAGATACTATGATGAAATTTGCATCATTTGAGACTGTGGTCGAGATGGTCTACAAGTATGCAATTCCTGTTCCTAAAGATCAGTGTAGCAAACCACTTCAGTTGGGTGTGAGTTTTGCCGGTGGATATATCGCTGGAATTTTCTGTGCTGTAGTTTCTCATCCAGCAGACAACCTTGTCTCTTTTCTTAACAATGCCAAGGGTGCCACAGTTGGTGACGTGAGTATTTAAAGCTTTTACTAGTGTATAAGCTCTTTGTTTCCGTTCTAGTGTTTTCCTCTAAAGATGACCATTTTAATTTTGTCGATTATGTTCTCTCTTGCTCAGATAATATCCGTGTCATTTCAGCTGACTCAATTTGTTCATTATTTGTTGATCAGGCTGTTCAAAAGCTCGGTGTGTGGGGTTTATTCACCCGTGGCCTTCCGCTACGTATTGTCATGATCGGTACCCTAACTGGCGCACAATGGGGAATTTATGATGCATTCAAGGTCATGGTTGGCCTGTAAGTTCCTAAAACTATTATGATTTTGTTTGTAGATCTTCGAGCTTTTCTTCTATATCCAACACTACAAATTCCTAAATAATTCCCATATTATTTTCAGTCCTACTACTGGTGGTGTTGCTCCTGCTCCTGCAGCCGAGGTACCTAAGCTGGGAGCTGCTGCTTGATTATTTATAAAGAACATTAACGTAAGACTTTTTAGAATTATAGGCTCGTTTGATGAGCAAGTGTTGAATGCTTCCCGAGCAACACATTGGTTTTGACTTAGTTTTTGAGGACGGCCTTGTTTCCATCCTCCATTGATGCTGTTTCGGGGAAACATTGCTTCTTTAGCACTTAACAGACACGAGTTCCTGTGGAATTAGCAGGAAGAGTTTGCATTTTTCATTCTATATTATTATTTTAATTTTGGTTAAGCATTAAAATTTTGGTCGACTGAGGTATTATTCTACTCGAAACATTTCCGTGATAAACTTGAATTCACTTTGTTTTACGATCTTTCAACTTAGCTGATCAAGGCATCATTTGAAGCATCCTTTGTTCTATGCTCATCCATTGAAAGTTCTTCATAGTTGATCCCTGCGGCAGAGCATTTCTGTCCTCAACTGGTCTAGAATTTAGATATTGAATTTGATGCGATTTTGTTTTTTTGTCAAGCATCTCATAATAATTAATTATTTTAATCACCCCTCCATCTTGTGCTTGTATTTTCAATTTGCAATGCACGCCACATGACGTTAAATTATCGTGTTTTAGACAAACTATGAAACTAAGAATCATCTGTGATGTTTAGGCTTTGTTAGCAATTTTAAGTTATTACTTCAGCGAAGGATCGATTTCGCCTTTCTCATGATGACTTGGGATCGGGTGTGATGGGAGTATTGAGGACGAACGATTTCACCTTTTATCACATGATACTAACAATCGGCGATGGAGAAGGGTGATGGAGAGGCGATGGAGAAGGGTGATGGAGGAGAAGAGAAAGGGAGCTGGGCATGCCGGCGTGGTTAACTCTGCGAGAAGTAGATGATGCCGTTGTAGAGCTTCTGCGTGTGGACCAGCTCCGCATTTCTCTGCTACAACCACTCATTCTCCTCCGTGAACACTGCCGCCCTGTCACGGTCTATCCCATCACTAGGGTCTAGGAATCGCTTCAATCATCTCATTGATGTGGCCAGCGGCGATGGAATAGGTATTCTTCCGGCAGCAGTGGTCATAGAGGAGTTGATTCTCTCCTCTGCAAAAGAACTCGTTGGCGAAGTCCCATCTCTCTGGCACCCCTAGTTAGCGATTTAGCTGTAGTCAGTTCCAAATGCGAAGTTGTCATCTGAGGGTAACTATATTGATTTGAACTATTAATATACATCACATTTTAAAAAAATATACCACATATTTATTATATTAATATATATTCATATTTATTTTAACATTAACACTCATTATTTATCTATCCCACTATCCCTTTATTCCTCTTTATTATTTATATCTAAAATTTATTTTTTATTTACCTTTTACTTTTTTAAAAAAAATAAAATCTATTCTTTATTAATGTTCAAAGAATTAAATGTTGTTAATACGTGAGTATTATAATACAACCCTATTGATTGTAACATCATTCGGATATTATAATACATACGTATTAACATTAATGTGGTAACCATATTGATTTGAACGTTAATGTCATATCTTCATATTAACATCAATGTGCTAACCATATTGATTTGAACGTTAATATCACATCATCAAAAAAAACATACAATATACCCATTAAATTAATTTATATCCATTTTAATATTAATATTCATTATTTATGGACTTCACTCTCCTCATTCTTCTTTATTCTTTATATCAAAAATTTGTTTTAATAAAATTTGCCATTGACAATGTTCAAAGAATTAAATATTGTTAATGTGTGAGTATTTATAACACTTATCTATATTGATTATAACATCAATTTGATGTTATAATACCTACATATTAATATCAATTTGATGTTATAATACCTACGTATTAACATTAATATGGAGGCTCTAGAGACTAAAGCTCAAGCTTAATCATTTAAGCCACTTGTTTGGCCTATCACATTAATACATAATATCTCACTTTTGGTTTGGTGATAACTAAAACTTAGTACTAAAAGCTTCTACCACCGTGGAATTTCTTTATGAATTTCTTCGTTATCACATCCGTGCAACGTCAAAAATAAAAAAAACTTTATATATTTTTTCATAAAAAAATCTTTCAACAACTCTTTCATAGGTCCCACATTTTTCATTATATATATTTCTCATCTTTTCTTCATATTTTATATTATATATTATTAACTACTTATAAAATTTAAATTCACAAATTACTAATATGAAATGATATTAATAATTAAAATATATATAAATATTAAAGTATGATGTAGATTTATAAGAGGGGCCCCACAGGGATTAGGGGAGGACGAGGCAAAGGCATTGAGGTCATTTTGACATTTAGAGGGTTTTGGTTTTAAGAGGGGGCATTGTTGACGTTGGGAAAGGAAGATTTTTTTCTTCGTGTTTGAGCTGCCACCTCCTCTCTTCTCTACCTCGACACCGCCGAGGTCGCCAACGCCGCCATGCTGCTGCCCTCCTTATGTCGTTGGGATGTCGCTCATGTTGCTTCTCTCTCTTCTCTCGCGCGGCATGTCGCCACCGTCAGACGCAAAGGAGAGATTGGCAGAGCCTCTCCTCTTCTCCCTCAGATTCATTCATGCCGGCAACGCTGCCGCCGCCTTTCTCGTGATCTCTGACGCCATCATGCCACCCCCCTCTCATACTCTCTTACCATTGTTGCCAATGGAAACACATCGCCAGAGCATCGCCTCCGACTCCGATCGCCTCCGAGGTCGACTGCCCATTTCCTTCCACCCACGCACCCCGCTGCTACCGTAGATGCTCATCGTTTTTGAAGCTCGTGCCTCCGCTAGTCGCCTTTGCACCGCCGCCTCCAGTGGCAACCACCGGTCGACACACGACCTCCGCGGACCTCATAGTGCCACCATCGCTGTCGACACCCCTGTCGCTGCTAGCATCCCCACCGCCATATCCAACCGTCTAGTGTTGCTTCCATATGTTTTTGGTGCCTGTTCTGCCACTGATCTATGATGCCATACGATTTTGGCATCGACCCCCGATCCGCATTGGCATACACTTTGGATGTGATCCAACCTCCTCCAAGTCATCATGGCGGTGCACCTCGCTATTGTGTTTTGACCTTCGAATCGATATTGTGTTTCGGCCTTTGAGCCGAGACTATGTTCCGGTCTCCATGTCGTTCGCCTATGTGTCGTGTCCTAGCCTACATGTAGATGTTATATTTCGGCTTGCATGCCGCCATCCAGATCCATGCCGCAACCAGTTCCGTGCCGTCAGATCTAGCTCCTCATTAGACACACATTCATCTACTCATCCAGGTCACGATGACTTGATCAATGTCACGACTGGCTCACCGATCTACTAGAAGGTGTCTCCTGGGCCAGAGTATATTTTTAATGCTTATTCTCCATGCACTTCATTGTTCTACTATTTATTCGGTTCCTTATATATTTTTTGGGCATGCCTTGAGCATCAGGATACTAAAGATCGGGGCAACTTGGTCGTTGTCTGCAGGTAGCGTTGGCTAGAGGCTTTTGACGACTTGGTCAACATAGAAGATAACTCATCATATCCTCCCCCTCTGGGTCATGGCAACTCGATCAACATTCCAGCCACATCATTCCAGTCGTTTCATCTTCTCAGCTTTTAGATAGAATTAAATTTTACGCTGTTTGTGAAAACTTCACCTGATCTGGAACGTAAACATGGACAACGCAAGAAAACTCTTTGCCATCACCATGAGCCCGGAGCATTTTGAAGAACAAATCGTCGTCGCAATGTAGAAGGAAAATGTAATTTTTTAGGCATAATTCTTAGTCGATTTGGGTCCTCGAAGCTTACGGGTCTTCCTCTTGATGAGACCCCTATTCTCCATATCCTAATGCGACACTGGTGCTGGATTCTTATTATATATACCACGGGTATTCGGGAGTCGAGGGACCGAGTTAGATTCTTAACTGATTAGCATGTTAGTTTTTTTTTAATATATTTCCTCTTCCAATCATAGGATATGTTATAGCTCCCTGATCAGAGACTAGGGGCATAGCTCTCCGATCAGGATCTAGGGGCCTAGCTCTCCGATCACCAACTAGTGGAGTTGCTCTCCTATCAGGGATTAAGGGTTCATCTCCTCGATCAGGTGTGCTATGAGCTCTGTTCCCACATATTACTACGAGCTCTACTTCCACTGACATCAGGGTTGCACCTCTCTTGCTCGGGGCAGAGCTATTGCCATCGATCTCATACTGGAGTATTTCCAAGGCATTCGGGTCATATATTATGCCTCTAGACTCCCAAACCGTTCAACCAGGTTATAAGCGAGCATACCCTAGCGCTTATAATCCAGACTCCCGAGTCGTTCGACCGAGTTATAAGTGAGCTTTCTCTCGCACTTATATTCTAGACTCCCAAGCCATTCAATTGGGTTATAAGAGAGCTTGCTTTCGTGCTTATTTTGCATACACATGAGCCGTTTGGCCGGGTTATAAGTGAGCTTGCCCTCATGCTTATATTCTAAACTTCTGAACCGTTTGATCGGATTATAAGCGAGCTTGCTCTCTCGCTTATATTCCAGACTTCTGAGCAGCTAACTGGTTATAAGCGAGCATGCTCTTGCACCATGTCCTAGACTCCTGAGTAGCCAACCGGGTTATAAGTGAGCATGCTCTCGCACCATGTTCTAGACTCCCGAGCCGTTTAGTCGAGTTATAAGCGAGCTTGCCCTCGCGCTTATATTCCAGACTCCTGAGCCGTTCAACTAGGTTATAAGTGAACTTACTCTCATGCTTATATTCCAGACGTCTAAGCCGTTCGACCGAGTTATAAGCGAGCTTGCCCTCGCGCTTATATTACAGGCTCTCCGAGCCGCTCGATCGGGTTATAAGTGAGCTTGCCTTCACGCTTATATTTCAGATTCCCGAGCCATTTGGCTGAGTTATAAGCAAGCTTGTTGTCGCTCTTATATTCTAAACTCGCGAGCAACCAACCAGATTATAAGCAAGTATGCTCTCGCGACATGTCCTAGACTCTCGAGTAGCCAATAGAGTTATAAGCGAGCATGTTCTCGCGCCATGTCCTACACTCCTGAGCAGCAAACCGGGTTATAAACGAGCATGCTCTCGTGCTATGTGTCAGACTCCCCAGCAGCCAATCGGGTTATAAGCGAGCATGCTCTTGGACTATGTCCCAAACTCCTGAGCAACCAATCGGGTTATAAGCGAACACCCTTTCGCTCCATGTCCCAAACTTTCGAGCAACCAACCAGGTTATAAGCGAGCATGTTCTCGCAATATATTCTAGACTCCCGAATAGCCACCGGGTTAAAAGCAAGCATTCCCTCGCGCCATGTCCCAAACTATCGAGCAGTCAACTGAGTTATAAGCGAGCATGTTCTCGCGCTATATTCCAAACTCCCGAGATGTTAACCAGGTTATAAGCGACTCTCACACCATTTCTCAGATTCCCAAGCCGTTCAGCAGAGTTATAAACAAGCCTGTTTATGGACCGGAGTATCATCACGAGTCTTGGACCATAGTATCCCAAGGGCTCCGTGCCCTTTGATCTCTTAGGATCCGCTCCTACTCGGCATTCTCTTCACATCGCTCGGTCACCCGTTCGACATTCATTCGATTGTTCGCTTGACATTTACCTGATTGCTCAATTGCTTGCTCGGCATTCACTCAATTGCCCCCTCGACATTCGCCCGATTTCCCTCTCGACATTCGCCCAATCGCCCTATTGCCTGCTCAGGATTCACCCGATTATTTGCATGGCATTCACCTGATCGCCTACTCAGCATTCGCTCGACACTATTTTTTGTCGCTCGCTCGGTATTGTTATCGCTATCGTTATTCGATCAGCACTGCTATCGTCACTTGCTTAACATCGCTTCCGCCATTCGCTTAGCATCGTCATAGCTATTAGCTCAATGTTATACGACGAGCCCAGCAATTTGAATCTGTGCCCGAGAGTGATTCAAACTTTGCAATAGACTATCTAGTTAGTCAGACTCGCACCTCCTTCGACTAGACTTGAAGGGGAGCTTGTGATGCGGATGTATAAAAGGGGCCCCACAGGGATTAGAGGAGGAGGCAAGGGCATTGAGTTCTTTTGACATTTGGAGGGTTTTGGTTTTAAGAGGGGACATTGTTCACGCTAGGAAAGGAGGTTTTTTTCTTTGTGTTTGACCCGCCACCTCCTCCCTTCTCCACACCAACGCTGTCAAGGTCACTAACGCCTCCACGTTGCCACCCTCCTCATGCCGTCGGGATCTCTCGTTCACGCTGCTTCTCCCTCTTCTCTCTCGTGGGACGCCACCACCGTCGAACACAAAGGAGAGACCAACGGAGCCTCTCCTCTTCTCCCTAAGATTCACTCATGTCGGCCACGTTGTCGCCGCCTCCCTCGTGATCTCCAACGCCCTCGTGCCGCCCCTCTCTCACGCTCTCTCTCCATCGTCGTTGATGGGTGCACACCGTCAGAGCATCGCCTTCTACTCCGGTCACCTCCAAGGCTAATTGGCCCTTTTCTTCCTTGCACACACCCCGCCACCGCCGCAGATGCCCACCATTTTTGCTGGTCGCGCCTCCGCTAGTCGTCTCTGGCGCCACCTCCAGCGGCATCCATCGATCAACCCACGGGCTCTGCTGACCTCACAGTGCCATTGTCGTTGCTGGCATCCCCACCGCCAGATCCGACCGTCCAGTGTCGCTGCCACACATTTTTTGTGCTTGTTCGATCTTCGATTCATGCTGCCATATGATTTAGGTGTTGACCATCGATTTGCGTTGGCATGCACTTTGGATGTGATCCAACCTCCTCCGAGTCATCGCGGTCGTGCATCTCGTTTTTGTGTTCAGGCCTTCGAGTCGAGACTATGTTCTGGTCTTCACGTCGTTCGGCCTATGTGTCGTGTTCCGACCTGCATGCAGCTGTCATATTTCGGCTCGTGTGCTGCCTTCCCGATCCATGTCGCGTCCAGCTCCGTGCCGTCAGATCCAGCTCCTCATCTGACTCACATTCATCTATTCATCTAGGTCACGACAACTCGATCAGCGTCACGACCAACTCACCAGTCTACTAGAGAGTGCCCCTTGGGACAGGGTACGTTTTCCATGCTTATTCTCCACGCACTTCATTGTTCTATTATTTATTCGGCTCCTTATATATTTTTGGGATCTTCCTCGAGTATCGAGGTATCAGGGACCGAGGCCACCCGATCGCTGTCTATAGGTAGCATTGACTAGATGCTGTTGACGACTTGATTAACATAGAAGATAGTTCATCATACCCTCCCTTTCAGAGTCATGACATTTTTGTCAATATTTCAACTACATCATTTCGTTCGTTCCGACTTTTCAACTTTCAGGTAAGATCATAATACATGTATAGTAATTAATAATTTTTTTTTTTAATCACAACCACAGCATGCCTAGATAATTTGTTTTAATAAAAAAATAACCATTTAACAACAACAGCTAGAAATTAACCTTCCCTAATTTTTTTTAATATTTTAATATTTTTATTTTTTAAAAAAATAGAAATTAAAAAATATTTAATTAAAAAAAACGAAGAAGTGGCTCTCCGTGAAAAGCTCCGATATTCCGATATTCCGATATGCTACTGGCTAGGAGTTAAGGACTTTGACAAGGCCATTGAAGCTTAATGGGAGATATTGCTTAGATTAGTGAACTTAGATTTTAAGCATTTTAATTTAGTGACTGGATAAGAGCTGTAGTATTAGGAAAATAATTGGTGCTACATGTTTCTAGAAAGGAATTAAGATATTCGATAAATCTACTTGTTTGACGACCTAACTAGTAAACTGCAAATTATCATGCAGCTAGGATTTCTCTTGTTAGATTGAGTTTAGTTATCTATGTTAATTGGGTAATCTTTGTTTATTATTGTCCTGAAGTCTGAGGGAATCTACTCTTGCGAGTTGGGAGATGTTCCTCCGACTCTAACTGAAGTCTCAATTCCTAATCATGGCAAATCCATAGCTTCTCTTTGTTCAGGTCTTTTCTGTCAATGATGATTTGTGTTTCTGACAGAGAGGTTCTCCTTGATCATGTCTTTGTCGGCAATATCATTGTTGTTTCTGAGCTAAATCTCCTTTCCCACTTACAGATTTCATATGCACAAATATAGTATTTTTGAGTTTATCCTTGTACTCCTCCCAAACCTTTTCTTTTCCCTTGTTCCTTCATGGTTTTCGGCATGCAAGTGATTGTTTGATGATAGCGACACTACTCCAACCACGTCTAATAATGCCTATCGCCAGGCTTCATACTCTCCCACATCCTTGCACATATCAACAAACTTCTTTCTTCATATCTTTATGTTCTATATTGTTTGTTGCGAAACCAAAACATTATCTGGTTTCTCAAACTTGATTGATTGCTATGGATCACAAACTACTTTCTCTATTATAAAAACAAAACATATCCGATTTCCAACTTGATTGATTGCTATAGTAACAGTAAATATCCATTCGTCATAATTAGAATATCAATGTTATTGAAACACAATCTAGTGCTGCTAAACTACTGAATTGTAGCAGTTGGATCACTACTTAATGTGTCTTCTAAGTCATTGTTTCAGTAGCAAGCAGTATAAGAACACTGGTTCTATCTTCTCCAATGAGGCACGTTAGAGATTGGCATCTGGTCTTCAATTGGATAACTTTTTGCATTATTTAATATCAATGATCAAACCATGCTCACCTTTTTCAACGTTGTAATGCCTTGAAGCAGCTGTTCATGTCCTTTTTGTCAATTCACATTGGCCGGAAGGTTCAAACCTTGTTCAGACCTTGAGCTAGAAGATAACGATGACCTCCATTGTCCAAAGAAGACATGTAGGACATCATATTGCTGGCTACTCATAAGTGCTGTTAAATACCATCAGTTAAGAATCATAAACGTGATCATAAAAGCTCATCTTTTATCAAGTTTATCTCAAGAAAGATTTTGCATCTAAAATCCTTTTTTTTACTTTTCACTCTATTTCGGATGCCCTAGTTATAAATTATATAATGCAGTGAAACGGCATCAAATTAACAATGACAACCTTCTTCAGCAAGTATTTATTAAATTTTGAGGTGGAATTCAATCTTGCAAGGTAACGCACGTGATTCCACGTGCAAAGCGGGGAGTCTTCGATCTCATGCTACGCGTGAATTCAAAGATGAGGAAGACAGTGCGATAAATGAAGCCATCAGTTTGCTCGCATGGCGTGTCCATGCCTTGTTTATGTCAAAGGCTTCAGACTGTGCGCTTTGATTTCTAGTTTCTCGGCTGAACTCTGCGTTGTGTTCTAATTCAAAGAAAGAAAACTGAAAGATATATCCTTGGAAATTGAATTAACATTCGGTGAAAAAATCTACTATGTTTTTACTTATTTGGCTACGAAACAAGGACTTGTTCTATCAAGCTTCCAAGATAAGAGATCGTAGGGAGCCCTGTCTTTGCATGATTGAGTAGAAGAGTAGTTCAATCCATCCTTGCTCCATCACGTGGTAGCTCACGAGCGGACATCAAATGTTACCGGAGGTTGGGGAGTGTAGGACAGACTGACTGACTATCAGAGAGAGGTGAACAATATCACCAAGATTTAGATTGTTGAGGGATAGAGCTGTCGAAGGAGTTAGTGAATAATAATGACTCTGTATCGTCCAAAGCGCTGCATCTTTGTTTTTTTTTTTTTAAATCCCAAATAGAGAAAAATGGGCAAGAGAATGTGGATGTAGCTCGCCTCTGTTTGCCTTTAAAAGAGCAAGTACATGTTCTTGTTCCACACGCTCTCGGCTCGCTGCCAACTGCCCTCAAAAGCATCGCCCTGTTTAGTGATAAATCACGCCCCACCGTGTCATGGTGGACGTCGATCGTCGAATGTGCGCCGTCGGCCCGGCCCACGCCGCTGGCCTTCGCCGCCTCTCTGCTCGCGCCGCCACTGCCCACGCGGCTTCATCCACGACCCACCGCCTTGGCGTCCTCTCGCTCCGCCCCCTCGCTGAGAACGTCCTCTCCCACCTCCTCGCCGCATCCGTCCCGCTCTGCCCGGGACTCTCCGAGCCGGAGCTCGCCCGCCTCGAGGCCGACCTCGCCTTCTGCTTCCCCCCGGACCTCCGCGCCCTCCTCGCGCTCGCGCTCCCCTCTGGCCCCGGATTTCCTGACTGGCGCGGCGCCCCCGGTTCCGGTCTCCTGCTTCGCCTCCCTCGCGCCGCGGCCGCTCTCCAGGTCGCCCGCGGCTCCTTGTGGCCGCACTCATGGGGCTCCCGCCCTGTCGACCCTGCGCGGGCCCTCCGCCGGGCTCGTGCCGCTCTGCGCCGCGCGCCGTTACTGGTACCGCTCTTCGGCCGCTGCTACCTCCCCTGTTTCCCTTGTCTCGCCGGGAACCCTGTTTTCTACGTCGACGACTCCCGTATCTTCTGCTGCGCCCTCGACATCGCCGATTTCTTCCAGCGCCATTCCGCATTTTCTCCGCACCCGAGTTTCACTCCCCCTTTCCCCAGCCTCGAAGCCGCTCGATGGATCGAGTTCTGGAGCGACGCCGCTTCCGATCGCCGCCACCGTAACTCCTCTTCTTCGTCGTCGTCCGCTTCCTCTCCTTCTTACACTTCGTCGCCGCCTCCAGATCCGGATCGGTTCGTGGAGATCCGGACTCCAAGGCTGCCGGACTGGGTCGGGGGCTACTTGGACGGCATCGGCTCTGTCTTGAGGCAAGGCGGCTGGGGCGAATCGGACGTCCAGGAGATGGTCCACGTACCTGTCTCCATCGTCTTCGACGGCGGCGACGAGCGCGACGCTACGGCTGGAATATTGGTCGACCCCGAGGCGGCGCTCGACGCACTGCTCGTGAAGGCGAGCCGCTGCTCAGATTCACTCCACCAGGCGGGATGGTGCCCCGACGACGTCTACGACGCGCTGGGAATCGAGCCCCACCGGCGAAGGGGGAGGGAGGAACAGTCGGCGGTGAAGCTACCGCCTGCCATGGCGCTCAGGGTGGCGAAGCTCGCGCAGGCAGTGGCCCGATCCTAAGTGGCGGTGTCCGGATTCAAATTTGTGTCCTTTTCATTTATGTTTTTCTCTTTTGTTTTCTAATTTATTACAAAACTTAGACAGCGTCTAAAATCTAAAGAAAATGGGAAGGAGCAAGCAAGAGGCACATTGTGATAAATATACATGCATTATCAATCTCTGTGATTATTATCGCAACACGAGTGGTGGAGGGCTTTTTTTTCACAAAACAATTGAAGTTACTAGACGATGTTAAATTTCGTGGTTCGTGGATGATCTAAATCTATTGATACCAGTTTGAGGATGAATGCCAATGTCAAGAATTGACTTTGGAAATGGACTTCAAACAGAGAAGGCGCAACGACATCAAATAGGAATAAGGCCAAAATGGAGTGAGAGAAAGGATATGATACGGTAGGTTGTATGTGGATTTATAGATGACGTGTTAGTTGAAATTATGATGGAGTGGTGGTTAAAATAAGGATAAGTATATGCATCTAAATAGATTAATTTTATCATGACTCAACTCTTTACTATACGCTAGGGTTCTGAACGTAAAGTCAACCAACCTAATAGTCGGTCAGACTTAAAGGACTTAATTTTCCATTCTTTCGGTAAAAATCTTTTTGTATATGGTCGGCTGGCCACAAGGATCGGTCGAACTGGGAGGACTTATCGCTTCACTTGATGCCAAGATATACAAGATAAACCCGAACGATTCTAATGTCGGTCAGGCATACGGGGTTTAGCTCCCCGCCCTCTAGAAGTATCCTCTCAACACACAGCAAAGACAATCTTCCTAATATACAGCCGACTAAGATGAGATCCAGTCAGTCCAATAGCCAGTCGAACCTCCATTCTGTTGTGTTAGTCTCCCTTCGTATAGTCGGGTCGGTCATAAGGCCAATCGAGATTTTCATGGCTCAGTGTTCCTGTCTCATATATGTAGAAATGCATGAGGTAATTCTCGTTACAAACACGGTCGGGCATAGAACCAGCTAGACTTCTAGATCGCAGAGCATTTTCGAGACAAGTCTCATAGCATATGGCCGATCGATCCAAGGACCTATCGAATCTTTTGGGACTTCAATCCCCGCGCCTTCAGAGATAGACATCACAGTATACAGTAGGTCGGTTAAAGATCTGGTTAAGTTACATCCAAGAGATAATATTGTCAAAAATCATAACAATCTGTCAGAAAATAATGCTAATATTGATCATGAAATATTCTGATATCTGACATATACATGTAACGAAATCTTCATATGAGGATAGCTACTCAGTTTTTATCATTATTATGAAGATTACAAAAGACTGCTCATACATGTGTAATGGAAAATTCTACGGAGGAAGACTGTACACTTTCCATTACGCAATATCTTCTGACATTGAATATTCTTTGTCACCTCATTATTGTGAAGACTATGAGAGGTGATATAAGTTCAAGTTCTCTCTAATGACCAAGTACGCAAAAAACGCCCAAATGCTCACATTTTGACATACACACATATTGTTCATCTTCTCCATTTTTCGCTCGAAGGGTCTGCATCAAGGACCCCCTCTCTGGTTCTTATTTTAACGTTCTCTTTGCCCTTTCCTTAGTGTGTGTAGAGAAAAAGAAGCCTTTTTTCTCCAGTTCGAGGTCTTCTCCCAATTAACAACAGAGTCACCTGTCCAGCATGTCATCTCCATCACTTTCAGATTGGATTATGATATAATTTTAATAAAATATAATTATATTAATCTCAAACATTCTTCATTGTCTGTCATCGAATTATATGAAGAAAGATAAATTTTGAAATCAATTTATCGGTGATCGTCAAATGACTAAATAGTGGGAGACTAGCTATATCACATAGCTAGAGAAAGGATATAATAATGGCAAAAGGTAATGATACTCATTCAAGGTGTTCTTCATCACCTGTTCTTAGGTTATATTAAGAAAAATAAACAGATGACTACTAGCCTAAATAGTGACCAGTATATAAAAAACATAAAAACCTAACCAGTAATGATCCTTGATGATAACATGCACTTTATACATTAGCTAACAGCTAATCCCAAAACACCGCTAGAGGAAGGATATAAGAAGTTACGGGAGGTGAGATTGATGGATTCTACGAGATTGGACACGGGGCTTGACAACTATTGGAGAAAGAGGTGGAGTGTCATTGGATCTAGTTGATATATAGTAGGAAAAAAAAAACAAAATAGTTATATTTCCTTTACGTCAAACTTTCAAAGGAATAGTTATATTTAATATTCAATAATAAATTTATTATTTTTTATCTTAAAACTTCTCTGGTAAAATTTTATTTGTTATCCATTTACACTAAAAAATACTCATTTTAGCTAGGAAGACATATCCCGATTTAGGCATCTCCTTAATTTATTGCTTTTCCATTTTTTTTTTTTTTTTGCTGATGTGTTAAAAAAATAAAGAGTTAGCTTCAAAATTTGGAATCTAATTTTTTAGAATATTTATATCAATTTCCTTATCAAAATATATAATTAAAAAAATATTTTATTAAATTTAGATATTCATTTTTTATTATGTCATGTATTATCTTTTTTATTTTTATCTAAAATTTAAGATAAAATTTTTAAATAAAATAATTGATGCTTAATATCTTTCATTTTTTCTAAGTAGAATTACAAACAACAAGTAAATAAAAAGAACGCTTGAATTGCAAAGCTTTCCTTCACCCATTCCTCATAATATAAAAATTTATACAACTTTGTCAAAAATAAATAATAAAAGAAGTAAAAAAATTTTAAAAATAATAATAAAAATAATTAATATAATAATATACTTCCTTGGAGCCTATCGAATACGCTCATTAATTAATCAACAACCAGCGTCGTCTATTATGGCTCCATCGCACGAGAGGTGTTGGCTCAGAGGGCTCATCGTATGGCAGGGCGGTTGGCGTCTGCGTTGCATGCCACCGCACCACTCTGTTCCTCTGCTTTGTCTTACTGCCTTCCAGCTGAGCTGGAATCCGCTGGCGATGAACAATCACACGCGCGGCCCGTCATCCATCGCCATGGCTAGCACAGCTGCATGCCCCGACATGATGAGAATCGAGAGCGTGCGTGCGCGCGCTCCTTTTCATTTCCTGTTAACGGAGGCAGCTTTGATAGCCGAAAAGGTCGACACGACAGCGAAGGTGGCCGTGGGGGGAGAAAAGAGGGCCAGCACGCTGCCTGTCGTGCGTGTGGCAGGGCACGCAGTGGGTGAACGAAGTTGGCTAATTTCTTGCTTTTTTAGCTGTAGCCGCGCAGCTGTTGTTGCTGCTGCATGTTGGGTGGGTAAGTGTGCTCAGACGCCATTAATTAATTATCTACCGGCTAAAGAAGGGGAAAAAAACACGATAAAGAGGTAAAAGAATAGACAGTGACAGGGTGTGACCCAGCCGGTCGGTTGAGTGTGTGCACGCCGATGCGAGCGATGAGTGTTTGAACGAGAGAGGTCTTTTCGGGACGATTGTTAATCAGATTTAATGGTTAACACATAAAGTATTATTTTCATAAAATTTGGGATTAAAATTTTAATATAATCGAGGTAAATAATTTTCTTATGCATTAATTATTATTTCAAAAGTTATTAATAAATCATGATTTAATTTTTTCATATTAATCCTAAGACGAATTGATTAAAACGTTGGGTCGAACGATTGAATGAATGCCTTTTATCATCTTGAATGAGAGAGACAAAATTAGTACGGTCGAGTAGTGGAGTTGGATGGCTTCGCTTCATTAATTAATGGATCGGACAGATTGATTCATATCCGACGGAGCCGAGGCTGCGATTGAGGTATGGGTGCGTGACGCACAAGCGACCCCATGAAATTTAACACAAGATTATACACTCGGGAATGAAGCCGAGCTCATAGATATGGTTAAAAATTAACTGTCGTTTGAAGATTCCAACTGAAATTACTTTAAATTTAAAATTAGCACAAAAACTCTCATGTTTGGGCATGGAAAAATGGGCTTGGAATACGATTCAGCCCACCAACTGGGTTGTTGTTGGTTGGACATAACATAACCACTTTCTTTTAGTTATCAGCGCGCAAAAATGTCGACCAATAGACTCTGCTTTCTTATCCATTGCTCCGACAAACCATGGCCTTCGCGGTCTCCACCACCGTGGCCGCCGGAGTCCGTGCCGGAGCTGCTCCTCGGACCTTCACCACTGCCGCCACTACCCTCAACGTTCTCTCCGGAAGCAGCCAAAGGGTCCGATTTTCTCCCACACTCTTCCCCGTTCCACCACCGGCGGCCAGTCGTCTCGTCCTCGCCCGTGCGCAGCCACCGCGCCCGACGTGGCTCCCCGGCCTTGATCCGCCTCCCCATCTCGATGGCACGTCTGTTCTTTCCCTCTTTTTTTTTTTCTTTCTCGTTCAATTCCTCGGTTGCTCTTCCTGATGCCGCTCGCGTTCCAGGCTCGCCGGAGACTTCGGCTTCGACCCGCTGGGCCTCGGCGTGGAACCCGATAGCCTGCGATGGTACGTCCAGGCCGAGCTCGTGCACTGTCGCTTCGCCATGGCCGGTGTCGCCGGCATTCTTTTCACAGACGTATGCAAAACTCTTCTTTCTACTTTTTTTCATTCTTCAACGATGCTCTGCTATCGGTTAACCTTCTGCCATTTTATAGCTATTGCGCGTAACCGGAATCAGTAACATTCCCGTCTGGTTTGAAGCTGGTGCTGTTAAATTCGACTTCGCTAGTACTCCTGCTCTTTTCATTGTCCAACTCCTACTCATGGGGTAAGCCTCAAAACGCACTCAAAATCTTCGACAGTATCAATTTTCTAAATCTTCCCTTTCCCTACATGATCTTGCAGATTTGTGGAGACCAAAAGGTACATGGATTTCATTGCACCAGGATCCCAAACTAAAGAAGGCACCTTCTTGGGGATAGAAGCTGCATTACAAGGTCTACAACCCGGGTCAGTTGGTGCTCTGCTCCCTTTACTCGTGTACAAGAACTATCTCTCGTCTCATGCGCACTTGGTGTGTTGATGTTGGTTCATCCGTAACTCCTGCAGATATCCAGGAGGGCCACTGTTTGATCCTCTTGGTCTGGCCAAAGATATCGAGAACAAAAGCGAATTGAAGCTGAAAGAAATCAAGAATGGTACAATCATAGCTTATGTTACTAGCTAGGAATTAAGCTTTCGTTCTTCATGAATCTTTAGTTCCAACTGAGAGATAGATGAATACCTGTTTACTGATGCAGGGAGGCTAGCGATGGTTGCAATGCTTGGCTTTTTCGTGCAAGCAAACGTCACTCATGCGGGACCGATCGACAACCTTATTGTTCACCTCTCGGATCCCTTCAAGAACACCATCATTCAAACCCTTTCCTTATCTTCTTCCTGAAATCAATGGGGGGTTTTTTTTTGGGTGATGTTTTCTTCTGCGCGAAATATGCTAATTCAAGGGTAGTCAAGTTCCTTGTCTACATGGAACATCTTCTTGCTACTATGTGAACTACACTGGATGATGATTTTTTTTTTTTCCTTTTTTTATCTTTGCCATATTGAATGCTAAACTATTTCTTCAATATATTTTTTTAAAAAAAATTGGATAAACTGAACCTTTCATTTTATCAAGTTGATTGATGAAAGAAATTTGCCATTGAAGAATTCTTTTTTTTTTCTTTTAATTCGACGCAAAAATTATTTCATATCTTCTACCACACTAAATATGTCATAAGAGAATATTCACATCATTTTAAAAAATCAAAAAGGCAGCCACATTTTCTTTTTTTTTTAAAAAAAATGGGCATATATCCTTCCTATAATTTTATTTCAAAAATATCCTTTGATCAGTGCTATTGTAGAAGTTATTCGGTATTGTTACAATATATTTAAAATAGGTTTAGGATTTATGATTTACGTCATTTAGAAGCTATCGAGTAGTTACAACATATTTAAAATGATTTTAGAATTTAAGATTTAGGATTACACCACCTAGAAGCTACTGAGTAACTGCTACAATGTGCATACACTATCTAGTAATTGTTACAATTTATATTTAGGGTGAATTTAAAGTTTAAAGTTTAGAGTTATAATAGCTCTTATAATTGTTTTAAAATTATTTTGATGAAATTTAAATAATTTTATCTAAGTTGATAAATATTATTTTGATATAATAATGTGCGGAGATCATAAACTCTAAATCATAAATTTCAAACTCACACTAAATATGTTGGAACAGCTACAGATAATTCTACACATTATAATAACTACCAGGTAGCTTTTATACAATATAAATCTTAAATTCACTCTTAACAAGTTATAGTAGCTATCTGGTAGCTTATAGAAATTATCCAATAGTTACTATAATAATGTTGAATCAAGGGATATTTACATAATAAAATCAATCATAGTATAGTATGATGACAATCGAACAGATATGCCCTTATTGTCTAGTGTTTCAGGACATCTTTCTTTTAAGGAGGCAGCGGGGATTCGACTTCCCTTGGGATATTATATTTATGGATTATCCATAAGCCTAGAATGAATTCTTCTGGGATTGATGCTCAAGTGGTTAATGAGGACGGACTGAAATTCATTGGTGATATATCCATCTTGGTTCAAATCCAACTGAGCCCAAAAACTCACCACTCCATAAATATAATATAACTAATGATATAAGAAATTTGTCCTCCATATAGGAGATTTTTTTTTTTAAGTATGATTTGTAAAATTTGGACGCCCTGTTTTTAATTTTGTCCATTTTTCCCATATAACTTTCACTGTAAAGAAAATGTTCACTATAAACAGACGTCTCATAAATCATTAAATCAACACACACAAATAGAATTTATACAACCAAAAAAAAGGTATTTATAAAAAATTAATGGCCGAGAAAAACGAGAGTCTTTGTTTGAGAGATCATAGGAATCGTTTGTCAAGCTAATGCGCGATCTCTCTCTCTCCCCTCCCTCCCTCTTCTTCCTCATTAAAGCAACATCAGGACCAAGGAAGTAGAGGAAATCAGTACTGTAAATAGTAAATCCTGTTGGTCAAAATTTGATGAGTTAAAAATGTCAATCTTCTAATTATAATGTATGTATGTATATGCATGTAATTAATATATACATATGATATTACTAAAATGTTCTGGATGTCAGATTCTGACCATTTAACATTATCCTATTGTAAATATCCATTATTTCTTTCCTTTCTACTGCGCGTCATAATCAACATCATGTGACCTAGATTTGCATTGGCAATATTCATTATCTGATTTCTTAATCACCCCGAAGTTTGAAATTGTTTTTCAGAGAATTCCATTGAATTTCTTCTCTTTTCTAATTATTTCGCTTGATTAAATGACTAACTTTTAGGCAATTTTTCTAATTTGTAGGAACTTCAGATCCGAATGCATGTTGCTTAATTAATGAGATGGAAATGTATGAGATTGGGCTGTTTAACTAAATAGGTTTTAGTTAATTTATGTTTTCTCCTTAGTTATTTAATTTCTACATATTTAACAAATTTTGTATCCGTAATTCTTTAAAGACAGATAATTATATAAATAGGAATAAATAATTCATTAATATAAAGCTAAAACTCATTTCTCAGACTCAATTGCAGAGGGAGTGACCAAGAAATCACCGTTCAATGGCACAAGCAAACAACAATGGAGAAAACTCCAATCCTTTTATTTCTTTTTCATTACCTGAAAGCTCCAGCCTTTCATCTACTCCATCGCCTTCAATCTTCAAACCAGAAAATGGTGATCAGCACCACCAAGAACTAGAAATTGATGCCGATATCTTTCTTTTTGATACTCCGGTACTCCATGATCAGAGAGGTGTTACTGCGACACAGAATGATTTAATCCAAGTCTATGTTGCAAGACATGGAGAATCAGAAACGGATGACCAAATTCTGCTGCTCTCTAATATTCTTGATAATTCAGCAATGGAAAATAGCCTTCCTGATGCACCAACAGAACGTGATATTTATTATTTCAACACCGCTATTCAATGAGACGAAACAAGTCGAAGCCCTGAAAAATGAGAGCGGGAAGAAAGAAGATATGAACAGAGTACTTATTGACACTGCTGCACCTTTTGAGTCTGTTAGAGCAGCTGTCACGAAGTTTAGAGGGATCGCTGCTTGCAAAGCTGAAGAAATAAAATCTCACAGAAGTAATCTTTAATTCCATTCTTTTTAATTTCAAACTATCTTGTTCTTTTCTTTTCTTTTGATTACTTAAACAAATATTATTGTTCGAGTATTCGCAGAAGCAAAACCAGGCTCTACTTGAACTTAAGAAAGTACAGGACGAAATCGTCAAGTTCCAAAAGAGCTTCCAAGTTGAAGAAACAGCTGCAGCTCACGTTCTAGAGGAGCTTGACTACTGCAAAGGACTTGCAGAAGAACTACACCTTCGGTTGGAGAGAGCACAAACCCTAAAAGAACAAGCAAAGCAGGACACTGAACTTGCTGAGCTAAGGTTGCGAGAAGTAGAGCAAGGAATTGCCAATGTTGCAAGCATCGCGTCCAAGGCACAACTGGACGTGGCCAACGAGAGACGCAACTGCTGTTGAAATCAGTAAAAGAAGAGTCGGAGACGGTTCGAATTGCATATGTTTCACTGCTTCAAGAAAGAGACATTGCAGTTGAGAAAGCTGCTGATTCTTTTTCTGCAACGAAAGAGATGGAACTGACCATCAATGATCTGGCTCTCAAGCTGATTACAAGCAAAGAGTTGTTTGAATCAGCTCATGCCACGCATCTTCGAGCAGCAGATCAAATGATTATTGCAGCATTGGCACTGGATATAGAAACATTGGTGTGGCACAATTTGCTGAAGCATGCGGAAGAAGAATTACAGCAGGTTCACGAGCAAATGCTGTTGACAAATGACGTGAAGTCAGAATTATGCAGCGCTTCTGCACTTTTAGTGAATCTAAAGGCTGAGCTAGCTTCATTGGATCATGCTACAAGTGAGCTTGAGGAAGCGAGAAGCCACATTGAGAAATCTAGAGAAAGTGTGTGCAGCTTGCATATTCAACTTTCCACACTTCAATGCGAATTGGAGAGGGAAAAGGCAGACTTGAGCACTTTGAGAGAGAGGGAAGGCTTTGTATCTGCGTCTCTCTCATCCCTTGAAGCCCAACTCAACAGTGTGAACTTTGAATTGGAATTAATTCAAGAAAGGAAGGAAGTCACAAAGAAGATGGCTGGTGACGAGCAAGCTAAACTACAAGAAGCATCTGAAGAGGCAGAGCGTGTTAAACAAGTAGCTAACACCGCCTACGAGGAGCTAAGGAAGGCCAAAGAAGATGCCACGCGAGCCAAGGCGGAAGCCACACCAATGGAGCTGAGATTGGTAAGCAAGAAGCGGCAGCACTCACAATATTTAGCACTATTATAATAAATTAATTTAATTAAATTTAACCTAACCTGACATAAATGTAAAAGTTAAACATGGACTTTACAACGGATACATTAATAATTGCCATCATTTCGTACAGGAGTTATGGTTCATGATGAGCAATGCAGTCAATGGTGCAAAAGTAGGAGCTATAGCGAAGGAAACAAAAATCCCACTTGAGATTGTTTTTTTTCGAACAAAAGCCACATCCTTCCACTCAGCTTCTTATTATCTCAAATGGTTAAATGAACCTCTCAAAATATACTATATTGTGTAGGTTAGGTTAGGTTAGGTTAGGTTCTCCCATAATTAAGCTTCTTGCCTCGTGCATCGGATCAATGGGCACATCCTTCTAAACCCACCCACCCACCCACCCACAAAGTGACTCTGATTGCAATGTTTGATGATGTTGAATTCAAACCCTAAAACCACTAATACTCTACTCTGTCAGCAATGCAAACTGTTAAAAGAAAATTTGCACTATTTATCAATAATTGTTTACTCCAACTCTTCAATGACTGTAGCAATGCAACAACCCCTACTATTTAAAAATATGTCGATCGTAGATTTTAATAGCATTTAGTTATTATATACGGAACTATAGTTTGTATTACGAAAAACACAGTTAACCTCTGGTACACTTCCTGAATAGTCGTGGCAGGGCATTAATAGGGCGAAACCCCCAAATATCTCTATTACACGATGTTAAAGCTATAAATATGACATCGCAATCATAACACAATGTCAAGAACTAAAATATCTTCTATATTCTCATTTAGTCTCGTCTAGTCTCGTGTAACCTCGTCTTGTGTATTATCTGAATTCCGAATAATTCGACATATCATATGTCTCATTCAGACTTCAAAAGGACAAGTTATGGCTGTGTGAAGTTAGTCGGAAGGTATTTTTCTATGTTACGGCACTCCAGACGGTTGAAAGGCGCCGAGCCCCCAACTACCGCCCTGTGGCCCTAGGGCTCCTGTACGCGTCGACGCTGATGGATCCTTATTCCGATGTCCTGGCCAAAAAGATAAGCATTGAAACGCACATCCTCTCTCCTCCTCTTTCTCTCTCCCACTCACATAAATTTATAATATATAATTTTTTAATTTTTTTTAAGCCCTCTTCCCGCTCTTTTTAAATAATTTATTTTTAAAAAAAAAAAACGTACGCGTTTGGTCAATTTTTTTATTTACGTAAATAATGATTCTTATTGATTATGATTAATTAAACCGATTTAATTATTTTAACCCTATTTGTCTGTATTAGATAAATAAATAAATAAATAGTTAATATATTTTAATATTAAATTGTGGAAAAAAATTTTGCTTTACCCGTCACGCCGTGTTCCCTCGCGTCCTTGTGCCGCCACGTGCCGAGCTCTCTATTGGTGACCGGATGTGTTGCGTTGCGTGCTAGTGCTGTCACATCGCCTGTCGGGTGCTGACAGGTCGCGTCATGTCGGGTTCCCTAGCATGATTGTCCCGTCACATCAACTTTCGGTGCCGCTTGTGCAGTCATGTCGGCATGCGTGCTCGGGCGGTCACGTCAAACGTCGGGTGCTGAAAGGTCACTTCACGACGTGGCTCAACTCGCATGCTTGTCACGTCGCATCACCTTTCGGCGCCTGCGTGGGCACGTTGCGTCGTATCCCCTTGCGTGCTTCTCCTTGTTGGGTCACTCTGTGCTGCCTGCAGGAGGCTTAAAAAATAATAAATTATAATTATATTTGTGCGCTTGAGTCACTTCACGATTATAAAGATCCCTCCATTCCCATTGCGACCTTTACTAAAGTATCGCTCTGCCGATTGATTCCTCCTCTTCTTCTTCTTCATCTTCTGCTTCACCCTAGTCTCTCATTTTGGGAAACATGACCACCAGGAACAGAAACGTAGTCGTATTCTGGGATGTTCGGGCAAGTGAATTCCTGTCCCTCTCCATACAGACCGAACCAAACTCTCCTCCGACGTTCACCACCCCGGGCGGTACGCTGGTCACACTGATACAGATTGTGGGGCATGCGATAAGTGTGCACCGGACCGACCAGACTCTGACTCTCCGTCTCTACGATGGCAGCGGCACCATTACATGCATTCAATTCATCAATCAACATCCCGAATAAGGTGTTGTGACGTGAGAAATTGCAAACAGGCAGGCCGAATCACCTGTCGCGGGGAAGCTTGTCCGAGTCAAAGGGAAGATCGGACTGAGTCAGGATGGCGAACTACAGCTTACTAGGTGTTCTGTTATGGTCGAAGAAGGTCCGGATGTCGAATACCTCCACATCGTGAGGTGCACGCGCCGGCATGCGGAAGAATATGATAAGGCACGTCCATCTAATCGTCGTTGATCGATGCGCGGTTGCCACAGGCTGCTAGGTTACCCACATCCCTAAACGCCGAATGTTAGTGGTCCATCTTAATACTGTAGTGTGTTATGTTATTCTATATTATGCGATGTGATGGGATGCGATCAGATCTCCTGTAATGTAAACTCTGTGATGTCTCTTAAGGTGTCTATCTAATGGTACTGTAAGGTATTGTATGGTATTGTATTCTATACTATGCTACGTAATAGTACGGTATGTCTGATGGTATGAATTTATAATAATAAGCGTATGTTTGATGTATGATATATTATGCTACGTAATCAGCCTTGTGAGAATCATGATGAATTTATAACAATAAGCGTGCGTTTGTTTTCTAGGGCACATCAAAGAGATAATCGGAAATAATTACGCGATCATGTAATGAAAGCTAATCAAATATAATCTTCTATAATCATCTTTGATAATAAATGTATGAGAAAGGGGGAAAAAGCTCATTTATAAAAAACTAAATTACACAATGGTATTTTAGCACAAATGCACACAAGCACAAAGGCTCAAAAGCCCAAAAGGCCAAAAGGGCAATAGGCATAATGGCAAAAAAACCAAAAGGTCAAAGGCGTAACATCCCATGTAAACCACTACAGTACCATGAAACCCAATTAGGCCATTAAGGCCATATTAGCCCTAAGGCCTAAAGCCCTTAGGGCAAAGAATTTAGCCCTTAGATCTTAAACCCTTAAACTATTAACCCTAAACCTCTTTTCCAAAAAAACATAATCCTAAAACCGTAATTGGTAACCCTTAAATGATAATTGTTAATCGGTAACCCTAAAACGTAATCCGATATATCTTAACACTTAACCGCAAACCCTTAATCGCTTAACCCATAAGGATTAACGCTTAATCATTAAAAGGTAACGGCTTACTATTAACGATTAACCATTACTGCTTAACCCGTAACTCTTAAAACAAACCCGTAACGAATATTGATTAACTCTTAACGCTAAAACCTTAACGCTTAATGCTTAACCATTAACACTAAACCCTTAACCCCTAATGCATAACGGTTCACCCAAAATGCTTAACGGTTAACCCAAAACCCTTAACCAATAAAGTTTAACGTCTAACCCTTAACGCCTAATGCTTAACTCCTAACGCTTAACGCTTAACGCCTATTGCTAAACGCGTAACAAATAACCCTTACGGCTTAACAGAAAACGCTTAATGCTTATTACTTAAAGATCAACGCCTAACCCTTAATGCTTAACCCGTAACGCTTAACACTTACGATGAAATGTAGGTCACTGAATTCCAGAAGTTTCGAGTACTCATACGCTCAATTCCGACTTCAAACGGACAAGTTATGGCCGTTTGAAGTTAACATGGAGGCGTTTTTATCCGTTACGGCATCTCAATTGCCGAATGTTGCCCTGGGCCACCTCTACGTGTTGTCGCTGACGGATCCTGATTCCGACGGCCCGGCATAAATATACGCAATTAATGTGCACTCTCTCTCCTCCATTATTCTCTCTCACTCACATTAATTTATAATATATATATATATATATATATATATATATATATATATATTACTTTTTTTAACCCCTCTTCCCGCTCTTTTTAATTAATAAAAAATTTGTTTTAATTTTTTTTTATTTTACTTCCTCCTGCACGTTTTTATTATTTTATTCTTTTATAATTATTTTTTTATTTTTCCTTTAAAAACGTTTGGTTTATTAATTAAAATTTAATTAAATATTTATTTAATAATTTTTTAATATAGATATTAATTATAGTCATTAAATTTAATATAATGAAAATATCTGTTTGCATTAAATTAGTAGCATAAGTCGTGCAAATTTGCAATGGGACTCTAATTCGTGATATTTGGAACTGACACATTAAAAATTCAGAAATTGTACAAAATGTATTGTTAAATGTTGTGATCTCGTCATGTCTTCCTGTCTTCTCGTGTCTCCACGCGCGCTCACTGTCATGTCATCTAATGTCCCTCACGTGCATGGCTAATCTCGTATATTTTTGTTTAATCTTGTATATCCTTGTCTCGTCTCACCTCGTCACATCTCATTTCGTTTAGTACAGTCTCATTTCGTATTGTAGAGTGGGTAGGGCATATAGTGTCGTGTCGTGTTGTGTCGTCTTGTTAGTGCGTAATGTTAGCTGGCTGGGTTCCGTAGTGTCGTGTCACGTCGGGTCGTGTGGCGTGCATTGTCTCGTCATGTCGCACGCAGTGTCCCATCGTTTCGTGTTGCATGCTTGTGGGGTATCGTCATGTCGCCTGCAGTGTCCCCTTGTGGCTTGTCTGGTGTAGTGCCCCGTCACGTCGACAGTAGTGTCGTGTAGTGTCGTGTCGCGCGCAGTGTCTTGTCGCGTCGATTATTGTCATGTCGTGTCGCAGGCATGCATCGAGGTCTTGTCCAGTCCCGTCTTGTCTTGTCATGTCGTGATGCAGTGGAGGTGGAGGTCGCCATATTATTAAGACCTCTCCCAAACCCCTTCGTCACCAACTCACCTCACCCTCAACCTCCCTTCTCCAGCCAAAAATTTCCCCTCATTCGGTGTCAATCTCATCTTCACCAAGATGAACTGGTTTCAAGCCATTCATGTCAAGCTTCTAGCAACAGACTTCCTCTCCCTCACTATACACAAACCCCCAAACTATGCTCCTACCTTTTTCAGGAGAGGTATGCAAGTTTGGTGAGTAGAGACGGTTGGTGTCGTGGTCAGCAAGGAGCGCACCGGCGACTATCTCAAGTTCGTTGTCGACGATGGGACCAGATGTATACCATGCATCCTCGACGTCATTGACCGTTCGCATTTGGGCATCGCTGCTGAAGTGGAGACAGAGATTGCTCTCAGGGAGGCTGCGACTGTGGAGCTGGAGAAGTTAGTGCGAGTCCGAGGCATGATCACGCTGGGGGAGGAGGATGGACTGCAGCTTAAGGTGAGGGATGTGGTGGTAGAACGCGATCCTAATATGGAGGCACTGCACTGGATGGATTGCATCCGCTTTGCGAGAACTTGTTATGATCGTGCTGCACGGCCCTAAACGTCGGCTCTTGCTCTTCCATCGTATGATATGCAAGCTTCTATGACCGTCAGTATTGTACCGTGTTAGGTTATTATGTGTTATCGGTTGTTTGGGTTCGTGTGAAGTCGTGTGGTTGTAGGTATTATGGTATGGTGTGATGTGGTGTGTAATGTTACCATGTTTATGAGATATGTGTTGTATTGTACTGTACTGTGATGATATGTAATAATATGTATTGTTATGAAATATGATGTTATATTAGATTATGTGATGTTATGATTACTGTCTTATGATATTATGTGTTTATATAACTCTAAACAGTAAGTAATAAACTAGAACGGTATAAGACAATAAATAAATAACCCTTAACGATTAACGCCTAAGACATAACGCTCAACCCTTAATAATTACCGCCAAACCCTTAATATGAAGATCCGTTAACGATTAACCAATAACGATTAAACATTAACGATAAAAGCATAACCTTTAACTAATAACGCCTAACCCTTAACGCTTAATCCCTAATGATTAACCCTTAAAACATAACACTTAACCCTTATCGCTTAACACTTAACCCTTACCGAATCATGCTTATCATTTAAAGATTAACCTTAACCGATTAATGCATATCACATAACGCTTAACCCTTAACGATTAATCAATAAAGGTTAAAGATAAACCCATAACGATTAACGCGAAACGCTTAACGCTTAACAATTAACGATTAAAGGTTATCCCTTAACGATTAACGATTATCCCTTAACGATAAAAAATTATCGCTTAAAGAACTTTTATAAACTCGTAACGATTAACACTTAACCTAATAACGATTAACACTTAACCCTTACCGATTACTGCTTATCACTTAACGATTAACCCTTAACAATTAACGATTAACACTTAACGAATAACGATTAACGCTTAACGATTAACGAGTAAGGCTTAACCCATAACGATTAACGCTTAACGATTAACGCTCTACGCTTAACCCATAACGATTAACGAATAACGCTTAACGCTTAATGATTAACGCTTAACGCTTAACTCATAACGAATAACGATTAATGCTTAACGAATAACGATTAACGCTAAACGATTAACGAGCAAGGCTTAACCCATAACGATTAACGTTTAACGAAAAACGCTTAACGCATAACCCATAACGATTAACAATTAACGATTAACGCTTAACGCATAACGATTAACGAGTATCGCTTAACGCTTAAAGATTAACGGTTAACGCTTAACGATTAACGCATAACCCATAACGATTAATGCTTAACGCTTAACGATTAAAGGTTAACCCATAACGATTAACGCTTAACGATTAAGGCTTAACGCTTAAGCCATAACGATTAACGATTAACGCTTAACGCTTAAAGATAAACGCTTACCCCATAACGATTAACGATTAACCCATAAACCATAACGGTTAACGATTAACACTTAACCCTTAACGATTAACGATTAACGAATAACGTTAAACGATTAACACCTAACCTATAACGAATAACGCTTAACGATTAACGTTTAACGTTTAAACCATAACGATTAACGATTAACGCTTATAGTTTTAACGCTTAACGCTTAAAGATTAACGATTAACCCTTAACAAATAACGCGTAACGCTTAACGATTAACACTTAACTTATAACGATTAACGCTTAACGCTTAACCCATAACGAGTAACGATTAACGCTTAACGCATAACGATTAACCCATAAAGATTAACGAATAACACTTAACCCAAAACGATTAACGGTTAACGATTAACCCTTAACGATTAACGATTAACGATTAACGAAGCGAATAACGTTAAACGATTAACGTCTAACCTATAACGAATAACGCTTAACGATTAACGTTTAACGTTTAAACCATAACGATTAACGATTAACGCTTATAGTTTAACGCTTAAAGATTAACGATTAACCCTTAATGAATAACGCGTAACGCTTAATGATTAACACTTAACCTATAACGATTAACGCTTAACCCATAACAAGTAACGATTGACGCTTAACGCATAACGATTAACGCTTAACCCATAAAGATTAACGAATAACACTTAACCCAAAACGATTAACACTAAACGATTAACGTTTAATGCTTAACTTTTAATGCTAAACCCTAGATGGGAGATATTTCTCATTCGCCATTTTTATTTTACAATTAGGCAAACAAAAACATTTAACCGAACTATATAAGTTTCCTAAATATTTAAATTACATATCCAACATTTAAAATAATCATATCAAATCCGAAACTAAAATGAATTTTTAAAAATATATATTTATCATGTCTAAATTTATATAAAATTAAACTCTCAATCGATCAAGGATCTGTCCGGCACAATAAAAATTACGATCGACAAAATCGATTGCGTTCGAGGCTCAACTAACTTGTCCAAGCGACGACGAATTGTCACTAGATACATATATTTTTAGATTAAAATTGCAGGGCTTTTCACTTTGAAAGCGAAGGCCCTTCCAGAAATTCTCAAAGGCGCTGGGCCAAACCCAGGCCAAAGAGGGGGTTTGGAAATAGTTTTCAACCAGCAATTGTCGCGCCTCGGTTAAAACCTCACTAGCTGCGACATTGCCCCAAGCGCAAAGATGCTTTACGCAGTCGAACACGCTCCTCTTTTATAAGGTGCAGAGTTCGCTGCCTTTTAAAATACACAATGTGGGACTAAACAAGCTTACGCTCGCACACTTCTTCATTACAATATTTCTGCAATATTTAAAAACAATATTTATTTATTTATCCGATGCATTTAGAAACAATATTTAAAAAAAATAATGAAAAATAATAATAAACTTATTACGCGCTGCTATCTCATTTCTTAATTATCGAACACCTTGACACCAAGGAAGAAATCTTCACAGTGCTTTATGTACGGCATCATCGATCCTTTGTCTACTTTCTTCTTCGCTATGCAGTCATACGACGGCGGAAAATGGAAGCAGGGCTCCATGGACAGAGACCGCACACAAGGCGGTTCCTGGTTCCGGTTTCTCACCAGGATCAATGGCCGTAGTCCGCCGAGGCCGTGCGCCACGTACCCGAACGTCGAGAACGGGCTCGTAATCACCTCGTCGCTCATGCTCAACAGAAAAATCTCTGCCAACGCCTTCATGTTGTGCGTCAGCTTGTCCGTCCTCTGCTGTTCCTCGTGGCTTGGCTGGTACACTCCCACCACCTCGCCTGTGACCGCTGCGTGCTCGTAGTACCTGTCCCTCAGCTTGTCGAAGTACTCCCCCATCAAGCTCGCCACCAGGACAGCCTTCGGCTTCGAATCGGTGATCCCTGGAAGAGAATTAGACCCTTCCAAATCGACCTCCGGCAGTAGATTCTCCTTCACCGAACAGTTTACGATTTGGCTTAACATGTCATCGAACTCCACCTTGGCGAACGCGAATATTCTGATTTGGATCCCCAGCACATCTCTCGCGTTGGCGAGGTAAGCTTCGTGGTACCTGGTTATGTATCCCCAAACAGAGTTGGTTGGGTTGTAAAGGTATCTTCCCAAATGGTGGAAGACCGTCGATTTCTCCGGGAAGAGCAGGTCGAGTTCCTCTTGGATTTCCGGAATGAAGAAGAATGCGGGCGCGAAGTACTCGTTCGATCTCAGCAACAGCCAAGGGAAGTTCTTCAGTAACTGTTGACCCTCTCCGCAGTAGAACATCTTGTCGAAATCATCATTAGCATGCAACAAATGGAGGTAGAGATAACCGGGCAACGAAGAAGAAGAACTCGAAACGTTCATGTCGTTGCTAAGCACCTTGTTCCTGAGCAGTTTCCCGTAACTATGAGGGTCGTGCTCAAAAATCCTGTCGAGATTCTTGACGGGGAAATCGTCCCGAGGAAGAAGCCATGAAGTGTCAGGGAAAGGCTCGCAGAAGAGGTCGGCCATGTCGCGAGGGAGGTGGAGCAGGAGGACCTTATCGTTGAGAAGAGCGTAAAGGAAGGCGGAGACAATGCTGATCATCCGGTTTCCCAAGCCGTCGGCCGGCAGCCATACCACGTAGTTGCATTCCAGAGGTCCGGTGGTGCGGTTGGACGCGAGGTGTTTGACGGATTGCCGGAAAAGTTCGGTTCCGGGGCCGCATTTCTTATGGAGGGCTTCGTACCGCCGGAGTTTCTGGTCGAGGTAGGCTGAAGGAGTGTGGTTGGAAGGCTTCCGGTAGAGAGACGACTGGTAGCGGCTGAGGCAGGAGGATTCATTCAACGCCGTGGAGAGGAAACCTCCGTGAAATTTGTCCGTTAGACGAGCTTCTTTGGGAACGGAAGAACACGTGGCGTTGGTTGCTGAAGAAAGTGAAAAATATTTACAGAGCGATGACGTAAACAAAAAAAGTGATGCACGACAAGAAGCGACCGTTCAACACATTGTAATATATATGCAAATTACTTAATGCTTAATGCTCTGAGTTAATTGGACTTATTATGCAAGTCAACGTCATTAACCCATGCGTAAGGAAGTTGGAATCTTCAGCCCAAAAGAAAAAGACGTCGGAACGGTGCAGGATTAAAATAGGGATAAAACCGATAATGATCGTCCGTCTTCAATGATATCCGATGCAACTTGAAGATTCTAATCTTCCTTTCGCATGTTCTACGGCAAATTAGTTCTTCCATTTCAACTATTATAATTATGCACAGGAATAGAGTAGAAAATCTAAACAACATTAATTTAGCAGTTTATTTTGTCTAAGCAATTAATCGTCTTCCATTTAATTTAATTTTCAAGGAAAAGAAACAATAATGCTCGGCATCGATCCAACTATTGAAAGGTCAGAGGGAGATCGAAAGATGAATAAAAAGTGCATGTCTCACTTTTTTCTGGTGACGGGTAGCCGGAAAGAAGGACGTCGAACGGCGAACTGCGCCGAAAAGCGGACAACACCATGAGGAGAAGGAGAAGCGTGAACAAGGCAGCCGCCGCAAGGATGGGCCGCCTCGCGACTCCATACGCATAGCCAACAAAAGCACGACTCGTACCGATCTCGTTCTCGGTTTCCGGTGGCTCGTCGCGAGGCAGAGCCTGCCTCCGGCTCTGCTTCATCTTCTTCGCCGCCGCCTCTGCGCTTCTCGACGTTCTCGATTGGACTAATAAATAAACTGTTATTGCTCTCCTGCGCTAACTTTTTTTTTTATTCTTAATGGGAACGTGTGCTGGCGCAGGTGATGTTTTACTGTTTCAACTTGTCAAAGCTTGCCGCATGCATGTTCTTGGTTTGTAATTTTTTTTTTCTTTTTCCGTTTCTTCGTATGAACCCAAAACCAAGAACTTTCTTAACCACGATGTCTCGGCAAGATTTGTTGGTCTGGTCACATGGTGAAGCATTTAGTATTTCCTGAAACAGTGTGTGTCTCTAAAGTTGAGTTACTCTGGTGTTTAACAGACAATCTTCTTTGAATCACAGATTCGAAGGCTTGAGAAACAACTCTAGTAATTGGATCGAGGTTATGCCTGATAGATTAACAGTTCAACCCATCGTATCAGTCGAACTGATTAAATTTAAAATTATGTAATCGATGTAAATATTATAATATCTCAAGTATTGAAATTATATATAATATAATATAATCTATTTTAAAAATAAAATAAACTTAATAATATGAACAGTTAGTAAAATTATTTCCCAAATAGTTAACACATATATTTTAAAGAACAATTTAAATTTGTTTACCTTAAAATAAGTTTAATAAATTAATATAATATTTATCACTCGTTTAAACTTAGCCGAACTTTTATATTTTTCGTTCAAATTAATATATAGTAATTTTTCATTGGAGGTAGAGAATTTTATTGTTTAACAGTGCCATAAATCCATCTCTTCCTCCATTATCGACGATGATGGCCCGCGGTGGGTATCTGCACGAATATTTGTTATAATAAATTTTGGGATTAATTTATAGTGGATATGAAAATATTTTATTCTCATGGAAAATATCACGCTAGGTAAATGTACTCTATGATTATATACCACAGATGACATATAAATACTACTATTAATTAAATAATTCATATATAATAATATTAAAATCCATAGTTTAATAAACAAAAAAAAAATCAAACTCCAATATTATTATTATCATCTAGACGGATTCAGGGATAGGGCATCTCCATCCCTACCCCTGTTTAACTATGGAGATTTGAAAAATCCCTAAATCTAAATATATACTTGAAAAGACTCTCCGAATCCATCCCTATTTTAAGTTTTTCCCATGAATCCTAAATCTGTGAAAAAAAACTTATTACCCTACTTAAAAGTGTTTGTGTATGATAAAATCCGGAGAGACTCTTTCAATTATTTAGAGCCTCTAGATCAAGAGGGATAAGGTCTGAATTTTTTTGACAAATTACTAAATCACCCCTAGCTGAAGTCAAGGAATATTCAAATCTCATACCTAAATTTCAAAATTACTAAATCATGTAGTGAATTTTATTTTTCCCCTCTAAATCGTTTGCATAGTATAGCAATGGATTCAGACACGGTTTATTAGCACATTAATGTCCTTATAGCAATTGATAAAAACATATGCTCATATTCAAAAAAAAAAAAAAAAATATTCTCAATATGATGTATGAAAATAATATTTAAGTGCATGAATATAATCAAGAGAATTAGACGAATACATAAAACCTTATTTTAGGTTATTCTGAGTTTTTTAGGTTCATTAGTCAATTTTGATCGAAATCGATCTAAAATCGACTGATGGACCTAAACAGTTTGGAATAATATGAAATCAAGTCTTATATGTTCATCTAATTCTCCTAATTATATTCATGTTCTCAAATATTATTGAAATAAACCATATTAACAGAAATAAATTTTTGAACACTAAACCTTAAATTAGGTCAAAATCGATCGATAGATTTAAAAAGCTCGGATATATATTCGTCTAGTTAATTATTTTGATTATATTTATATCCTCAAATATTAATTTGACACAATTTTTAAAATTTATTTTCGATAAATTTAAATTCTACCAATCGATTATTACAATGTAACAATCAATTGATGAAATATTACATGACTATAGAATCATTCTCAATTGATTGCTATACTCAATTGGACATAATAAGAGAGTAAAAAATCGAATTAGATATGTAATTTGGTAATTGTAAAATTGGATATACAATGTAGATATTTGACATGTTCAGTTTGATAGTTCAGTATTTCTTTAAAAAAAATATTTATTCAGTAGCAAACTGTCACGTCTTGACGTTCAACTAATATAATGATGAGAAGACAGAATATTATATTTGAAACAAAAAATTATAGGCTTTGGTTGAATTCAAGAATGTGAAGCTTCCCCTTCCCAGCTCGTCGCGATCGGAGCAGGTGAAATGTTTGCGCACTCGCGCACGGCTTCGAATTCCAATGGATCCAGCTACGACAAAGTCAAATTGAAACGAAAGAAGCAAATGCTAACCAAACAAGTTAGAAGCCAAGACCTTTAAAACAGTTCAATAATATCGCCGTTCCAAAACGCTTCATAAAAAAATTAATCCTTGACAAGGATTTGCAGTCCTTCTGAGTTTGGCCACGATTGATTGCTCGTGTAATATATATAATAATATTTGGTACAACCTCAAATCATGCATGATTAGTGAAAAGATTTCTTACAAGTTAATTTCAATATTGACATTCAACAAACTCATTGACCTTCGTTCTATATTCAAATTATTGAAGAGACTGAAGATAACGATCTTTGTAGAGAGGAAGAAAATGACGAAGAACTAAATAATAATTGTTTTTAATCTTCTTAATTCATTTAAATGACAAATACAAGAATATATATATACATACAAAGTGATTTTATAATTCTTTTCACGATTAGATGCTAAGAATATGCTCTAGACACGGAAAAAAAAATATATACTTTAGCATTATAGTCTAAAGTTAATAAATAATATTCTTTCTTAAACATAAGATTAAATTTACTATTTCAACATCCCTTTAAACTTAAACTTTTGTTACTCTAAGTTTTACTTTTAATCTTGCAAAATCTTCTGATGCGGATGTATCTCTAGGCTTAATAGGAAATAGGAGTAAGTTGGGCGTTTAGGACATTTCGCATTTAAAGGTTTCAAAGGGGGGTTTCGAGCTTTTTCCGCCGCCAGCCAAGGAGGGTCTTCTCCCTCTTGTGCCCTTCGTCGGCATCGATGAAGCCGCCGACGCTCCCCTCCTCTCTTATACTTCCTTTCCTCTTCTTCTCGGCGTCGCCACCAGAAAGAGGGTTTTTTCTGCCGCCACCGCTAAGCACAAGAAGCAGAGGAGGCCCCTCGCTGAGGCCGACCGTCGGTCCCCGCCTCTTCTCCTCTCCCCCTCCTCCTCGTGAGACCACCGCGGGACCGACCTCGTTGCTACCACGAACGGAGTGCCACCCTTGCGACGGCCAACAGCCGCGCCTCCTCTTCTCCTCTTCCTCGTCTCCCTCTCCCACCGCCAGGCGGCAATTCCGGTCATTATCTCCCTTCCTTCGACACCGTCGCCGCTGGACTTACTTTGCTACCCGTGACATGCATTCACAGCTGTCTCCTCCTCTTCGCGCCGCTGCTGACGCCGCCTAGGAGGATCGCCTCCACCTCCATCGGGCGTAGTCACCGCCGCCGCAGCCTCCAGCGGCCGTCACCGTTGTCGTAACCGCCTCCATCGGCTGTTGTCGCCGCCTCCACCGACTCCAGCATCTGATGCCACCTCCAGCCGCCGACGACACCTCCAACGACTACCACAGCCGTCCCGAGCGGGCGCCGTAGTCACCCTCCGAGCAACCGCTGTCCGAGGGCTCAGGTATCGTACTATGCCTATATTCCGGCCTGCAAGCTGAGAGAGTATCCGACCTTCGTGCTGTTATTATATCCCGGTCTGCGAGCCGGTAGAGTGTTCGACCTTCGTGCCGCTGTTGCATTCCGGCCTACGAGCCGAGGCTATAGTCGGACCGTGCGTCGTCTTGCTGATCCATATCGCGTCCGGCTTCGAGCCACCGGAGCCAGCTACTCACCTGGTGGACATTTATCTACTATTCAGGGTCGCGATGACTCGACCAGCTCACCCATCCATCCGAGAGCGCCCCCCGGGGTCAGGGTACGTTCTTGTATTCAGTACTCGTGCATTGCATTTCTTTATTTATTATACAGCTGCTCATATATTCATGGGACCCACCTCGAGCATCGAGGTACCAGAGACCGGGGCAACCTGATCGCTGGCTACATGTATTGTTGACCAGAGGACTCCGGGCGACTTGGTCAACACGGGATACAGCTCACCCTCCCGGGCATGGGAATGCGGTCAACCTCCCAAATACGTCACACCGACAGGTCCGTCCTCTCAGCTTCCCGACAGGATCAAATTGGCGCCGTCTGTGGGAAAGCACCTGATCTGGAACGTGAAGATGGACAATGCCGGAAAATTCTACCATCCTCATGACCTCGGTTAGTTTGTGCGTTATCTTTTCTCTTTCAGTTATATAATCTGCCCTAGTTCCTCGATCGAGGACCCCGTGTCGATCGGCCGGGCGTATATTATCTGAGTCATGGGCTCGATGTCGAAGACCCCATGTCGATCAGTCGGGGGTATATTACCCGAGCCATGGGCTCGATGTCGAGGACCCCCGTGCCGATCGGCCGGGCGTATATTATCCAAGTCATGGGCTCGATGTCGAAGACCCTCGTGCCGATCGGGCGGGCGTATATTACCCAAGTCACGGGCTCGATGTCGAAGACCCCGTGCCGATCGGTCGGGCGTATATTATCCGAGCCATGGGCTCGATGTCGAAGACCCCGTGCCGATCGGCCGGGCGTATATTACCCGAGCCACGGGCTCGATGTCGAAGACACTGTGCCGATCGGCCGGGCGTATATTATTCGAGCCACGGGCTCGATGTTGAAGACCTCGTGCCGATCGGTCGAGCGTATATTATCCGAGACATGGGCCCGATGTCGAAGACCCTGTGCCGATCGGCCGGGCGTATATTACCCGAGCCACGGGCTCGATGTCGAAGACCCTGTGCTGATCGACCGGGCGTATATTATCCGAGCCAGGCTCGATGTCGAAGACCCCGTGCCGATCGTCCGGGCGTATAATACCCGAGCCACGGGCTCGATGTCGAAGACCCCGTACCGATCGGCCGGCGTATATTACCGGAGCCACGGGCTCGATGTCGATGACCCCATGTCGATCGGCCAGGCGTATATTATTCGAGCCATGAGCTCGATGTCGAAGACCCTGTGCCGATCGGGTGGGCGTATATTACCCCGTGCCGATCGGTCGGATATGAGTTATGCTTGAAGACCGTCCAGCGGCGATGTTAAACTCTAGAGTCGAACCGGCGACTATAAAACCCCGACTTGAAGACCGTCGAGCGGCGACGTTAAACTCTAGAGTCGAACCGGCGATTATAAAAATCCCGGCTTAAAGACCATCGAGCGGCGACGTTAAACGCCAGAGTCTAACCGACGACTATAAACCTCCCGGCCTGAAGACCATCGAGCGGCGACGTTAAACTCTAGAGTCGAACCGACGACTATAAACCTCCCGGCCTGAAGACCGTCGAGCGGCGACGTTAAACTCTAGAGTCGAACCGACGACTATAAACCTCCCGGCCTGAAGACCGTCGATCGGCGACGTTAAACTCTAGAGTCGAACCGACGACTATAAACCCCGGCCTGAAGACCGTTAAACGGCGGCGTTAAACTCTAGAGTCGAACCGGCGACTATAAACCCCCCGACCAGAAGACCGTCGAGCGGCGACGTTAAACCCCCGTGTTCTCAGACCAACTTATTGGATCTTCTATCTCCCCCGTTCGGGGTCGAGCGTCTTCACTGGTCTCAGACTAACTTATCGGATCTTCTATCTCCCCCGTTCGGGGTCGAGTGTCTTCACTGGTCTCGGACCAGCTTATCGGATCTTCTATCTCCCCCGTTCGGGGTTGAGTGTCTTCACTGGTCTCGAACCAACTTATCAGATCTTCTATCTCCCCTGTTCGGGGTCGAGTGTGTTCACTGGTCTCGGACCAGCTTATCGGATCTTCTATCTCCCCCGTTCGGGGTCGAGTGTCTTCATTGGTCTCGGACCAGCTTATCGGATCTTATATCCCCCCATTCGGGGGTGGAGTGTCTTCACTGGTTTCGGACCAGCTTATCGGATCTTCTATCTCCCCCGTTCGGGGTCGAGTGTCTTGTGGTCTCGGACCAGCTTATCGGATCTTCTATCTCCCCCGTTCGGGGTCGAGTGTCTTCACTGGTCTCGGACCAGCTTATCGGATCTTCTATCTGCCCCTTTCGTCCCCGTTCGCATTCGATTTCACGAGCTATGCTTCCGCTCAATTTTCAAGATCCACGCCTGCCCAACGTTTCTTTACCTCTCGCTTGGTCTCCCGGTCGCGTTTTATGGCAATTCGAGCGGCAGTTTATGATCGCTCAGCCGTCTGTTCGGCCACACTAAAATCACTTGGTCCAGCGCTCGACATTCTCGCGATGGTCTAGTCAGTATCTTATGGTCGACCGATCGACACTTTCTTGGTCGCACACTTGTCATCGTCAGCTCAGCGTCTACTCACTCGATTGACATCCTTCCGATCGCTCGATTGGCCTCTTCGCGGTCGCGTGCTCGGCATCGCTCATTTGCTCGGCATCCTCCCACTCAGCGCTACTCGATTGTCGGGCCAACATTTTACGATCATCCGATTGACCATTCTCCGAGCCGCTCGGTCAGCACTCGCGTAGCCATCCGATCGATATCTCTCGGCCATCTGTTCGGCCGCACTCTTGAACTACGTTGCACGCTCGGCATCACTCATCCACTCAGTCTACTCAGGATCTCATATGTCACCCGATCGACTATTATTTTCCTCGTCACTCGCTTAACGTTTTACGGCTCGCACGACATCGGTCCGGTTATTGACTTGTTGTTATTTTTCGCGGTTCGCTACCATCTCTTGCACAACACTCTCCCAATTACTCGGTTCGCATTCTTTCGGTTGTCTGATCGGCATCTTCTCGATTGCGCGCTCGGCTCGGTCACCCATCTTTCTACCTGATCAGCATTATCTCTGTTGCCTGGAGCACACTATTACTCGTCGCTCGCCTGATATTACTTGAGTTATTTGCTCGGCATCGCCACGGCTACTCGGTCGACTTGTAGCGATTATGTGATTCTGATTTCGCCTTCGGTAGTGATTCTGTTTTGGGCTTGATCTAATCAGTCAGACTTGCGTCTCCTTCGAATAGACTTGAAAGGAAGGCTTGTGATGCGGATGTATCTCTAGGCTTAATAGGAAATAGGAGTAAGTTGAGGGGCGTTTAGGACATTTCGTATTTAAGGGTTTCATGCTTATAGGGATCACTATTCACCAGAGAAAGGAGGGTTCGGGCTTTTCCCACCGCCAGCCAAGGAGGGTCTTCTCCCTCTCGCGCCCTTCGCGGGCGTCGACGAAGCTGCCGGCGCTCCCCTCCTCCTCTCTTATACCCCCTTTCCTCTTCTCCTTAGCGTCGCCACCAAAGGAGGGTTTTTTCTGCCGCCGCCGCCAAGCACAAGAAGCAGAGGAGGCCCCTCGCCAGCGCCGACACTGACCGCCGGTCCCCCGCCTCTTCTCCTCTCCACCTCCTCCTCGCGAGACCACCGCGGGACCGACCTCGCTGCTACCACGAACGGAGCGCCACCCTTGTGACGGCCAGTAGCCGCGTCTCCTCTTCCTCGTCTCCCTCTCCCACGGCCAGCCGGCGATTCCGGTCATTATCTCCCTTCCTTCGACACCGTCGCCGCTGGACTTACTTTGCTACCTGTGACATGCATTCATAGCTGTCTTCTCTCCGCACCGCTGCCGACGCTGCCTAGGAGGATCGCCTCCACCTCCTGCGACCGTCGTCGCTGTCGTAGATACCTCCGTCGGACGTAGTCACCGCTGCCGCAGCCTCCAGCGACCGCCTCCAGCGGTCGTCGCCGCTATCGTAACCGCCTCCATCGGCTGTTGTCGCCGCCTCCACCGACTCCAGCATCTGATGCCACCTCCAGCCGCTGACGACACCTCCAGCGACTACCACAGCCGTCCCGAGCGGGCGTCGTAGTCACCCTCCGAGCAACCGCCGTCCAAGGGCTCACGTATCGTACTATGCCTATATTCCGGCCTGCGAGCCGAGAGAGTGTCCGACCTTCGTGCTGTTATTGTATCCCGGTCTGCAAGCCGGTAGAGTGTTCGGCCTTCGTGCCGCTGTTGCATTCCGACCTACGAGCCGAGGTTGTAGTCGGACCGTGCGTCGTCTTGCGGATCCATATCGCGTCCGACTTCGAGCCACCGGAGCCAGCTACTCACCTGGTGGACATTTATCTACTATTCAGGTTCACGACGACTCGACCAGCTCATCCATCCATCCGAGGGGCGCCCCCTGGGGCCAGGGTACGTTCTTGTATTCAGTACTCGTGCATTGCATTTCTTTATTTATTATACAGCTGCTCATATATTCATGGGACCCACCTCGAGCATCGAGGTACCAGAGACCGGAGCAACCTGATCGTTGACTACAGGTACTGTTGACCAGAGGACTCCGGGTGACTTGGTCAACACGAGATACAGCTCACCCTCCGGGTCATGGGAATGTGGTCAACCTCCCAGATACGTCACACCGATAGGTCCGTCCTCTCAGCTTCTCGACAGGATCATCTTCAAATTTCAATACTTTAGTAAACATATTAACAATTTGATCTTGTGTCTTCACATACTTTAGTTGAATTTCATTTCTAATGATGCTCTCTCTAATAAAATGATATCTTATATTTGTTGGATCTGTTGAACTGGTTGTAAATAAAAGTTAAACTTTTCTTTTACTATTTACTTAGCATACTTTAGTTGAATTTCATTTCTAATGATGCTCTCTCTAATAAAATGATATCTTATATTTGTTGGATCTGTTGAACTGGTTGTAAATAAAAGTTAAACTTTTCTTTTACTATTTACTTAGCAGGAACACACATCCAAAACAAGTAGAAGCATTAACGAACTCCTTCGACAATATTAGAGGCGGGAGAAGCCTTTTATAACCATTGGAAACTCAAAATACGATTACAGAAATAAGTACAAGGTGTGTTATTGAAATAAGAGGACAATACCTCTATTTATAATATTATGGTCGAAACTGACCGTTTGTTGACATGGCGTCGGAGGTGCCTCAGTTCCAATGAAGGTGCCTAAGTTGCAATAAAGGCGCCTCAGTTCCAACAGAGGCACCTCAATTCGGCTAAACTGTTATCTGCTTCGCCAACGTTCGGCTGACCTAGCGGCATTGGAGGCGCCTTCGTGCATCAAAGGCACCTCAAGTGTGTTTGTTGGTGTAGTTAGCACCAATGATCAAACTCAGGTTTTGATGAATAATAAGTGGATTAAAGTTAGATGTTATGTGATCTAATTTTGTTACCAAGTGTATAGGACTTGATGGTGTTGGTGCAATATCCTTTAGGTCAAGGTTGACTGAGTTGACCAAGCTTGGGTCTTGGTCATAGTTTCGATGTTTGACAATACATGTAGAGACATGGACAATGCAGGTGCAGTTGTTCATGTGGGGAGATTCTGATCAGGGATTGATCAGTGTGATTGAAGGAGAGTCAAGTAGGTCAAGAGTGACCGGATACCTGACTAGGAAGTCCTAACTGGTATGTTAGGCAGCAGAAGTGAAAGTCCTGGTGAGTGAAGCCAGGCAGAAGGAAAGCCCTAGTGAGTGAAGCTAGGCAGATTGAAAATCCTGGTGAGTGAAGCCAGGTGAAAGTCTTAGTGAGTGAAGCTAGGCAGAAGGAAATCCTGGTGAGTGAAGCCAGGTGAAAGTCCTGGTGAGTGAAGCCAGACAAGGGAAAATCCAGATGGATCAAGGATGATCAGACATCTGGTGGAAGTCCAAGTAGGACAAGAGAGTGACCGGATACTTGGCACGACGAGTAAAGTCCAAGTGGGTCAAAGAGATTGACCAGACACTTGGTGGGAAGTCCTAGCAGGTCAAAGGAGTGACCAGATGCTAGGCATGATGTATCAACAGGTCAAGGTTGACCGGATGTTGGTTTGAGAGGCTTGGGACTTGGTTTTAGGCAAAAACCAAGTGCTGGATCGATCAGTGGATCGATCCAGGCCTTTCCTAGCGAACAGAGAGCCTCTGGATCGATTCATGGATCGATCCAGATGTCCAAATCGATCAGTGGATCGATTGGGACGCGGCTGCTTTGCGCGATAAGCGCTGGATCGATCCGTGAATCGATCCAGGCATTTTTCCAGAGCACAGAGGCGCTCTGGATCGATCCGTGGATCGATCCAAAGCCTCACCGATCGATTGGGAATATTCGAATCGATCGGGATCCGACCGTTGCGTCGTATTTGAGCTGCAGACGTGCGTTGGCTGCAGTATCTCTTCACCGTTTCATCTCAGATCTTCGCCAGCTCCTCCACAGCACTCTCAAAGCTCGTGATCGCCAGTTCTTGAAGGTTCTTGGAAGCTCTCCGAGTCAAGAGGTGGATCAAAGGCAAGAAGAGAAGCTAGAGTTAGGGTTTTCTGCATTCATTGTAAGCTTTGTGCTTGTATTTTGTTTCCCTTTCCTTCTTCTTGTACCGAGAGTCTTGTAGGGCTTATCCGCCCTCGGTAGTTACCGAAAAGGAGTGTTTCATAGTGGAGGGTGCGTGCGTGGTGTGGATCCTTGGATTAGTCACCTCCTTTGGAGGTGGATACCAAGTAAAATCCTAGTGTTAGCGTGGTTGTATTTGTTTCTGTATTTTCCGCTGCATATTCTTGAAGAAACAAGCAACGCCAAGCACCGAGCGAACGCGACGAGCTATTCACCCCCCCCCCTCTAGCTACTTTTGGTCCTAACAAGTGGTATCAGAGCGAGGTTGCTCTTCACCGGAATCACCGCCGGAAGGGGCAAACATATCAAGAAAAGCTAGAGGGTGAAGAAGTTGGAGCAAATTCTTCAAGTTCAAGACTTTATCAAGCTCAACTTCAAGATGCAATTCCAAGATGGGCTTGGATTTGACACAAGGGTAGCTCCACCATACACTTCTACGAGTTTCGATTCTTGGAAATCAAGAATCGAAAATTTTCTTATGATGGAGATAGAGCAATGGTTTGCTCTAATGGAAGGCTTCAAGGCTCCAAGAAATTCAAAGGGCAAAGTTCTAAAGAAAAGCAAATGGAGCCCGGAGCAAGTCCAAAGGTGCGAGGCAAATGACAAAGTGACCAAGCTTTTGGTCAATTTATTACCAAGCACCATTCTTTGCAAAATTGGAGAATTTGAAGATGCAAAGGAACTTTGGAGCAAATTGGCTAAGCTTCATGAAGAGATCCCCTCCACTGTACAAGATCATGAAGAATCCAGAGAGGGTGACTCTTTGGAGCAAGACCAAGAGGAGGACTCCAAGGTTGAGAGATGCTCAACCTCCGAAGAAGAGGAAATCCAAGAAGCTTCATCCTCAAGGGAATGCACCGAAGGAAACAAGGAGGGAGCATACTCCTTGTTTCATGTTCAAGATGATGAAGCCTCCACCTCTAGGATTGAGGGGGAGCAATTCTTGGTGACGCCGGATCAAGAAGAAGGAGAAGCTTATACATCCGGGTCAAGTGAAGAAGAAGAAGATGGTGCCACCTCCGAAATTCAAGAAATATCAAATGGAGGAGCAAGTGTCATCCCTATACAAGAAGGTATAAATGTTTCAATTAAAAATAAAAATCATATAATATGTTTTGAGTGTAGGGAAAGTGGGCACTACAAGAGCAAATGCCCTAAATTGGCCAAGAAGAAGGGCCAAGTGGCACAAAAGGGCAAGGAGACCATCCCCGGAACAAAGAAGAGCAAGGAGCACATCGTGTGCTTCTCTTGCAATCAAAAGGGGCATTACCGAAGTCAATGCCCTAAGGGGAAAAAGGTGGTCAAGGCTCATGGAGGAAGCTCTAGTCAAGGGGGAGTCTCTAAGGTAAAGAAGAAGGTAACATTTATTGAGTCTACTCCTTTACATTATGGTAAAAAGCATGATAGTTCAAATTTATATCATTTTAATGCTATTTACCATGAAAATAGAAAGCATGATAGCGTTAAAGAAAAATATATAGCTTTTCATGCTAAAACTACTACACCTAAGGCTAGGATTGTAGGTAAAAATCTAGGCGAAAACTCTAAGGATTTTAGATACAAGCCTAGAAACAAAAATGCTCATGGGTCAAATACTAAGGACTTAGTGAGAGAAAATCAAGTCTTGAGGTCAAGACTTGATAAAATGGAAAAGACCCTAAAAAGTATGGAAAATATCCTAAAAGGGCAAAATGAGCATAGCCTAGGTCTGGGAGCACATAGGTCATCTAATGGCCATAGAGGTTTGGGATACAAACCCAAGGCTAAGAAGGATGTGCCCTCTTACCATAGGGTTCCATATAGTTATGGAACAAACCCTAGGTCTCGTGGTCAAGTCAAAAATACTAGAGAAGTCATCCCTAAGAGTATTTTTACAACAAATGTGACTAAGACTTCTAAGAAGTCAAAGAAGGTCACAAAGAAGGTCACAAGGGAAGAAATCCCTAGAGTTGACCTAGAAAAAGTGACCAAGGCTTCTAAGAAGCAAAACAAGGTCACTAGGAAGGTATCTAGGGAGGTTATCCCTAGTGAATACCTAGAGCATCCAATGAGCACCAATAGGTTTTGGGTTCCTAGGAGCATCTTCTCTACCCCATAGATGGGTTAGAGAGTGTCAACTCCGATTAGAAGGGTAGTTAACCCAACTTTGAGGAAATTGACACTCAAGGAGCATCTTCAAGGTTGTGTTAACCTTTGAAAATGAAATGGAATTATTATTTACTCCTTGAAAGAGTAAAATGTGCCTAATGGTGGAAGAATTGATTTTAATCTTAAATGGCACATATTGGGAAATTCATAAGAACTATCAAGTTGGGATTTTGGTATGTTCTTAGGCAATTTAAGGCAATCCGGGCCTTAATTTAAAAGTGCTATTCTTGTGGAAAAATGGAATATGCCAACATTTGAGGAATATGCTTAATTTCAATTGGCATAAATTAATCAAGGGAATTAGAAATGCAAACTTAGGCTTTGGCATTTTCTTGAAGCACTTTAGGGCAATCTAGGTTTAAGTTGTAAGTTTAGCTAAGGTTTTAAGGATACTTAGATAGTTAATCTAGGTATATTTTATTAATGCTAAATCTTGTCATGATTGTTTGCCCATCATATGCCATGACATCAAGTCTATTTTTGCATTCATGTTTTATTATAAAAAAAAAATACAAAAATACAATGTCATGACATTCATACATCATGTAGTTATAGGATACTTTCTTTTGAAAAGTATTTCATTTTGATGTATGCCATAACATTATCATGCATTAAGTTTAATTCCTTGTAATTAAGGACAAATGGCATTTAACAACACTTATTAACGAGTGACATCCTAGGTGGATGTCTAATATCTCTAAAAATGCCTAGATAGATATGCATGATCCCTAGAATAGGGCAAAACTAAAATCTCACATCTCACAAGGACTATAAGGTGACTTGTATGTGTTTTAGTGCACATTAGATACAAGTGAGATGTTAGGATGATGAACAAAACTCAACATGTTGATTTAGTGCATTCTTTTGAGTTTTAGGTTCATCAAAACACATAGTTATGTGTTTTCCCATCATTGGGAAAGCTAATGTACAAGTCATGTGCATTAAGCCCAAGGAATGTGATGGGATATTGGCTTTGAAAATTATTTCAAAATGCTTTTGGAAAACCTTGGTGAAGGCTATCTTTTGATAGTAATCACCATTGAATAGTTAGACACAAACTTGAAGAAAACGCTAAAGTTTTAGCAAGCTTTCAAGTTTGTGTCAATCTTTGAAAATATGAGGTATTTTCATAGAAAATTATTTTTCCTTGATAGTATATGCCCTAAATATTGTCTACACGAAATTTCATGATTTTTAGATTTTTGTAGAATTTTCTAGGGATTTCTGAAGTTGACTGATTTTGAATTTCAGCAACTATCAGAGCTCCAATCGATCCATGGATCGATTGGAGTGCCTGAATCGATCAGTGGATCGATTCAGAAGGCAATTCTTGCGATCATCGATCCACACATCCTGAATCGATCAGTGGATCGATTCAAATAGGTTGAATCGATTGGAACCCAACTCCAATCGATCCAGGACGCTGATTTTGGCTGGGAAGGTCTGATTTCAGCACTCTAAACCTATTTTAGTCAATGTAACCATTTCTAACCCCTCAAGACACGTTTGTATACCTTTAGAGGGTGTTTTCATGTTGAAAACAAGGATGGATTGGTTAAGGAAGGCTAAGTTGAAGTTTAGGTTGAGGTTTGTTTCAAATTTTGAATATTTGAACCTCAAAACTTCTAAAATTTGGGTTTCCTAAAGTTTTAGGGATTCCAAGTCATTGTTGGTGCAATGACAGAAGTTACCACCATGTTTTTAGGGGGAGGGACTCTTTAAAGACATAAACATTATTTTTCATGAACCTTGGAAGGTGGTTAACCTTCTGTTAAGAACATGCTCAAGGTTGAGCGTTTGAACTTTAATGGGGAGTGGATATCCTCATTGTTCAAGTGGGTTCTAGTGGATAATGCTCAAGGATGGACATTTGCCTACATTGGGGGAGAATGTAAGGTTAAGGATAATGAAGGGTATGGGACCTTCATTATCGTGTTGACCACAACGAGTGAAGTTGTGAACAACGATGAGCAACTCTTCAGGGGGAGAGTTTTCAACAATGGGGCATTTGTTGAAGTGTGCCTAAAATTGAGGCATGGGTTGATGTGTGCTCAAAGATGGGTTGATGTGTGCCAATAGGGGGAGAATGTGTGGTTTAAGCTAGACTTTCATTACCTATGGGGGAGCTCATAGGGGGAGAATGAAGGGAACCAACATTCATACTTTTGGCATGAATGGAGTTAAGGCTATGGGATTAGCTTAAATCAGAATGGTCCTAACTTAAAGGTATTGTCAAACATCAAAAAGGGGGAGATTGTTGGTGCAATATCCTTTAGGTCAAGGTTGACTGAGTTGACCAAGCTTGGGTCTTGGTCATAGTTTCGATGTTTGACAATACATGTAGACACATGGACAATGCAGTTGTTCATGTGGGGAGATGATTGACATAGATGTGATTGAAGGAGAGTCAAGTAGGTCAAGAGTGACCGGATACCTGACTAGGAAGTCCTAACTGGTATGTTAGGCAGCAGAAGTGAAAGTCCTGGTGAGTGAAGCCAGGCAGAAGGAAAGCCCTAGTGAGTGAAGCTAGGCAGATTGAAAATCCTGGTGAGTGAAGCCAGGTGAAAGTCCTAGTGAGTGAAGCTAGGCAGAAGGAAATCCTGGTGAGTGAAGCCAGGTGAAAGTCCTGATGAGTGAAGCCAGGCAAGGGAAAATCCAGATGGATCAAGGATGATCAGACATCTGGTGGAAGTCCAAGTAGGACAAGAGAGTGACCGGATACTTGGCACGATGAGTAAAGTCCAAGTGGGTCAAAGGGATTGACTAGACACTTGGTGGGAAGTCCTAGCAGGTCAAAGGAGTGACCAGATGCTAGGCATGATGTATCAACAGGTCAAGGTTGACCGGATGTTGGTTTGAGAGGCTTGAGACTTGGTTTTGGGCAAAAACCAAGTGCTGGATCGATTAGTGGATCGATCCAGGAGCTGGATCGATCAGTGGATCGATCAGTGGATCGATCCAGGAGCTGGATCGATCAGTAGATCGATCCAGGCCTTTCCTAGCGAACAGAGAGCCTCTGGATCGATTCGTGGATCGATCCAGATGTCCAAATCGATCAGTGGATCGATTGGGACGCGGCTGCTTTGCGCGATAAGCGCTGGATCGATCCAGGCGTTTTTCCAGAGCACAGAGGCGCTCTGGATCGATCCGTGGATCGATCCAAAGCCTCCCCGATCGATTGGGAATATTCGAATCGATCGGGATCCGACCGTTGCGTCGTATTTGAGCTGCAGACGTGCGTTGGCTGCAGTATCTCTTCACCGTTTCATCTCAGATCTTCGCCAGCTCCTCCACAGCACTCTCAAAGCTCGTGATCGCCAGTTCTTGAAGGTTTTTGGAAGCTCTCCGAGTCAAGAGGTGGATCAAAGGCAAGAAGAGAAGCTAGGGTTAGGGTTTTCTGCATTCATTGTAAGCTTTGTGCTTGTATTTTGTTTCCCTTTCCTTCTTCTTGTACCGAGAGTCTTGTAGGGCTTATCCGCCCTCGGTAGTTACCGAAAAGGAGTGTTTCATAGTGGAGGGTGCGTGCGTGGTGTGGATCCTTGGATTAGTCACCTCCTTTGGAGGTGGATACCAAGTAAAATCCTAGTGTTAGCGTGGTTGTATTTGTTTCTGTATTTTCCGCTGCATATTCTTGAAGAAACAAGCAACGCCAAGCACCGAGCGAACGCGACGAGCTATTCACCCCCCCCCCCCCCTCTAGCTACTTTTGGTCCTAACAGATGAGTCTGGAGGATTTGACACCAGGCAAAAATTCAGTTAAGTATGTTAGATCTGATAGTTGGTCGAAAGTCCAGATAGATCAAAGAGTGACCCGATATCTGGTGGAAAATTCGGTTGGGTCTGCGGGACCTGACCTTGGCCGAAATATAGTTGGATTTGCAGACCTAACAATTGGCGAGAAGACATGATGGATCAAAAGAAAGTCAAGCAATTTTGTATGGTAAGTAAGGTAAGTTACTGGAGGAGAGTGATCTAATGAAGACGAGTCCCAATTATGGACTTTAGGCGCTGATCCAATTTAAGTCCATTTTAGATGCCTAAATTGAGGCCATGACTAAATCTTAGTCTTAGATAGATAGATAGGATTTAATTAATAATCACTTCATTTTAATTATGCTAATTCTATTTTATAGAATATCTTTTATTTTATGGATTAGGAAATATAAAAAAAATTAATATGATACTTAAAAATTAATAATAAAATAGTAAGTGTTAATTCAGGGGAAACCTTATAGAATATTTAAAATTTTTTTAAAAAATTCTATATTTTAATAGAGTCTTTCTATAATTTATCGAAATAAATAGGATAAAAAGAAAATCTATTTGGCCTACCCTATTTACTATTTTAATGAGAAAATGTTTATCTTCCTGAATCTTTTTCTTTTTCCGCCCTAATTCCTACGCCGCACTTTCTCCCGATCTCATCTCGTTCTCTCACGCCGCCACCCTCAACCCTTGCACCGTCGATCGCTGACCAAGGACGCCAAAGTCCACGACGGGTTGGCCGTCGTTGGTGCAGCCTTCCCGCAGCCCTCGTCACCGCTGGCAGCAATGGCAGCAAGTTACTTCTCTGATTCTTCATTGTGCCGCCCCAATGGCCCTCTCCCTTTCCACGCGATGGCAATGCCACTGCTCGATGGTTGCCACCCGAGCAACTGTTGTCAACACTGGCGTTGTCGCACTGGCAGATGGGGTGCGTAGGCCGCCACTACCCTTTTTCTCGTTCCCCCATACGAACCATCGCGAGCTTCCTTGCCGCCGGCGTTCTGCTTTCTCATGGCCCTCTGGTCGAGCTCCAGAAACCCCACATCAACCCCTCCCATGGCACCGCCCCATGGAACAACAGCAACCGCAGAGCCATCCTTGGCTCCATTTTCGCCTCCTCAAATACAGTACGAGGCGGCGCCAACTCCTCTACTAGCCCAGGCTATGGCTCCACAATCAATTTCCATTGATGAGATATTCACGCTTTGGATCGGCGACTTGCAATAGCGGATGGATGAGAGCTACATCTACGATTGCCTTATTCAAATCGGAGAGGTAGTTTTGTTAAATTAATCTGCAATAGGCAAGCAGGGCAGTATGAAGGTTTTGGTTTAATTGAGTTTGCAACTTATGTGGCTGCAGATCGAATTCTTCAAACATATAATGGTCAAGGGATGCTAAACTCAAAGCAAGTTTTCAGATTGAATAAGGCAACATGGGGAGCATGTGGGAAATGAAGCGATGGCATATAATACACAATTTTGTTGGTGATTGGGTTGTAGATGTGACTGATGATTTGTTACAATTGATATAGATTGAGAGATTGACTAATGTAGAATTAATATCTGACTGATTTTAGGTTGAAATAATCAAGGTTTCCTAATTGGTTTAGGATTAGGGTTCGTTACTCGATCTATGGTAGATTTAGGTTTGATTGTGGTATTTGTGTAGGTTTTTGATTCGAGACAGGAGTCCAAATTTTTGGACATTTGGCATAAGGCACAAATGAAGGCGGGTATTTTCTTTCTTGCTCTTATTAGTATGTTGACCTTAGTGCATGACTTATTACTTTGGTTGGTAGCTGTATTTATCTTGATTCTATTCACATTTGCTTCATGAGTTTGATTCTTATTTGCTTAAAATTTGAGTTTGATTAGCTTGTATTTATGCAGTCTCATTTTATTTTCATATCTTGTAGTTGTTTGTAGTTGTATACACTTATGGTGTGTATGATAGGACGATTGACATGTAACTATTCACATTATGTAGTATGCACACATGTATACAATAGGAAGATGCTTATATTATGTGATGCCATATCATGTAGTGTATGTGTGTACCATAGGAAGATGCTTATGATTTGTTATGTATATATCATGTAGTGTACACACGTGTGTGATGTGTACAATAGGATGCTTGTCAATATTACCATGTATATTTTGTTAGTAGTGCACACGCGAGTGGCCTGTGCTGATGATAGTTTATCATGCTAGATGTGATTGAATACCGTTGCATAGAGTTCATATACTCCATGTGGTTGGTTACCATTTATGTAACATTACACTATTTATTTCCGGTTGACCATGGCTCCCATTTGTGGTTGAGAGTCGACAGTGATATGTTTATTGCTTATGATGATGATATGTTTGGTACACTGTCATTTTGGATTGTTATGCCCTAGGTTGCCCATGGGTATCTGTGGTAAAGCGTTCTTCCACAGACAGAGAATCTGACATTTTGGACTGCCCATGGGTATCTGTGGTAGAGTGTTCTCCCACAGTCCATAATTATGTAGATAGGTGTCTTGGTCACTTATATTTATTGTGGTGGAGCATTGCTCTCATGTATGATAATATATTATTGTTATTTGTACTGACACATGTTTAGGCTAAGTAGGGCTCATGCTAACCATTTCCTAGCACTGCTTCTGGTATCATTTATAGTTGAGTAGGTATATAGTAGATACATTTATGTGATATCTTCTGATGACGAGTATTTCCCTTTGAGATTGTATTTCCTTTGATCTCCTTATATTATATTGATTATACACTATCTATATTATGCCCGTCGAGTTTTTTTTACTCACCATCCCTTACTTTCTCTTTATTTATAAGTTAACAGGTAGAGGATGTGCCACAGTCCCACATTACACTTGAGATTGTGGTTTCCACGATATGCCTTGTTGCTTATTATTTACATTTGGTTTTGCTCGTGGATTTTAGTCTTATAGTTATTTATATTCGGTTGTGATATTTGTTGTGTTAAGTTATGCTGATACGTAGTCCATTGATGTTTTCTATGTTGTGTGGGATTGTGTAAATCCTTTTATTGCATAGTTGGTTATCTTTTATCTCCAGCTGTGTTTATTTCCAGCTGTGTGGGCTATATCATGTTATATCGTATATTGTCACTAGGGGGTACCATTCATTCTGTCGGACAAGTATATCTTTGGGCATGACAAAATCAACCTCTGATGAATAGTATCTAAGGCGTCTCAAAGGAAGTCGGAGGTGTCTTAGAGCTATGCTTAGAGGCGCCTTGGACTAGTCAGAGGTGCCCTCAAGAAGATAAGATTGGTAGATAAAACTTTGTGGCGCGGATGCGCCCTTGAGGCGCCTCGGAGGCACATTTGAGGAGCCTTAGAGAGCTTGGAGGCACCCTCGCACATATAGAAATTGAAGTTGGCGGAAGTGATAGAGTCCGAAGCTTTGGGGATAATTTTTGAGCTTGGAGACACCTTGAATGAGCTTAGAGGTGCTTTCCACACTCTTTAAAAGGAGTATTCGGCTAGCAGAATGGATATAACTTATAAACAAGCTTAGATAACTATTTTGTTGTTTTGATTACGCTTTGTCGCTGTACTACTACTCTGAGACATTTGATCGCTGTCGGCAGACCAATATCGACACACGAGTGCTGCAATCTCTACATCTTTCATGTTGGTAATTTTAATTAAAGTCATTTATTTTATTGTCTAAAAGGTAAGTGTAGGCTGTTATACTTTCTTGTTTTCTATACTTGTATTCGATTTCTTCTTTCGGCAGTTCTGGAAGAGGTTTATAATGGATTCTCCATCAATACAGTCTGAGAGATCATGCGTTTTGGAGTCGGAGCCGTTGAAGGCTTTGAGTCAAGTAACCAACCGTGTTTTATTTTCTTTTCATATTCTGTTTGTCATTAATCAATTGTTTTTATTTTTCTGCTGCACACTCATATTTCAAAAAATTAAAAGTTTTTTTTTTTAAAAACACGTGATCCACTTCCCCTCCCTTTCTCATGTGCGTCTCGATTTTGTAGTGCTCAAATGGATTCTTGCTTTTATCCGTGCCACAACGTCTCTAAGTCTTTGGAGGCGCATTATAGTGAACAGAGTCGCTTCAAATCTCTTTCGTGGCAGTTGCTCTGCTTAGCATCCGAGATGTCTCAACTCTCAAGTCATCTGAGGTGCTTCGACTCTTCAAAACACTAGGGTGCCTCCAAGCAGTGGAGGTCCCTTGGATGGTCAACTTCTAAATTGACCAGCCACTTTTTCGCATGATTGGGTATTTTTCGGTTGTCCGGAGTTGAGCTCATTTGAATCTAACTTTGACCTTCTCCTTGAACAAGTTTTCTCTCGGATTCTCGTCCCTCAGATGCACCGTGCGCATCCTTCTTATTCAACATGTGTACTTTTCCATAACTCCTCGTCCCTTAAATATATCGAGCTTGTTGACTCACTCCTCATAACATTCTTCTTGTTCGCTACATTTTTTGATCGACTTCTTGTGTTCCTAAGTTCCTGCACACTTAGACACAAGATATTAAAACACACATGATCTAACTTAACTCATTTAATCGATATTAAAACTAATCCAGTGTACTTATAATCTCTCTTTTTTTATGTGCATCAACCCAAGTTAAAGTTAGAGATAGCAAACAAAAAATGATTTATGTTGATACAATTTGAAACAATTTAATAACAATTGAATACATGTAATTTTACAATTTAGTCCTCTTCTAAATATAACAATTTTCTTCTATTTGATCACATAAAAATATGAAAAACTAAAATAAAAGTAGCAGAGAAAAGACTTAAAAAAATTTTCTAGGGGTTTTACATAAATGATCCAAGATTGTATACTTTTATTGAAAATATTTTACAAATAAAATATTTTTTAAGAATTAGACCTTACATAGGCCAAAAATAATTTTTTTTTTATAAAATCTTGAAATTTTTTATCAACACCAAACAGAATCAATCTTTAATTTTTATAAAATCTTGAAAATTTTTATCAATATCAAACAGAATCAATCGGATCATAAAAAAATTTTTTATGAAAAAATTATTTTCCTTATAACCAACATTTTTTTTACATAAATTATTATTTTTAAAATTACATGTTTTAAAAATAAATTGATACTTCAAAATAACTTGACAATTTTTTTGAACATATAAAAAATAACGTTGATCTAAAAAAAATTAAGTTTTTAAAAAATTAATCTTCAAAAGTTTTAAATTTTTTAATATTTGATTTTTGTTAAAAAATTATAACATTTTTGTTTATCATAAAAAAATTTAAATTTAAAGGAAAACATATAGAAAGTTTATGAAGAGTAATTTTGCCAATACATCAAATAAGTTAATTTTTAATAATTAAATCTCTAGAAATAAAAAAAATAGGTAAGAATAAATTTTGAAATAAAAAACAATTTCATACCTACTAAATTTATCAAATATTTTCATGGAATATTATTTTTTTGATGCTTTCATAATTTGACCCTTATGATTTTTAGCATACCAATTTATTCCTTCATAATTTAAATTTTGTTGAAAAGATCTTGTTGGTAAAACATTCATATTTGAACCAATAGAGAATTTTTCTTATCATAATTTCAAGGTCTGGTCCCTTAACTTTAAATCCTCATTTGATAAATTTTCAAGTTCTTCATAAATTTTCTAATTTATTTTCGAAGCCAATTTTGACTTTTATTTCAATTCAATATACTTGGTTCTTAGTTTACATAATGAATTAGAAAGTATCTTAATTACATCAAAGGGAAGGTTATGCACCTCATTTACAATGTTAGATTCGTAGGTTGAGACTTCCCCTTGATCGTTGCTCTCTTCGGAAGATCTTTCATTGTCTTTAGGTAAGTGGTTGACCATTAGTGCTAATTTGACATATTCCTCGATCTCGAACTTTTTTGAAGATGATTCACTCTATGTTGCTTCTAGATTCTTCTGTCTTGTTTTCTTTAGTTGTATGTTTTTGAATTTGTCTTTTATCTTTAATCTGGGGCATTGATCTTTGATGTAACTATCTTCGTCATAGTTGTAGCATTTTATCTTTCTACTCCCTTTTCTTCAAAGATATTTTGAAACCTATCTCTTATAAAAATTGTTAGTTCTAAAAATTTTATTGAATTTCTTACCATAATATTTCTTTGCATTCGTGAAGAGATTACTCCGAATCTAGTTTGTTCTTCTTGGCTTTTAAAGCGATGTTGTTGTTTGATTTTTCTGTGTTTTTTAATCTTGCACATCAAGATTCTTGTAATTCCAAAGTCGAAAATAACTTTTCTAAACTACTTAGATCCAAGTCATTCGAGATGTAGTAAGAATCCAATATTGATGTCCACTCTTGGATTTTCTGAAAAGCGTTAGCGCATATCTGAGTGAGTCTCGATTCGTTACCGTTTCTTCAAGCTTGGTGAGTCCAATTATCAATTCCTTGAGCTTTGCATGCAATTGAGTCACCTTTTCTCCTTTTTCCATCTGGAGGTTGGTTAGTTGATTTCGGAGCAGGTTCCATCTTATTAGTTTAGCCTTCGAGGTGCCTTCATGAAGCTCCAAGAACTTCTTCCAGAGTTCTTTGGTGGAGTCATAGGCATCGATCCAATTGACTTCTTGGGGCGTTAGTACACTCAACAGATGGAATTATGCCTTGTCGTTGGCCACAAAGTCGATTTGCTGCTTCTTGTTCCATTCGTGCTCTTTCTTTTCTTCCCCATTTTCATCCCTGGGCGTTTCAAAATCATATTTAATAGTTAAAAGTATATCGAAATTGGTTTTGAAAAATAGCTCCATTCAACGCTTCCAAAGCGTGAACTTCTGTTCAAAGGTGAATGTTTGATCTAATCATTCTTCTTGTTGCTTTAGTCAGCGATTAGTCTTTTTAAGGAGATTGAGCTCTGATACCATTTGTCGAATCAGTTGAACCAACTAGAGGGGTGAATAACAAGCAAATAAAAGTTATACCTTTCTCTTGCTGCTTACTTAGCAAAGGCACACACATTAATTATATAAAAATAACATGTAACAGAAAAATTAAGAGACTAAGGATTTACTTAGTTATAATTTGGGTGGTTGTTAATTCAAGATAAGTAAAAGTACTACCAAACTCCTTTTTGGACAATGTCAGAGGCGGATAAACCCCTTACAACAATCGAAAGCTCAAAACACGATTATAGAAATGTAACGCCCGAAAATTCTCAAAACTATTTTTAGAAATATTCTATGTTTTTTCTGAAATTTTAGAATATTTTTATGGAATTTTTAGATTAGCGTAAGTAGCAAAAAAAAAATAATAATAATTAGCACCGTAAATAGCTCACGCGGGGAATTGAACCCGCGACCTTGGACCGAACCGGGACTTTAGTGAATCCGGCTAGCCAGGAGGCCCCAACAGGGGTGTGCTGAAAGAAAAGGGAATTAGCTAAATTTATATTAGAGTTGGTTAAATAAACCACTTAATATAAATAGCGAATTAATTAGAAGGGGTTTGTTTCTTTTTGGTTTTGGTTGGTTCGGCAACCTCTCTACCTTAGTCACCGCCGCCCCCTTTCCCTCTCCTTCTCTCTCGGCGCCCAAGCCCCAAGGGCTCTCGGATCACTTTCCGGCGACGACTCCAACACGAGGACGTTCCCCTCCACGAGAAGAGCACGTGGACGCGAGCAGTTAGTCGTGAAGAGCGTTCTTTCGGAAAACCTAGCGCTTAGATTTGTAAGAATCTTCGCACAAGAGGTAAGAAACCCCTCACCTGCAGTATAAGTAGTTTCCATTTGAATGCATGCTTTTAGATTAGTTATACTCGGATTTTTGTCGACATCTAGGGTGTATTTAACCCTCCTCACAGCTTTAGGGATTAGTCGAGCACCTCTAGATGGGCCGGACGCGTTTGCCCCCTTCAGTTGAGGTGTTAGACGTTGTCGGGTGCCTAGAGGTGGTCTCCCTACTAGAGAGGAGAGTTAGAGCTCACCAAATGCTCGATAAAAAGATTAGGACAGCTTTTGATTCAGTGGGCATTTATTCAGCTCAGTCAAATGCTGTATAGACGTATTGATCCAGTTAATTTGCTTTATTACAGCTTTCATGGGACTAGATGTCCAATGGGTGGGCTCCCACAGTCGCCTCTAGGTTCAGACAACCTAGCTCTAGGTTCAGATAACCTAGAAACGGCCAAATAAAACAGTACAGCTATTCAGTATTTTATTTTCAGCAGTGGCACTGTACAGGATCAGATATCCATTGGGTTGGACTCTCACAGTCGTCCCTAGGTTCAGATAACCTAGTAAACCCTACTAGATTTGGAACTTGCAATCCCGGGTCTAGGTAGGGATGCGCGCACAGCACGTACAGTTGCCAGGGCCCTCAGCAGCATGATTATTATTTTAATCTACTTATGTATACAGTTTTCAAAACTCTCAGTCACCTATGTGATCAGGATTTAATTCAGTATCAACTTAGTTTAGTTCAGTTTCAGTTTCAGTTTAGTTCTTCCTGATTGATACCATGAGTTAGTTCCATGCTTAGATTTTGATATGCATGCTATGTTTCAGTATTTGTGCTTAGTAACTTTGCTATGTCATGCTTATCTATGTTCAGTACGTATTTCAAATAGCATGTTTTCAAAACATAAATTGCATCGTGTGCATGTTTTGTGAGGTAGCCGGTTTCTTACTAAGCTTTAAGCTTACAGATACTTTTTCCTTATACTGCAGATAAAGGTAAAGAGAAAATGGACTAGCGGAGGCTGGAGGACAATGCGATGAAGATGTGTGTGGAAGGAGCTTGGAATAAAAGATCTTAGGGATCTAACAAACTTTATTTATGCATTAGAACTTTCAGCAAAATTAGTTAACTGTTAGAACCTTATTATTCTACACATAGTACATTTGCATGCCATGAATTAGTGAACCATGCGTGATATCATGTTTAAAATGTTAGCTAATACATGTTAAAAATGTTTCTAGCTGTTATAGACTTGATGTGTATGAGTTGTGCACGAAATAGTGCTGAAATCAGGGGTTCTGATTCGAAATCAGAAACCCAGATCGATCAGAATTGGGTTGTGCCACTGGATCGGTCAGCTGACCAATCCAGTCGCGAACAGAGAGTTAGCGTCTGTTATGGATCGGTCAGCCGGCCGATCCAGATGCGAACAGAGAGTACAGAAGCTCACTGATCGGTCAGCCGACCGATCAGTGAGCCACTGGATCGGTCAAGCCGACCGATCAGTGTACTCCTGGATCGGTCGGTAGACCGATCCAGCCGCATACAGAAGCAATATAGCTTATGGATCGGTCAGCCGACCGACCCAGAGTTTTTCTCCATGCCAGTATCAAGCTGGATCGATCACTGGATCGATCCGACAGCCCAATCGATTCATGGATCGATTGAAATGCCTGGTTACAGCTAGCAGGACATCCGAGAGGCATAGATTATCTTCCCTAGCATGTGTACAACTCCTAGGTACACCTAGAATATTAAGTTCAGATTTTACAGTAATCAGTTTAGTAAAATTTTAATCAATCCAGATTTCCGCAATAGTAATTTAGCACAGCATAATGTAGCGATCGACCTCACAGCCTAGTCAGTAGAAGGTGGGTCGTTACAAGAAATGAGTGCAAAGTGTGTTATTGAACTAAGAGAAAAATGCCTCAATTTTTAGTATTTTGGTCGAAACTGGCTATTTACTAACGTAACATTGGAGGTGCCTCAGTTCTAATGAAGGCGCCTCAGTCCCAATAGAGGCACCTCAGTTCCAACGGGGCCTTAATTTGGCTGAACTATTATCCACTTCGCTAATGTTTGGCTGACCTGGAGGCATTGGAGGCTTCTTCGTGCATTAGAGGTGCCTCGAGTGTGTCGATGTGGATTCCCGCCCTTATCTGCGCCACAACATCTCTAAGTCTTTAGAGGCGCCTCCGTTCACCAAGTCTCTTTCACGGCAACTGCTCTGCTAGGCATCCAAGGTGCCTTAAGTTCTTGGATCGGGTGGACCAGCTATAGGGGGTGGATAGATGACCTGCAATTTGAAATTCACAATTCTCTTGCTTTCTAACTTAGCAAGGGTACAAACATTAATTAATAACAAATATCATAAAAATAGAGGAGGTAAAATTTACTTAATTATAACCTAGATAGTTAGTTGTTAATTCAAGACAATAAAAAACTCACTAACAAAGATCTCCTTCTTCGATTAAGATTGGAGGCGAAGTAGTCCCCTACAACAGTCGAGTACAAGAATAGTGAATGAGGAAAATTAAGAATGGGTGTGTATTTTTACAACTAGCTTCAGTGCTCTATTTATATCTCAACGGTCAAAGTGATCGTTTTGTTGATGTGGTAGTTTGGGGCACCTCAAACAGTTGGAGGCACCTCTAAGTGGATAAAGTTTTATCCACGCAACAACGTCTTTCTGATCTACTAGAATGGAGGTGTCTCAATTCGTTAGAGGCGCCTCAAATCAAAGCTTGGAGGTGCCTTAGTTCATAGGAGACGCCTTAGCTCTGCTAACTTATCCGCTCGATAACGACTCCTGGCCATCGGAGGAACCTCAAGCTAACCTGAGGTGCCTCCAGTACTGTTCAACTGAGGTGCCTCAAGTTTCATCTAAAGTGCCTCGAGTACTGTTCACTTGAATGGTCAATCTCAGCATTGACCATTCTTTTCCTTGCGCTCTCTTGGGTAATGCTTCGGTTGTCCGGAGTTGAGCTCACCTGAACCCACTTATCTTTTCCTCGAGCATGCTTCCTCCCCGGCTTCTCATCCGTTGGATGCTTGGATACACCAAGTTCATCGACTCGCTTCCTATACCATCCTTTTCGCTTGCTGTGTCTTCTGCTCTACTTCTTATGTTTCTAACTCCCTGCACACTCAGACACACAACATCAAATACACAGGGTCCAACTAAACTCGATTGATCATATCAAAACTATCCCGAGGTACTTATAATCTTCTCCTTTTTGATGTGCGTCAACCCAAATCAAGGTTAAAACAAAAACAATAAAAATAATCATAGCATAATTTATTTAAAAAGATTTAAATATTATAATTAAAATAATTATAACATAGATTGGTACTGGAGTATAATTAAATTCTCCCCTAAACGTAACACTCTATTTAATCTTTCCCTTTGATTACATCAAAAATAAGGAAATAAAATAAAAGAGGAAGAGAAAAAATCTTAACATTTTTCTTGGGATTGTACATAGATGATCTAATGTTTTATAATTTTACCAAAATTATTTTGTAAATAAAATAATTTTTAAATATTAAAACATCAGATTAGCTAAAAATAATATATATATATTTTTTTAATTTTTAAAAAATCATAAAAAATTAAATTCAAAGTCAAATAGAATCATTTGGATCATAAAAAAAATACAAGAAAACTATTTTTATTATAATAAAAAATATTTTGTACTGAAATAGTTCTCTTTGAAGTTAAATATAAAAAATAGATTTTGACTTCTAAATATCTTACTAATTGTTCTAAACATGGAAAATATAATTATTATCTAAAAAAAATTAAGTTTTTCAAAAAAAATTTTTTGAAATATTTTTAATTTTAAAAATTTTATTTTTATTAAATAATTCATAAAAAAATTAAATAACCATAAAAAAATTATTTTTTTAAACAGATATCACCTTTATTTATCAAAAAAAAAAATTAAGAAAAAAAATGGAATAGAAAATGTTTTGGAAAATTATTTTTGGTAAGAATTCAAGTAGATTAAATTTGTAACAGTTAAACCCAAAAGAAAAAAAATCTAATAAGTTAAAATAGACTTCGGAATCCAAAATAAATTTTACCTAATATATAGATTAGATATTTTCTAGGAATATCATTTTTTGATACTTTTAGAATTTGACTCTTATGATTTCTAAGATATCAATTAAGTTCTTCATAATATCTAAAATTATTTTATGAGGCATATGAGTTTGAACATATAAAATCTATTTTTGATCTTAATTTTTCTATTTGTTCAGCTAATTTTTTATTTTCAACCTTAAGGTTATCAAAATATTCCTTTAAGCATGCATTTTCCCTTTTATTTTCCAAGTCAATGTTAATTCTTTATAAATTCATATACTTGGTTCGTAGTTTGCATAAGGATCTACTTTGCATTTTTATTGCATTATATAATTGATCGGAAAGTAAGAGTTATACCTCACGTATCATGTTGGATTTGTAGGTTGAGGCTCTTCTTTCATCAATGCTCTCTGCTGAGGTGTTTTAATCGTCTAACTCTTGGTGGCTGGTCATTAGTGCTAATCCGACATATTGTTCCATCTCAGAATTGGATGACGACAGCTCGCTCCATGTCGCTTTGAGGTTCTTATACATGGAATTTCTTGACCCTTTTTCTTTTCTTTTCCTTTGCTTTTCAATCTTGGGCAATTATCCTTGATATACTAATTTTCTTGGCAGTTGTAGCGCCAAACCTTCCTTTTCCTTCAAAGTAGTTTTGTTGCTTGTTTCTTATCAAAGTTGTTAGATTTAAAAAACTTTGAAAACTTTCTTACCATAAAAGCTTCTTTGTCTTCATCGAGACAAGACTCCGAATCTGATCTATTCTTCTTGCCTTGCAGTGCTAGGTTCTAATACAACTCCTTTTCCTTTCTTAGTCCTACATATCATGATTCATGAAGTTCTAATGTTAAAAACAAATCTTCTAAACTACTAACATCCAGGTCTTTGGAGATGTAGTAGGAATCGATAATTGAAGTCCATTCTATAGGACCAGGTGAGATCAGCTAGAGGGGGTGGGAGAAATTCTCTTACTTTTTTAACTAGGAAAGGATACAAGATTAGTTAGGCATAAACAATTAACATTTAAAAGAATAACAATTTAAAAATAATAAGTAAAAAGGTTAAGATTTATTTGGTTACAACGTAGGTGGTTATTAATTCAAGACAGTTAAAAGTACTAAAAGATCTTCTTCGTTGAAGACAGAGAAGCCTCTTACACACTTTGATATCTCAAGAAAAGACTAGGAATTGAATACAAGAGTTTTTGTATTATTCGTAGCATCATGGGATTTTTATAGCCCCTTGGGATGAAGTAGCCATTGATATTTGTTGCTTGGAGGTGCCTCCAAAAAGGTCCAGGGTGCCTCCAAGAGGATAGAGTTTATCATTTTCGCGATAGAGTTTTATTCTGTTTAAATGGTAGCTTAACGACTACTAGAGGTGCCTCTAACCAGATTGAGGGTGCCTTCCTGTTGGGTTCGTCGGGCCGCGAAAACCGTTTTTTCGCGTCGCGGAAACCCCGAGTCACCCAAAGCCATGGATCTCGTGCAAAGATTCGTAAACAAAATTTTTCGAAAAACCTTTTTTCTTGTATGAGTTTGTAAAAACTTTAGATCTACACAAAAGTTAAGATCATTACCCTTGTAGCGAAGCCCTTTGCATTCCCGCTTGTCCAAGATGTCGCTGGATCTCTAGTTGTCAAAGTAGACAACCTCTATATGTATCCACACAGACACAAGTAGAAGGAGATGACCAAAATACAAGGTGTGCTAGCACCAATGAAGTGTTCGGCCAAGGAATGGGAGAAGGAGAAGAGAGAGCACCCAAGGGAGAAGAAGAGTAAATCAAATCAATGAGAGGAAATTCAAAACAACCCCTTAGCCATCAAGTGGCCGGCCACTCTAGGAGGTGTAACCCCCACATTAATTCCAATTAATGTGGAGACCATTAAGAGTTGTAACCCCCATGAGGTGGCACTCTAGGATGATGTGGATCAACACTATTGGTCCACATCTTGCCACCTCACTAAATGACATGGCAACAAGTGTAACCTCCTCATTTAATGTGGGCCGACCACATTAAATGCTATGGAGGCTTGTAACCTCCATGAGGTGGCACACATTGATGATGTGGAGCAATCCTATTGGTCCACATCTTGCTAACTCACTAGTGATGTGGCAAAAAATCAAGTCAAACATGACTTTTTCTCTTCCTCTCAAATCAAGTCAAACTTGATCAAATCTCTCTCATGGTTGATCTAATCCAACCATATGATTCAAGCCAACTTAATATAATGAATCTAATTCATTAAATTAAGTTGATTTAATGAGTCATAATCTAAATTAGACTCATTGAATACATGAATCAACTTGAGTCTAACTCAATTAGCCCAATTTGGATTACTCTTAATCCAATATGATTCATCAAATGAATCTAATCCTCTTGGTTCATCATATGAACCAAATCTCCATCTAATTGTCCTTAGTGTGTGACCCTATAGGTTCTTGTAACGTTGGCAATGCCCTAAACCCATTTAGGAGCATAAGTAATGAGCGGTATCTAGCAACACATCATTACTACCCAAGTTACAAGAATGTCGAGATCCGACATCACCTTGTGACTACCAATTGTGACTCCTCACAAAATATGTGACATTGTCCTTCTATCCTAGACATCTAGATTGATCAATGTGAGGCATAGACCGTGTCATCCTCTAATCAATCTAAATCTTGAACTCCAAGTAGACTCACTCGATCAAATGAGCTCAACATCTAATGTTGACTCATTTAGGCATGGCCATGCACTTCGTGGTCTAACTCTATCAAGAATACCGATGTCGCTCCCGTCATATGGGAGAGATAGATCCCATCTACATCACTCACATCCCTCTACATAATTCGTTATATACCTAGTAATCGCCTTTATAGTCCACCCAGTTACGGGTGACGTTTGACGAAACCAAAGTACATAACTCCTTATGTAGGGATCCATGGTGACTTCAGGTCAAAGGACTAATAGTCATACTAATAGCCACATGAGAAAGTATATGACACTCATATAACGATTCATGATACTTTCTCATGGCGGGTCATTCAGTATACATTCTCTAATGCATACCCATGTGTCAGCTTGATATCTCTATATCCATGACTTGTGAGATCAAGTAATCGAGCTGACCTACATGCTAGTCTTATTGTATTAACATTGTCCCTGAATGTTAATACTCGACTAGGAATGATTTAGAGTAGTGTTCCCTATATCATCTCACTATCGATTCAACCAATCGATTGATATAGGTAAGAACCTTTCTACTCTAGGACGTTACTATACTTATTTTATCTGGCACTAATACAAATAAGCATAATAACCAAAAATCAAATGTCTTAATATATATACATGAATATGATATACATGAGTCCATACAATTATCAAATGATTGGCTCTAGGGCTCTAACTAACAATCTCCCACTAGCACTAGTGCCAATTAGTATAGACTCTAAGGCCTAATGACCTAGTGTGACCATCATGCTTCCTCTGTGCCAAAGCCTTGGTCAAGGGATCTGCAATGTTAGCCTCTGTAGGTACTCTGCAAATCTTCACATCTCCTCTATCGATAATATCTCGAATGAGATGGAAACGTTGTAGAATTGCTGTGAACTCTGCCAGCTCATAGCACTACCATTCAAGCAAAACACGAACCTCGACTGTGATCTTTAATCATCCTGATCGGTCTGGAAGCTAGCATCACTGTAACCCTTTACAGCTAGCTTATCATTGCCTCCATATATCAAGAAATATTCTTTAGTCCTTCTTAAGTACTTAAGAATATTCTTGACCGCTATCCAGTGACTTTCACCTAGATCTGACTGGTATCTGCTAGTCATGCTCAAAGCATACGAGACATCAGGTCGAGTACATAGCATGACGTACATGATCGATCCTATGGCTGAGGCATAAAGGATCTGATCCATGCGGTCTCTCTCCTCTCTAGAAGAGGGACCTTGAGTCTTCGAAAGACTCACGCCATGTGACATCGGCAGAAATCCCTTCTTGGAGTTCTGCATGGCAAACCGTAGGAGTACCTCATCAATGTATGTACTCTGACTTAGGCCAAGCAATCTCTTAGATCTATCTCTATAGATTTGTATCCCAAGAATGCGGGATGCCTCACCTAAGTCCTTCATTGAGAAGTAACTCCCTAGCCAGGTCTTGACAGACTGAAGCATAGAGATGTCCTTCCCAATGAGTAGTATGTCATCCACATACAATATGAGGAAGACAACTATGTTTTCTACAACCTTCTTGTAGACACAAGGCTCATCTTCGTTCTTGATGAAACCAAACTATTTGATCGCATCATCAAATCGAAGATTCCAACTCCGAGAATGGCCTCTAGCCATTTCTCGGAATCTGGTCTCATCACAGCTTCCTGATAGGTGGTAGGCTCATCCTCTATGAGCACAATGTCATCATGGTCAGACAAGAGAAATGAGTATCTCTCAGGCTAACGACGTACCCTATCAGACCTGCGAAGAGGTATGTCTACTTGAACTGGTTGTTGTTCCTCAACTCTTTGTGGAACAACATCATCCACAACACTTTGTGGTTCCAGTTCAACTTCCATCAAGGCATCAGTGCTATTGTTCGCATCTTGAACTTCTTCAAGATCGAACGCGCTCCCACTAGTCTTTCTAGAAACAAAGTCCCTTTCTAGAAAGATCCCAGTCTTTGCCACAACTACCTTGTGCTGACTGGGAATGTAGAAGTAATATCCCTTAGTTTCCTTGGGATATCCGATGAAATAACACTTGTCGGATTTGGGTCCTAATTTGTCTAAAACTTGATGTCGTACGTAAGCCTCACAACCCCAAATCCTCATGAAAGACACCTGGGGATCTCTCCCAGTCCATATCCTATATGGTGTCTTTATCACGGCCTTGGATGGAACTCGGTTGAGAATGAAAGCTGACGTCATAATTAATTAATTGTTATGTATCTGATGCATGTTTAATAATTAATTAATTATCATGAAAGAGACCTGGGCATCTCTCCCAGTCCATATCCTATATGGTGTCTTTATCACGGCCTTGGATGGAACTCGGTTGAGAATGAAAGCTGCCATGTCTAGAGCATAACCCCAGAGGTATGTCGGAAGATCTGTGTGACTCATCATAGACCGTACCATATCTAATAAGGTACGATTCCTCCTTTCGGACACACCATTCACCTGTGGTGTTCCAGGAGGAGTGAGTTGGGATAGAATCTCACACTCAGCTAAATAGTCATGAAACTCATGGCTTAAGTATTCACCACCTCGATCTGATCGAAGTATTTTAATACTCTTGCCAAGCTGTTTCTGTACTTCATTCTTGAATTCTTTGAACTTTTCAAAGGATTCAGACTTATGTGTCATCAAGTACACATAACCATATCTACTGAAGTCATCAGTAAATGTGATGAAGTATCTATAACCGCCTCTAGCAGCAACATTGAAAGGGCCACATACATCACTATGTATGAGTCCTAACAAATCAGTTGCTCTCTCGCTGTGCCCACTAAAGAGAGTCTTGGTCATCTTGCCTCGTAGGCATGACTCGCATATTTCATATGATTCAAAATCAAATGAGTCCAGCAAACCATCCTTATGGAGCTGGGATAAGCGCTTGTCATTTATATGACCTAAGCGACAGTACCAGAGATAGGTTTGGTTCAAGTCAGTCGACTTGATCCTCTTGGTATTTATGTTATAGATAGGGCTCTCAAGGTCTAGAATATAGAGTCCGTTTATCAGAGGTGCACTACAATAGAACATATCTTTTAAATAAACAGAACAACATTTGTCTTTTATTATAAAAGAGTATCCTTTCTTGTCTAAACAAGAAACTGAAACTATGTTCTTAGTTAATGCAGGCACATAACAACAATCGACTAACTCTAGTACAAGCCCAGAGGGCAGAGATAGAAAGTAAATCCCTACAGCAACAGCAGCAACCCGTGCTCCATTGCCTACTCGTAGGTCCACCTCGCCCTTTGTCAATGTCCTGCTATTTCTCAGCGCCTGCACATCAATACAAATGTGAGAAGCACATCCAGTATCTAATACCCAAGATGTAGAAATAGATAGATTGACTTCTATAACATATATACCTGAAGTGGAAGTCTCACTTCGCTTCTTCTTAAGATCCTCCAAGTATACCTTGCAGTTCCTCTTCCAGTGCCCGGCCTGACCGCAGTGGAAGCAGGTAGCATCCTTGGCGACCCCTCCTTTAGGCTTCAGTGCCTTGCCTTTGCCCTTGGTTTGGGACTTTCCCTTACCTTTGGGCTTGCCCTTGCCCTTGTGCTTCTGGACCATCAGAATGGGCTTAACCTTCTTAAGGTTAATCTCAGCAGTTCGTAACATACTAAGTAGCTCGGGCAGTGGCTTGTCAATCTCGTTCATGTTATAGTTCAGAACGAATTGACTATAGCTATCTGGCAAGGACTGCAAGATCAAGTCAGTGACTATCACAAATTAATATATAATTCAAAATTATATATTTTTCATAATTTTTCTGTAATTTTAAAATAATTTTTACAATTTTTTATGAGTAAAATTTCCCGGCGGTCCCGTTTAGCGATTTTGGGCGCAATCGCGGAACGGATCCCCTTGCGAGGCCCAGGGGCAGCGCCCCTACCCGCGATCTAACCATCGCGAGGGTTCCTATGCGATCCAACAGCGCCTAAACCCGCTGTCCCAAAATGATTTGGGTCGAGACATTGCCGTTTCAGAAAAATCTTCCCGGCGGGTTCGTTTTTAGCGATTTTGGGTGCAATCGCGAAGCAAATTCCCTTGCGGGGTTAGGGGCAATGCCCCTACCCATGATCTAACCATCGTGAGTTGCTCCTTTGCGATCTAATGGCACCCAACCCCGCTGTCCCAAACGGATTTGGGGCAAAACGAAGCCGTTTAAAAGAAAACTTTCTGGTAGCCGAAGCCTACAAGTGCCGAGACACTTGTGCTTCGCTTCTACGGAAAAATTACTCATAAAAACTCTAAAAACTCAATTTTTACAGAAAATCACAGAAGGTATATTTTTCATAAAAATACAAACGAACTCGTACAAGTCTTTGCACGTGGCTCTGATACCACTGTTGGGTTCGTCGGGCCGTGAAAACCGCTTTTTCGCGTCGCGGAAACCCCGAGTCACCCAAAGCCATGGATCTCGTGCAAAGATTCGTAAACAAAATTTTTTGAAAAACCTTTTTTCTTGTACGAGTTTGTAAAAACTTTAGATCTACACTAAAATTAAGATCATTATCCTTGTAGCGAAGCCCTTCGCGTTCCCGCTTGTCCAAGATGTCGCCGGATCTCTAGTTGTCAAAGTAGACAACCTCTATATGTATCCACACGGACACAAGTAGAAGGAGATGACCAAAACACAAGGTGTGCTAGCACCAATGAAGTGTTCGGCCAAGGAATGAGAGAAGGAGAAGAGAGAGCACCCAAGGGAGAAGAAGAGTGAATCAAATCAATGAGAGGAAATTCAAAACAACCCCTTAGCCATCAAGTGGCCGGCCACTCTAGGAGGTGTAACCCCCACATTAATTCCAATTAATGTGGAGACCATTAAGAGTTGTAACCCCCATGAGGTGGCACTCTAGGATGATGTGGATCAACACTATTGGTCCACATCTTGCCACCTCACTAAATGACATGGCAACAAGTGTAACCTCCTTATTTAATGTGGGCCGGCCACATTAAATGCTATGGAGGCTTGTAACCTCCATGAGGTGGCACACATTGATGATGTGGAGCAATCCTATTGGTCCACATCTTGCCAACTCACTAGTGATGTGGCAAAAAATCAAGTCAAACATGACTTTTTCTCTTCCTCTCAAATCAAGTCAAACTTGATCAAATCTCTCTCATGGTTGATCTAATCCAACCATATGATTCAAGTCAACTTAATATAATGAATCTAATTCATTAAATTAAGTTGATTTAATGAGTCATAATCTAAATTAGACTCATTGAATACATGAATCAACTTGAGTCTAACTCAATTAGCCCAATTTAGATTACTCTTAATCCAATATGATTCATCAAATGAATCTAATCCTCTTGGTTCATCATATGAACCAAATCTCCATCTAATTGTCCTTAGTGTGTGACCCTATAGGTTCTTGTAACGTTGGCAATGCCCTAAACCCATTTATGAGCATAAGTAATGAGCGGTATCTAGCAACACATCATTACTACCCAAGTTACAAGAATGTCGAGATTCGACATCACCTTGTGACTACCAATTGTGACTCCTCACAAAATATGTGACATTGTCCTTCTATCCTAGACATCTAGATTGATCAATGTGAGGCATAGACCGTGTCATCCTCTAATCAATCTAAATTTTGAACTCCAAGTAGACTCACTCAATCAAATGAGCTCAACATCTAATGTTGACTCATTTGGGCATGGCCATGCACTTCGTGGTCTAACTCTATCAAGAATACCGATGTCGCTCCCGTCATATGGGAGGGATAGATCTCATCTACATCACTCACATCCCTCTACATAATTCGTTATATACCTAGTAATCGCCTTTATAGTCCACCCAGTTACGGGTGACGTTTGACGAAACCAAAGTACATAACTCCTTATGTAGGGATCCATGGTGACTTCAGGTCAAAGGACTAATAGTCATACTAATAGCCACATGAGAAAGTATATGACACTCATATAACGATCCATGATACTTTCTCATGGCGGGTCATTCAGTATACATTCTCTAATGCATACCCATGTGTCAGCTTGATATCTCTATATCCATGACTTGTGAGATCAAGTCATCGAGCTGACCTACATGCTAGTCTTATTGTATTAACATTGTCCCTGAATGTTAATACTCGACTAGGAATGATTTAGAGTAGTGTTCCCTATATCATCTCACTATCGATTCAACCAATCGATTGATATAGGTAAGAACCTTTCTACTCTAGGACGTTACTATACTTATTTTATCTGGCACTAATACAAATAAGCATAATAACCAAAAATCAAATGCCTTAATATATATACATGAATATGATATACATGAGTCCATACAATCATCAAATGATTGACTCTAGGGCTCTAACTAACACTTCCATCACCTTGAGGGAGCCTTCCACTAGGCACGAGAGCTCCTTCCATCACCTTAAGGGTGCATTCCATTAGCCAGATTGACCAGTTAACCTTCAAAATTGGTTAACTCTTCTTTGCTCTTCTTTGGGTGATGCTATGGTCATTCGGAGTTGAGCTCACCCGAATCCAACTCTGACCTTCTCCTTGAGCAGACTTCCTCTCCGGCTTCTCGTCCCTCGGATGTGCCATGCCCATTCCTTCTCGTCCATCGGTTTACTCTTTCGTAGCTTCTCGTCCCTCGAATGTTCCGAGCCCATTAACTTGCTTCCCATGCCAACCTTCTCGTTCGCTACGTCTTCCACTCGACTTCTTGTGTTCCGAAGTTCCTGCATGTTGGGACCGAAGGAATGTTCATATATCTCCACAATGACATGATGTTGCCCACTTTGGGCCTAGACTCTCATGATTTTACTCTTGGGCTCTACCCAAAAGGCCTCATGTCAATGGAGATATCCTACACCCTTTTAAACCCATGATTTTTACCAAATCTTTTCAATGTGAGACTTTGATTGAATCCCAACACTCCTCCCCTCAAACGAAGGACCATAATTACTCTCATAGTCTGGGCCTCCCCACGAGCATCCAGTCACCTTGACCTGCTCTGGGCTTCCTCGTGAGCATTCACATTCAACCACTTTTGACCTACTCTGGGTTTCTCTGCGAGCATCCGGTCATCCTGACCTGCTCCAGGCCTCCTCGTGAGTATCTAGTCACTCTGACCTACTCGCCCCTTCTGCAAGTATCCGACCACATTGCATTTGGTCTGGACTATGACTCTGATACCAATTGTTGGGATCGAAGGAATGTTCATATATTTCCACAATGACATGATATTGTCCACTTTGAGCCTAGGCCCTAATGGCTTGGGTTCTACCCAAAAGGCCTCATGCCAATGAAGATATCCTACATCCTTTTAAACCCATGATCTTTAACAAATCTTTCCAATGTGGGACTTTGATTGAAACCCAACACCACACACTTAGACATAAGACATCAAAACAACACATGTCCTAACCTAACTTTGTTGATGACATCAAAACCAACTAGGGGTACTTATAATTTCTCCCTTTTTTGATGTGTTGATACTCGAGTTAAGATTATGGTTAAACAAACAAGTAAAATAGTATTTGACATTTAAGTGCAAATATTAAATGTAATAAAATAAATACAAAAGTATTAAATGTAATAAATGCAATAAAACCTCCTCCTAAACTTAACAACTATTCTCCTAAACTTAATAACTATTTCTCCTCATTTGATCACATCAAACATAAAATAAAAAAAATATATGAAAACAATAGTTTAGAAAAATATTAGAAAATTTTCTAGGGTTAAAAAATGGATTTTATTTTATTTACCTTTTTATCAAAATTAATTTTCAAAAAGGTACTAATTTTATCAATTAATTCATAGTTTTGACAAAAATAAATTAAAAATTAATTTTATGTTTCAAAAAATCTTGAACATTTTGTCAAAGTCAAACAGAAGTAATTAGATCAACATAAAAAATTTTACCTACAAAATATTTGCATTGTAATGCCAATAAATGTTTTTAAACAGATAGTATTATTTTTAAAATTAGTTTTCTAAGTCCTAAAATTTTTGCTAATTTTTCTCACCATCCAAAATACAATGGTAATTTTTCAAAAAATTAGGGTTTTCAAAATTATTCTCTAAAAAAATTAAAATTTAAAATTATATTTTTTGATCAAAATTTCATAAAAATAAAATAATTGTCGAATTTTTTTTGGAAATTTTTACTCTAATTGAAATCATAACTCATGATCACAAAAAAAAAAAATTCAAAAAATAAATTTTCTAAACATTTTTAATCATCGAAACTGTTTTTTAAAAGAAGAATTTTAAAAATAAATATAACAAATAGAAAATTTTGAAAATATTTATATGAGTAGATAATATCTTTATTTTGCATAGATTTTTTTTAACACAAAACATTAAGAGCAAGCATGCGGAATAATTAATTTAATAAACAAAGTTAAAACTAAAGTAAATTAAATTTAAAGTAGGCATAAAAATTAATTTAATTTAGACTAAACATGATTTAGGAACCAAAAATAAATTTCTACCTACTAGATTTATTAAAAAAATTTATGGAATATATTTTCTTTCCACTTTTACAATTTTACCCCCTATGGTTCCTGATATACCAATTAAGTCCACTATAATGTAGGAAATTTGAATTTTGTGAAAAATTTGAACATGCAAAATTTTTAAGACATTCTATTTATTTTATTAATTTTGCATTCTCATTTTTAACTTTATCAAATTCTTCTAGTGGGCATGCTTTAGCTAAGATAGTTTTTAGATTTACATTTTCCTTTTTCAATTTGATATTCTTAGTTTTAAGCTTACATAATGATTTAGACATTAATGTTATACCTGGATATAGTTGATCAGGAGGTAGAAGACATACCTCACTTACCATATCTGATCTGAAGTTGGATTCTCCCTTTTCATTGATGTTTTCTTCTGATGTAACTCCCCCTTCTTCAATCCTCTCCTCTTGGTGACTCACCATTAGTGCTAGTCCGGCATACTCCTCTAGTTCAAACTCTGATAACTTGTCCCACGTTGCCTTCAGATTCTTGTGCTTTGATTTGCTTGGCCCTTTATTTTTCTCCTTCGTTTTCAGCTTCAGACAGTCATCTTTGATGTGTCCTTCTTCTTAGTAGTTGTAACATTTGACTTTCCTCTTTCCTAGAAGAAACTTCTTAGCCTACGACTTGTTAAATTTGTTAGATTTAAAAAACTTTGAAAATTTTCTTACCATGAAAGCTATATCATCTTTATCTAACGATGTGTCAGACTCCGGTTCATTTTTTCTAGCTTTCAGTACTATATTCTGACTTGGCTCCTTTTCTTTTCTCATTTCCGTACATCTAGATTTATGTAATTCTAAAGTTAAAAATAGTTCTCCTAAATTACTTACCTCTAAATTCTTTGATATATAGTATGTATCTACTATTAATGCCCATGTTGAGTTCTAAGGAAGGTGTTGAGAGCATATCGGATTGAGTCCTGATTCGTTACTAGTTCTCTGAGGTTTGTTAGTCTGGTGATAATCTCCTTGATCTTTCCTTGCAATTGAGCTACTGTTTCTCCTTCTTGCATTCGAAGGTTTGTCAGCTAATTAGCTAGTAAGTCCCATTTTGCTAAATTACCCTCCGATGCCCCTTCGTGTAGCTCCAGGAATTTCTCCTACAATTCCTTGGAGGAGTCATAGGCGCCGATTCGGTTGACTTCTTGAGTGAAAGAATATTTAATGGATGGAACTCTGCTTTGCCATTTACTAAAGAGTCGGCTTGCTCCTTTTTGCTCCAAAATTGTTCCTCTTTTTTGGATCATTGCTGATCTCTTGGTGCTTTTAAACCATATTTAATCATAAGTAATATATCAAAGTCTATTTTAAAAAATACCTCCATTTTCTTTTTCAAGATCGCGAAGTCCTCCTCAAACTTTGGTGGATGAATGGTCACTCCGACCATTTGTGCTTTAGATGATGGTTAGTCCTTCTGAAACATCCTCACTCTGATACTAATTGGAGGACCAGGTGAGATCAACTAGATGAGGTGAATAGCCCTTGAAAATAAGTTAAAGAAATTATCTTGCTTTTTGAACTAGGCAAGGACACAAGATTAGTTAGGCATAAATAATTAACATTTAAAAGAATACTAACTAAAAAACAATAAGTAAGAAGGCTAAGATTTACTTGGTTATAACCTAGGTGGTTGTTAATTCAAGGTAGTTGAAAGTACTAAAAGATTTCCTTCGTTGAAGATGAAAAAGTATCTTACACACTTTGATAGTTCAAGAAAAGACTAGAAATTAAATACAAGAGTTGTTGCATTATTCATAGCATCAGGAGGATTTTTATAGCCTCTTAGGATGAAGTAGCCGTTGGTATTCATCGCTTAGAGGCGTCTCCAAAGAGGTCCAAGGTGTCTCCAAGAGGATAGAGTTTATCCTCTTCATGATAGACCTCTTAAAATGGTAGCTTAACGATTATTGGAGGTGCCTCCAACCAGATTGAGGGTGCCTTTCATCATCTCGAGGGTGTCTTCCATGAAAAGGCGCAAGGGTGCCTTCCATCACCTTGAGGGCACCTTCCACTAGGTGCGAGGGCACCTTCCATCACCTTGAGGGCACCTTCCACCATCTAGCTCGACCAGTTAACCTTCAAAACTGGTTAACTTTTCTTCTCTCTTCTTTGGGTAATGCTTCGGCCGTCCGGAGTTGAGCTCGCCCAAACTCAACTTCGACCTTCTCCTCGAGCAAATTTCCTTCCTGGCTTATCATCTCTCGGATGCACCGCGCGCGTTCCTTCTCGTTCATCGGTGTACTCTTTCGTAGCTTCTCGTCCCTCAAATGCACTGAGCCTATCAACTTGCTTCCCGTGCCAGCCTTCTCGTCCACTATGTCTTCCTCTCAACTTTTTTTATTTTTAAGTTACTATACACTTAGACACAAGGTATCAAAGCAACACATGACCTAATCTAACTCGGTTGATCATATTAAAACAAATTCGGGTTACTTACACGTTCTTGCATCCTCATGAAGGCATTAAGTGTATATCTTAGTGAATCTTGATTTATTACCATTACTGAGATTGGTAAGTCTAGTGATTAACTCCTTGAGTTTGGTTTGTCGTTGAGCAACCGTTTCTCCCTTTTCAAGTCGGAGGTTGCTGAGTTGGTTTCTAAATAAATCTCTTTCGACTAGTTTTACTTCAGAAGTGCCTTCATCTAATTTTAGAAATTTTTCCTAGAGATTCCTTGGCGGAGTTATAGGAATTGATTAAGTTGACTCCTTGAATTATCACAAAGGACTTGTACATTTTTATATATGAATTTATAGTCCTCCAAAGTGTGAGTCATCCATAACAATTGGGATACACACATTCTCCCATAGCTATATATTAGGCTTCGGTTGTGGAGAGTGCTACATAATATTGTTTTCTACTTGTCCAACTAACTAAAGAAGATCCTAAGAATTGACAACTATCACTAGTACTTTTTTGATCCAATTTACACCGGTATAATCGAAATTGGAGTATCCTACGAGATCAAAAGTTTTGATTCTAAGATACCAAAGACCTACATTTAGTGTGCCCTTAAGATATCAAAGAATTCGCTTGACGACACATAAAAGTAACTCTTTTGCACAAACTTGATATCTTGCACATATACCCACAGCAGATAATATATCAGGTCTACTAGCCATGAGATAAAGGAGGCTATATATAACACTACGATATAACTTTGAGTCAACTTCTTTACCGTCAAGATCACTATCTAACTTTGTGTTTGTGGCCATAAGAGTAGATATTTCTTTGGCATTTTTCATCCCAAATTTCTTTAGCATATTTAGATCGATAAATGTATATTCCTTTTTTTTGTTTGTTTAATTTGTAATCCTAAGAAAAATGTCAACTCACCAACCAAACTCATTTCAAATTCACCCTCAATATGATTTATGAATTCATTGAGATAATTTTTATTTATGGAACCACAAATAATATCATCTACATAATCTTAAGCCACAAAAATATCCTCTCTACTATTTTTCAGAAATAAAGTAGGATCTATTTATCCTCTATGAAATTCTTTTGATACTAAAAATGATGACAACCATTCATACCAAGCACGAGATGCTTGTTTTAGCCCATACATTTTAAGCGTATACATGTAGTTTCAAAAATCTAAATTTTCAAATCCCTGTGGTTGCTCAACATAGACTTTTTCCTTAATGAAACCATTCAGAAATGCTAATTTCACATCCATTTGATACAACGTAAACTCTTTATGAATGACAAATGCTAACATCATCCTAATGGACTCCAATCGAGCTACGGGTGCATAAGTTTTATCATAATCCAACCCTTCTATTTAATTAAAGCCTCTAGCGACTAATCTAGGTTTGTTTCTTACAACCATTTCCTTATTATCAAGTTTGTTCCTATAAACTCATTTTATATCAATAATTAATTTTTCTTTGGATTTAGGAAGTAAATCCCGAACTTGACTTATCTCAAATTGAGATAATTCATCTTGCATTGCTAAAATCCAATCCGAATTAAGCAAGATATCATCAATGATTTTTGGTTCAATTTGAGAAATTAGTGTTACTTGGCTTCCTTCATTTCTAAAGTAAGATCGAGTTCTCACCTCTTATGTAATATCTCTTACTACTTGATCTAAGGGATGATTAACATGGATCCAAGTATGTCTTAATTCTTGATTTGTTGTAATTTTGAGTTCAAGTGGTAGAGTTTTAATTTTCTCACTATTACTCTCTTGGTTTTCTCCCCCTTGTTCATCTTCCTTACTTAATGTTATTTTCTCTAACTCAAATTGTAATTCTTCATCATTTGCTCTAGTTGGATTTGATCGAGGATTTTCTTCAAACACAATATTTAATGATTATTCAACTAATTTAAATCTTTTATTATAAATTCAATATGCTTTGCTATGACAACCTACAAGAATGCCCTCATCTGCCTTAGCAAAGAATTTTTCTAATTGATCTTTGGTGTTTAGAATGTAAATCTTATATCCAAACACTCTAAGATATTTAATTATGGGTGGTTTACCAAACCATAATTTATGAGGTATTTTTCTTAGAAATCTATGTATTAATACTTGATTTTGAACATAATAAGCTGTATTAATTGCTTCGACCCATAGGTAGCTATGAAGTGAATATTCATTCAATATACTCCTAGTGACCTCTTGCAAAATCCTATTTTTTCTTTCAGTAACTCCATTTTGTTGAGGAGTCGTAGGGGTAGAAAATTCATGTTTATAATATTTTTCCATACAAAAACTTGTAAACCTATCATTTTCAAATTTACCTCCATGATCACTTCTTATTTTATTTATCTTATGATTCTTTTCATTTTCTACCCTTTTACAAAAAGCAATCAAGGTATCTAAAGTTTCATCCTTATGTTTCAAGAAAAATATCCATGTATATCTAGTGTAATCATCTACAATCATAAAGTCATACTTACTGCTGGAACCCCAAGGTTGTTTTGATATGATCAAATAAGTTAAGTTAGGTCCTATTTGGTTTAACCCCTATGTCTAAGTGTGCAGGAGCTTAGGAGTACAGGAAGTCGAGCGGAAGACGCGGCTAGTGAGAATGACGGTATGGGAGAGAGCCGATGGGCTCAGTGAATTCGAGGGATGAGGTGCCGTGGAAGAGTACACCGGTGGACGAGAAGAACATACGCGACGTTTGAGAGACGAGAAGTTGGGGATGAAGGCTGCTCGAGGAGAAGGGCGGAAATTAAGTTTAGGTGAGCCCTACTCCGGATGACTGAGATCACCTAAGCAAGTGGAACCAGAGTGGAAGACCCGGATCGAGGAGAGCAGAACCGGAGCAGAGGGCCCAGATCGAAAAAGTCAATCATATTGACTTTTATGGGTTCAGGCGCCCGGAACGCAACTCTTATCATATTCGACATGTCTGTTGACCGACGCGTCAGGGATAGAATTCTATCCCACTCCAGGCGCCCGAAACCCTTCAAGGCGTCCGGAACAGTGCTATAAATATAACTCTATTTTTAGTAGTTCAGACAACAACTTGTAATTCATTTCTTTTTGTTCTACTTTTATTTGTGAGCTGTTAACGTTGTAAGAGGCTACTCCGCCCGAAGGAGATCGTCATAAAAGTAGGTTTCATTTTCCTTGGATTAGCAATCTTCTGATTGCAAACCAAGTAAGACTCCTTGTGTTTCTGTCTCAGTAATTAGTCTCTTAGTTGTTTTATTACAAGTGTTCTTTATTAAGCTATAAATCGAGAAAGGGTTGAGTTTGTTTTTACAGGGCAATTCACCCCCCCCCCCTCTTGCCGGCCACCAAGGGACCATCAAGTGCTATCAGAGCAATGATGCTTCAGAAGGACTAATTGTTGACCGAAGCAAAGGAACCAATGGCCGGACCAAGCATTGTTTCACCAAAATTTGAGGGAGACTTCACACACTAGAAACACCGAATGAAGGTATTAGTAAAAACTGATTTTGAGATTCGTTTAATAATCAAATATGGCTTTGTAGCTCCTACGAATCAAAACGGAAAGGAGAAGGAAGAGAGTCTTTGGATGAAGAAAGAACAAAATGATTCCGTAGCAAATAACCAAGCAAAATATCACTTGGTGAGCGTGCTGCCGCCTCAAGAAGTCAACCGCATTGGGAGCTACTCGTCGGATAAAGAACTCTGAGAAAAATTCCTGGAACTCCACGAAGGCACATTCGAAGCCAAGCTCACAAGATGAGACATACTTTGGAACAAATTGACGAATATCGGTCTTGAAAAAGGTGAGAAGGTAGCCGATCTACACGTGAAGGTCAAAGAACTAATCACCGGACTCGAAAACCTCGGTGAAACGATAACCAACCGAGACTCGATACGCTACGCACTCAATGCCTTTTCAAGACTCCAGAATGGTCCTCGATAATCGACGCCTACTACATCTCAAAGGACCTGGAGGTAAGTACCCTAGAGGAATTCTTTTCTCCTCTAGAATTATATGAAACCAGATGTACATGTACAACAAAAGAAACAAGTCAGATTATGACACTAAAAGCATCCAAGAAGGATGAACTCGAGTCAGACTCAAATCAAGAAGCTTACATGGTAAGGAATTTTAGAAAATTCTTTAGATCTAACAAATTTAAAGAAATGCAGAACAGGAAAAATAAAAGAAATAGAAGAAGAGTTCGATGCTACTAGTGTCAAAAGGAAGGACACTTAAAAGAGGACTGCCCAGAACTCAAAAAGGAAAAAGGCAAGATGCCCTAACAAAACAAGCACAAGACTCTAACTGCTACTTGGGATGACACCTCATCATCAGAATCAGAAATAAAAGAATATGCCGGACTAGCACTGATGGCAAGCCATGAAGAGCAAAGCACCTTAGAAGCTAGCATCGATGACGAGGGAGCGACTTCAGATGAATGTAGCGAAGCAGGGGAAGAGTTAGACTTCAAGTCTGATATGGTAAGTGAGGTATGCCTCTTACCTCCTGATCAACTCTATTTTGGTATTAAGTCTATGGCAAGATCTATGTACAAGTTAAAAAATAAAAATGATAAATTAAAAAATGAAAACATAAAAATATTTTTTTTAAAGAAAAAATCATGTCTGATAGAAGATTTTGAAAAAGTAAAACTAGAAAGTGTTAAATTAAAAGAAGAAATAGAAAACTTAAAAAATTCTACATGTTCAAATATTTCTATTTTTAGAAACTATAGAGGATTAAATTGGTACTATAGATTTCACAAAAGTCAAATCAGAAAAGTAGCAAATCTTATATCCCTAGAAAATACCTAATTAATTCTATAGGAAGACACCTATATTGGGTTCCAAAAACTTGTTTAAATTAAAAAGTGAAATTAGACTTAGGGCTTTCAAGTATAAAATTAAATATTTGAATTCATTAAAATGCTTTGTCTAGAAGTGGTTGATGATCCAATAACCAAGAAAACCTAGTGCCTCGCCACAACTTGGAAGTCAATTTCTGAATTGAATATTTAATTGACAAACTGATAAGCATGAAATAGTTAATTAAATTAAATGCTTTCAATATTTGTCAAAGGTTTAACATTTGTTAAAAATTTTAAAATTGCAAACTTCACTTAAAAACTTTTTCAAATTTCATTTAGAAATTTGTTTTTAAATTTCAAAATTCATTTAATTTTTTTTAACTTAAATTTTTTAAGTTATTAAACCTAAAAAAAATTTTAGAAAATTTTTTACTTAGAATTTTTTTTTCAGATTTACTTTACCAAAATTTCTACAAACAAATTAATTCTTGAATTTTTTTAGGGAAAATTTTTACTTAAAAAATGTTTATGAAATTACTACATTGTTAGCGCTATCAAAAATGTTTTCAATATTTCCAAAATCAGAGTTTACTTATAATTTTTTTTCTTACTTGAAAAAAAATCTTTTTGGAAATTCAGAGTTTTATAAAAGTTACTCTTAGATTTTTATTTTACCCCATTTTTTATATGATCAAAGGGGGAGAAGAAAAAGATTAAGTCTAGGGGAGGTAGCTTAAAATTAAATTTCCTACTTTTAGTGCTTTATTGCAAACTTTATTTTTGCTTTAACTTTATTTGTTTACCCTATCTTAACTTGGGTTGCTCACATCAAAAAGGAGGAGATTGTTGGAACCCCAAGATTATTTTGATGTGATCAAATAAGTTAAGACTATTTGGTTTAACCCCTATGTCTAAGTGTGCAGAAGCTTAGGAGTACAGGAAGTTGAGCGGAAGACGCGACTAGCGAGAATGACGGTACGGGAGAGAGCCGATGGGCTCAGTGAATCCAAGGGACGAGGTACCGCGGAAGAGTACACCGATGGACGAGAAGAACGTATGCGACGTTCGAGGGACGAGAAGTTGGGGATGAAGGTTGCTGGAGGAGAAGGCCGGAAATTAGGTTCGGGTGAGCCCTACTTCGGATGACTGAGATCACCTAAGCAAGTGGAACCAGAGTGGAAGATCCGGACCGAGGCGAGCAGAACCGGAGTAGAGGGCCTAAATATAAAAAGTCAATTATGTTGACTTTTATGGGTCCGGGCGCCTGGAACGCAACTCTTATAAGATTCGATGTGTCTATTGACCGACGCATCAGGGATATAATTCTATTCCACTCCAGGCGCTCGGAACCCTTCTAGGCGCCCGGAACAGTGCTATAAATATAACTCTATTTTTAGTAGTTCAGACAACAACTTGTAATTCATTTCTTTCTGTTCAACTTTTATTTGTGAGCTGTTAACGTTGTAAGAGGCTACTCCGTTCGAAGGAGATCGTCATAAAAGTACGCTTCATTTTCCTTGGATTAACAATCTTCTGATTGCAAATCAAGTAAGACTCCTTGTGTTTCTGTCTCAGTAATTAGTTTCTTAGTTGTTTTATTACAAGTGTTCTTTATTAAGCTATAAGTCGAGAAAGGGTTGAGTTTATTTTTACAGGGCAATTCACCCCCTCTTGCTAGCCACCAAGGGACCATCATCTACTACCATTTTAGGAAACATATCCACTACTATCAAATAAATCTATGTGAATGAGCTCTACTGCATTTGAAGTACGTACAACATTTTTACCTTTATAAGTAGCCTTAATTTGCTCACCCATTTGACACACATCACACATTTTGTCCTTTTGAAGCTTCAACTTTGGCAATCCTTGCACCAACTCTTTCTTTGAAAGTCTTTGATGTTCCTCATGTTGGTGTGAGCAAGTCTCCGGTGCCAAAGTCAAGTCTCCTCTTCTTTAGACATGAAACAATTAGCAAACACATTAGTAGCATCAAATAATTCAACTTAATAAATATTTTCTTTTATATGGCCTATGAGCATAATAGTGTTCAGTTCACTATGCTTGATTAGACATTGAGATAAGTTAAACTCAACTCTCTAACTTGAATCACATAGTTGATTAACACTTAGAAGATTAAAGACCATGCCTTTCACTAATAAATATTTTTTATCATAATTTTTTTAGAAATTCTAATATCTCCTATTCCTATGACTTTTAATTCATCACTATTACCAAAAGAAATGGTATCTTTCTTTACTTTTGTATCTAAATAATGAGAATTTTGATGAATCTCCCATCATGTGCCTAGAGCATCCACTATCTATAAACTATATTATTGGATACTCCCCCTCACTGCATGCCTATTTAAACAAGATAAACTAAATATTTTGGTACCCAAATTTTGAGTCTGGTAGCATCAACAACAAATTGTTTGGATACCCAAACTTGACCGATTTTAACTATTGAAACATGGTTTCTACTACCTAAAGACATGAATTTGACTTCTTTATGTTGTGATTTAAACGATAAACCCGCTTTGTTGTAAACACCCCTCTGAGCTCCTAGAATTATGTCTAAATATTTAGAGCTTGAAGTAAACTTTCCTAAAGCACTTCTAAGATTATCAACTTATAATTTCAATGATACATTATCATTCTTAAGCTCATCAAATTCATTCATGTCATTTTCATGATGCATGCCAGTTTCACATGGTATAATTTCATTCTTAAATGATTTCAATTCATTTTGTAACTTTTTAACCTTATCTTTTGATTTTGCTATAGCATTAGTTAAACATGTAATAGTAACATACATCTTATCAAGCTTGGGTGAGATTATCTTATCATCACTAGATGATGACTCACTTGAAGATTCCATATCCTCCCCATGACTTATCTTCACCTTTGCTATCTTCCACATGGCTTAAGGTCATGAGTGTCACGTGCCTTGAACTCTTCCTTTCATCTTCTTCCGATGAGCTCAAAGATGATTTATCTCATGTGGCTTTCAAGACCTTCTTCTTATTAATTTTTCTTCTTGCTTCTTTAATTTTATACACTCTGTTTTGTAGTGCCCTTTTTTCTTGCATTTATAGTAAATTATATCAGTTTTAGACTTTGAATCCACAAGAGGTTTACTTTTTCTTTTGTCATCATTGAAGATCTTCTTGACGTCCTTCTTGTCAAACTTCCTTGAGCATCTCATCATTTTTTGGACAAAATTTGCCATTTCACTTGATGATAGCTCCTTATCACTATCACTATCACTATCTTGCTCGGATTCAGAAGATGACTCTTCCTTCTTCTCCTTCTTTTCTTTGTGATTCTTCTTGGTTTTTTCACCTACAACCAATGTTATACCTTTCTCTTTATGATTTGCATTAGCTTGCTCGTGCATCAAGTTCATAAAATAACTCATCTAACTTTACCATTGACAAATCTCTTGAAACCTTATAGTCATCCACCATTGATGACCATAATGATTTTCTTGGGAAGGATTTTAGTGCATACCTTATGAGATCTTGATTCTCCACACTTTCTCCAACTGAATAGAGACTATTTAGAAGTTTATTGAATCTCCCATATAATGAACTTACCGTTTCTCCATCCTTCATTATGAAATTCTATGGTTAGTTTATTAGAAGATCTCTCTTTGCAATTCTTGAATCCTTGGTTCCTTCATTTAGCTCAATGAGCTTGTCCCATAAAGCTTTGGCACTCTTGAAAGGTCCAATCTTGCCGAGTTGTTACGAGCTCATTCCATATTGAAGAGTCACGATCACCTTAGCATTAGCTTGAACCTTCATTTTTTGTTCAACAGTCTATTTTGAAAATTCAAGCACTTTTTCATCTTCGATTGGTGCCATGAATCCTTCCATGATTGACAACCACATGACAATTTTGATTATGAGATAGTACTTTATGCGTCTCTTCCAGTAAGCAAAGTTATTGTCTTCGAAGAATGGTGGTCGAGAAGTGCTATGTCTCTCTTTCAATGACATCTTGTAGCTCTAAACTTGTGCTTCCTTGGATGTGAGTTCTCAAAAGCCACTAAGCTCTAATACCACTTGTTAGGACAGACAGAGCTAGAGAGGGGGGGGGGGGGGGGGAATAGCTCTCTTTGATTTCTTGATTTTCTTGATTGTGCGGCAGAAACTTAGAAGCAATGCTAACTCCTTGTGCTTACTTAGTATTGACTTTCTTGAGGTGACTAATCCAAGGATCCACATCATGATAATAACATCTACTATAAAACTTCTCTTTCTCGGAACAACGTCGAAGGTGAAGAAACCTTACACAGTTTACAACTCTCTCTCTGTCAAATGAAATAGCTCACAAGGAAGAAGAAGAGAAGATATTATAATTTTAGTGCAACTTCTTCCTCTTTGAGTAGCTTGAAGAAGTAGCAAGGATGAGAGCTTGAACACTTCTTGAGCACTTGTGAGCAATAGAATAGTGACACACTTTGTGCTCAAATCTTCCCTTTTGAACACTTCAAAATCTAACTGTTTCTTAGCTTTTTGTCACAGCTAATTGATCAGAAAGAATTCTTAATCAATTACAGATTTTTTTGACATATCCATTGAACGACCATTGACTTTAGATCAACGGCTGAGATTATTCCATTTTGAATCTTAATTGATTGGTGGAAGTCTTCAATTGATTGGTAACCTTAATCGATTGCACAATCGATTTGACAATCTTCTTTCCTCACGAAGAAAGCCTGCTAATCGATTGGACAATCAATTTGGCAACTTTCTGTGCGTTTGTAGATAGTTGCTAATCAGCCTAATCGATTGAGTAATCAATTCAGCAATGCTTCTATGCACTCGCAGAAAACCTCTAATTGATTGTACTAATCGATTAGTATAGACCTAATCGATTAGGCAATCGATTAAGTATCGATTTGGCAACTCTTTTATGAGTTATAGAAAATCTTTGATCGATTGCACCAATTGATTAATATATTCCTAATCGATTGGACAATCGATTTGGAAACTCTGTGCATCACCAAGAGTGTGCAAATCGATTGCACAAATCGATTAGGCTAATGCCTAATCAATTGGATAATCAATTTGGGAAACCATTGAGTGCTTGCGATCGGTTACCAATCGATTGATAAACACATCAATCAATTTTAATTACCTCATGCCAGATAACCTCCTGTTTCCTAGATTTTGTGCCTAGAGTTTTCTCATCTCTGGGTCTTCGTCTACCCTAGCATCCGATCTGCTCGGGTTCCCACCGTTTGCCAAGAATCCGGTCCTCGACCTTCGTGGATTTCACTTGCCTTGCATCCAATCTTCCAACCTGCAAGGATTTTATCTTGCCAAGAATTCGACCCTTGATGTTTTTGGACTTCTCTTGACTTGCATCCAGTCTTCCAACCTGTAAGGACTTCATCTTGCCAAGAATTTGACTCTTGACCTTCTTGGGCTTCTCTTGTCATGCAAACTTATAACTCAAGTTAGATCCAACGTATTAACCTAAACTTAAATAATTGTCAATCATTGAAACTTCTCATCTAGGGCATGATTGCACCAACATATCCCTCCAATTCTTCAATAGTCATTGAATCTAAGGTGACGTTTGGTTTAGGGGTCTGGGAATGAGGGAATGAATTCATTCCCAAACCTTGTATTTAGTTGATGGGAATAAAATTAAAATTTTGAAATGAAACCCAAAAACTTAGGTATTGATGAAACTCACCTCCTGCCTTGGGTTTTGAAGGGAATGAGAATGAAAATTAAATATTGAAGGAAAATACCCTTAATATATTGTTTAATTTTTCTTTAATATCACTTTCTCTCTCCTTGTTCTTTCTCATCATACTTTCTCTCTCCTCAATCTCTCCCATCATAAACACTCTCTCATCCGTGTTAGCCTTGGGACGGGTTAGCGGGGGCGTTAGGGGCGAGCATATTCGCCTTTTGCCACCATAAACACTCTCTCATCGTTTTTTATCATCACACTTTCTCTCTGTTCATTTTTCCTATCACACTTTCTCTCTCCCCATTCTCTCTCATCATGCTTTCTCTCCATCAGAGTATCTTTTCTTATTTTTTTCTCATCACACATTCTCTCTCATTATATTTTCTCTCTCATCATACTTTCTTTCTTCTCAATCTCTCCTATCACATACTCTCTTTCATTCTATCCCATCACACTTTCTCTTTCTCTCTCATAATATTTTCTCTCTCCTCATCTTTTCATCATGCTCTCTCCTATCAGATTTTTTTTCTTATTTTCTCTCATCACACTTTCCCTCTCTTCATTCTTTTCTATCATACTTTCTCTTTCATTATTCTCTCTCATCATATTTTTTTCTCACATTCAACTTTTTCTCACATCTAATTTTTTCTCTTATTTTCCTTTAAGGGTAAAAAAGGAAATTTTAATTTATTTCGATAAAAAATATTCAACTAACCAAATATTATTTTTAAAAGTGATATCCATGCTTATACTCATTCTCATTCCACAATACTATGATTCTCATTCCCATTATTATTCCTAAGAAATAACCAAACGTCACCTAAGTCTTTTGTTTCTTACATACAATATAATCAAATTTATGAATTAAAGAATGAATCACTTTTTTTTATAACGTGTATATCTTCTATTTTGTCTCTATATCTTTTCAATTAATTAACAATTGTCTTCACCAACAATAATTCATAATAGTTTCAAACTCTTTCATCTACAATGCTTCAAAATCATACCTTAGTGATTGAAATTTTACCTTCTTTACTTTGTCAACACATTGGAGAGCATTTGCCAATATCTCCCAAATTCGAGCATGGAATCATCCAAATATTGATGGATGAGGTTGAGGGCTTGTTGATCCTTCTTCTTTGTCTATGATAAATAATCTTTCTCTATTTGAGGTAAATTATCTTCATTTTGAGACTTCTCATAGCCTTTCTCTACAATCTCCCATACATCTTGGGAACCAAGCAATGCTTTCATCCTTAGACACCATGTCTTATAATTCTCTTTTGTGAGACGAGGAAAATGAAAAGAAGAAGCTCAATTGTTGGCCATTACTTGAGCACTTCAACTTGACTCTGATACCATTTTATTAGAGAGAATGAAGATAAGTATTTTTTTTATAGAGAATGAAAGAGAATTCAATAACAATTATTCTTAATCATCTTGATTCATTTAAATGACAAATATAAGGATATTTATACATACAAAGAAACTTTTTAAGAGACACATACAAAGAGAATTTTTAAGAGACACTTATCTTTATGACTATATACTAAGAATAAACTTTAGGAATATTGATACGGTGGTTAAGATGCCCTCCACCAAGGTAGGTCACAGTCTAGGAGGCTGGCTGACATGGTAGTCAAAGTCAAGAGATGTCCAACTTCTAAAGCTAGCATAGTTGATTACTTCGGCCGAGAGATAGCCGACCAGACTAGGAGGTTGGTTCAGAAATAGCACAGTTAGCTACCCCGGCAGAGTAATCCAGCCGATAGGACCATATGTCCGATCGGACCAATTGGATACTCAGTCTATCCGAGCTCTCTGGCCTAAGGGAGAGTTTGAGCGAAGGCTGAGTCTTCGGCTATAGTTCTCTAATCCAACCAGGTCCAGGTGGTACCTACGAGTGATGGTTGATCGGGACACTTGGGGGGGGGGGGGGGGGTTAGGTCAGATTATCAGCTAAATATATAGTGACTCCCTCAACCCAACGACCTCATATTCCCTTTTTGATATTTTGTGCCATGGAGGATGGAATATTCTACAGGCAAACTGTACATTCGAAGTTTCCTATTTGTCAAACGCAAAAATTGTGAGTATATTTTTTGAATGCGTCAAAGTATCTTTATAGCTCGCCATTTTCGAAAACACTTTGAGATTTGTACATAACAATAACACTATAAAAAGAGGTCTTCATCTATAGACGAAGATATACGATACTACGTAATTTTACATACTGTTTGCTACTGTTCATTCATTTTATTTGATTTGACTCAATTATTGACTTGAGCGTTGGAGGATCAACGTCGGAATCCTTCCCTGACCTGGCAACTAATGCTCTTTTTGAGATGTAGGAGCGCTTTAGAGTCATCTTTGGATAGCGAGAAGTCCTTATTTGATCAATATTAGAGCCACCATTCTCTGCTAGTTATCTTCTCTATTTTTGGGTAAAATCAAATATATTCTAAAGTTAATGAATAATATTCTTTCATATAGAAAAGATTATGTTTATTATTCCAATCCAAATAACTTTTTGTTAATCTTGTGGACGTTGCCAAGAGATTCTGATGCTTTCCTCTTTCCCCCACGACTGTTTCATCTTTCGTTCTACCTTTCGGTTTGGCGTTGAGCACGGACACAGCTTTGCCATCGCTTTATGCAGAGGATATGAATCTCCAAGCCTTTCTGCCTCTTTCAGGAATCTGCATATGCATGCAGCGCCGGCCGTCGTTCTTATAAATTTCCAATCTATAGCTAGTTTGTTAAACTTGTACATAAATTTGAAAATGTCCAAGCTGAGGGTTCTTGATTTCCAGTACAACTTGGACAAGGGGCTAAAAGTCTTTAAATCCCTGTCAGCGTTGCGAGACTCGAAGGTGTCCGATTTGTTCGTGCGGTACGAGCCGAACGAGGTTGAGTTGCGCAAGGTGTTCGACAAAATCTCGAACCAAAAGGATAAGATCGACGAGGGCGACCTCGAGCGGCTGGTGAAAATGACGCACACGTGCCACCTCCAGAGCAACGAGAAGAAAAAGGTTTGCGAGGCGGAGGAGGAGGCGAAGCGGATGCTGTGGGCGGCGGACCTGAACAAAGACGGAGTGGTGGACTTCGGGGAGTTTATGGAGGTGAACAGGAAGGGCGGGGTGAGGAGCAGCGAGATCAAGAGCGCCTTCTGGATGTTCGATCAGGACGGCGACGGCCGGATAAGTGCCGCCGACATACAGAAGATGATGGTGAGGCTGGGGGAGAGTTGCAGCCTGGAGGACTGCAAGAGGATGGTGAGGCATGTGGACAAGAACCAGGACGGCGTGGTGGACATGGACGAGTTCATGGAGATGATGACCAGCACCATGAAGCTCATGTGATCGACCACTAAATGCGTATTAATTGCATATTGTTGTTTGGGAGATCGATTGCCAAGTAAATATTAATTGATTGCAATAAATCTGTGACCGAGTAAATATGAATTAAAATCTAGGCACAAATATTAGTGACTTAATTTCAAGTTCCTTGATAATAACATGAGCTAGTAAACATTTATTCATTTAACAGTAAGTATTCTTATTCTTCTTTTATATAAATTATGACCTAGTAAACAATTTAAAATACATTTATCTAAAATGCATAGAGAATACTCTCGATATCAAAAAATATTGAGAATCGTCATCTCGCATATATACTATGCAAACACAAAGTTAGGCACTGCACTCAAAGTATTTCGAGTAGGCCTCGTTTTCTATTATGACCTGACCATATCACTACTTAGCTTGCATACATACTATGCAAGTACTGAGTGATAAAGAACAAGATTGGTGTCGGTGCATGAATCCTAAGGAAACAGGGGAGTTTATTTACGCACATGAAAGCCTTGTAAAAAGACTCAGTGACCCTGTCCTTTGCCGGTGTTCCTCAAACCCAATGCAGCTGGTTCAGTGTATATATGCAAGTTCCAAGAAACTTCAGCATTTCCTGGAATTAGTTGCTCCTAAGCATTCATGGCAGTGGTCTTCCCCAAACAGCTAGTTGCCAAAGATTCTCTGAATTTACTAGTGTTGTTGTTAACAGTTGACCATTGACTAATCTTAGCTTGCTTCGCATATATACAAAGGCAGGCTCCATCCTTAACAATATGAAAACAGTGCGCGGTATCCTTGGAAAGAGGGAGCGTAGAAGGTAGCACTACGAGGGCACAAAAGGCCTCAAGGGAACTGGTTGCATACTCGCATGGTACAGAGAATTTGGCACAACGAGGCAGGAGGAACCGGAGATATACCATTTGAGTATACATAATCTTCCAAACCACTTAACCTCTTGATTCAAGATTGGTGTTGTTCTTTGCTTCAAGATACAGATTTGAATGATGGAACCACCTAACTTTAGAACATCTGTTGATGGAGACTCCGTACAGTTCTTGTCTCATCTACAGGAGAATGCAAATTTTATGGAGTATTCATAAGATGATCTCATTCAGTCACACAATGTGACCAAGGATAATTTTAATTAATAACGGGTGACATTAAATACTGAATGAAATGATTGAAAGAGTGATGTCCATATATATATATATATATATATAACAAAAAGGTTTTCCACTAAATATCACTTGATTTGATTCGAAATTAATTGGAGCATCAGAGTAAATTTCAAATCTTGAGTGAAATACGACGAATCCATATTTGCCGTTTTCGGAATCAAACCGAAAAAAGAAGTGGCGGGAGGGAGAGATTCAAAGGAAAACGACAAAAAAAAAAGAGTGGGCCCGGTTCTTGTTAGCTCCTATTTCACCGGAAGGAAACAAAGCGAGATATCTCTTACGCATCACGTGGTCTAATCAACTTGTCGTAATCGCCAGCTCACGCGTTCCCCATTAACAAACAAACCCCCCTCCATGACCAGTCAACGCATCCACCTTCGCTGCTAAGTGCTAGCTAGCTGATGCCTCACTCTCTGCTCCGCCCAACTCTGCACTGAGGCTGAGGAAAGAACACAGACAGAGAGAGAATGAATGAAAGAAAGATAGATGGGGATATCACATCAATCAAAAGGTCCTCTCACTTTGACCTGGTCAATCCTCACTCCATTCGCTTTCAATCTTTCCATCTCCGAGCCTTTGACAAATTGCGGGCCAGGTCACTGTTTCATGCTCTGCTCATTTCCACCACCGCCACCAACCAAGCATCTTCGTCTCTCTCTCATTCATTACATCATTTGTTTCTCCTAAACAAACATACACATTGGATAGTGGATACGTTGGCTAGCTATCTAGCTACTGCAGGTCCTCTGTTTTTCTTTTCCATTAACAAAAATTAATCAAAAGGACCTACAAATAAACTTTCTTTTTCCGAGATTGAAAAGATCCTCTACAACCAATTTCAAAGAGGAACGACGAGTGCATGCATGGAATTGCAGCTTTAAACGTACAAAACATAAGTTCTGCTCCCATGTTAATGTAGAGTGAGAAGATACATGTTCAAGATCTTCTTGCTGCATGAGTATGAACTTTGATCATTGATCAGGTAAATGTCCTTTTTAAAAGTAGATGTATCAGCTAGCTGTAACTAATGAATATCTGTAAATATTACCTATATATTTGGTAAATAGTGCAGGAAATCTATTATATATATACCCATCTAGATGCTACTCTAGACTTTTCTACACTGCAGCCCATGCATGCATTAATAAATTCTGACTCGTAATTTAATTTGAAACGAGTGCACACAGAGACATCTACTGCGTCCTAAATAGTCGCAGGCAGATCCCTCCAAGTACATCTCTCTTGTTTGTACGTATTCATATATTTTTTTGGGTGGATGCTGCAGTATGTCTTTAAATATCTCACGACAAGATCAATGACAAAGATGAGGGCGATCTTTTGATGGCATGCAATAATATCGACGACACATGTTTGACCCGGATCACCAGAGTCTCTGCGGCGGAGGCAGCGCACCTCCCAGTTCGCCCATGACCAACCCCCGCATCTCCTTCTCCGGCGACTTCCTGATGGAGGTGCCGGCGGCGAGGGCCCCGGCCGGCCCGCCGCCGGACCCCAACTTCGAGTTCTTGGTCGGCAGCCACCCGATGATCACCGCCGACCAGCTTTTCTCCAAAGGCAGGCTGCTGCCGCTCAAGGACCCATACGGCTCAGGCTCCAGCGGCCGCGCCGGCGGCGGCCTCACCACTCTCCGCGATGAGCTCCGCGAAAAAGACTCCGCCGGAGGAGTCGCCGCCTCCGCGTACGGCAGGGAGCGGCCGCCCAAGGGCGCCACGTCCATCAAGTGGAAGGAGCTTCTCGGACTGAAGAAGCCGCGTGGCTCCGCATTGAAGAAGACGGATAAAAGCGAAGGCGGTGCAGGGGATGCAGATGCGCGTCTCGGCAAGGCAATGCAGGTCCGCTTCGACATTTTCGTCGTTCCGAAATCAACTTAATTTCTATAAAACTCATGGTCTCATCGTTTCTTTCGCGCGGCTTGCAGGAACTATGAGGATACGCATGCAAACACACAAAAGCTAGCTCCATCCGGACGCTGTGACATCGGCAAAACAGTTGATCAATGACACTATTCTAGCTAGCTAGCTAGCCACATATCAACATTTTCTCTCTTTTAATTTCTTTTTCCCTCCATCTTTATGTTGGTGTTTTGTTTGTTCATCGAGATGGGGGGCGGCGCCGCTTCACTTAATTTTAAGTAACTGGAACTTTTTCGTCTTTTTCAATTCCTAGACGTCAGTGGGTTGTTTGTCTGTAAGAATTAGCTTGGATGGCATTAAACTTTCTCGTTGATCTGTGTAATTGTGCGAGGAAATTATATATAAATTTCCTATTCAATTCGTGATGATACACTGAGTCGGGATCGTTAGGAATGCGACTCTTGAATGGCATTGATCTGGCACCAACATTGTTCGGCCCATCTTCGGTAGGAGACCCGAAACAGTGTTGCTGTTTTATATATATATATATAGAGCTGCTAATCATGCCAGTTCATGTCTCTAGCTACCACCATGAGCTAGCCACCAGTTGATTTTTATATATGTTTTTTTTACATGGATTCTGATACTTCCACATCATCAGAAGCCGCTAAAATCCATCTATGCAATATAATTAAATTCATAGCTGTTGCCTCTGGGGATTTTCCCCTGTTCTTGCTCTCGACATTCAGACATAGAATAGGATCATGGAAGCAGAGGAGGTCACGGACAATCTGACTTGTCTCTGTATGACTGTATAGTAAATTAAAGTACATGTCACTGTATAGTAATTAAAGTAATTTCCATACACAGTAATTAAACCAAATAATTAAGAGATGAGTGTGAAGATATATGAGTGCATGAGATGGACTGGCAGAGACTAGAACGCTGTTTATCTAGCTCCCTGATCTACTGCCATACCATACATGCCACTGCCTGCGTCGCGTTCTTGCCTTTGAGGCATCGATCGTCTGAGCTAGACTGGGGACGTTGACCTGCACCGGTGCTGCAGCTAGCGAAGCATGCATGGTTCCATTCTGCACGAGTACTCATGACACATGCAGCTCCGTCGTCCTCATGAGGTTGCGACAGCACGTCCGGACACCATCGCAAAAGCTAGTTAGCTACACAGGCTAAAGTGAAGGGATTCTTGCAACCGTTGCCTGCAAACTCGTGAAGGGTTATATTCTGGTACTTTGTGATTGGGATGTGGATTCATCTCGCATCGCCATTTGGTTCGTGGCCGTGATCTGTCTGGATCGTGTGGTTTTTAAGCTTCATGCATGCTTGTTGGCGCTATCTTAAGTTGTCTAGGTTCTTGGAATTGGATGTTGGATTGGCACCACTAGTTTTTCGGTGGCTCGCGTATAAGTTAAATAAATAAATACATCCTCAATTATTATTTTCATAAAAAATTACTTTTTCTACTATATATATATATTTTTATTATAGTAGAATATGATATTCTTTTTGAGCGAGAATATCCATTGTCTGAATTACGAGTGACTCGAGCTTTTGAGGCGAGGCAAAGGCTTGACTAGGTGTCTTTTGAGTTAATAGATGGGCAATCCCTGGCGCCAGGTGCCAAGGATCTGCACTCGCACAACTCTCGCCATTTAAGTTCCCAGAGCAATCTTTTCCACATGTCGGAAATTAGTTTCTATAGACCATCATCCATGTAAAAAGGTAATTTTTAATCTCTTTTATCGTAGGCTCCAGAGCGAGATAAAAGAAAATAAATTACGAAACCGAGATGTAAAGGTCATTTTAAATGACCTCTGTGAAAATCACTCCTTATCCAATAAAATAATTATGTATATAAGATTTTATATTTTATATCTTATATTAATTTTTAATAATATGGTTATTTTTTTAAAAAAAATTTATATGATATTATAGTTTGGTTTTTTTTCTGACCTAATTTTTTCTATCGTCTCTTGTTATTGCTTGTTGTTGTTACTGCTGTCTCCTATTGCTGTTATTGATTTCGGTGCTGATATCTTTTTCTGTTGATTTCAGTGCCGACACTTTGTGCTGTCGATTTCAACGCTAACATTTTTTTTTGCCGATTTCGACACTGATGTTCTATTTTGCCGATTTCGATGCTGACACTCTTTTCTACTGATTTCGATGTTGACACTCTTTTCTGTCGATTTTGACACCGGCGTCCTATGCTACCGATTTTAGCACCGATGTTCTTTTTTGTCGATTTCGGTAGGGATGTAAACGAGCCGAACAGTATTAGTCTCGAGCTCGGCTCGACCTCGAATCGAGCTTTTATTACAAGGCTCGAGCTCGGCTCGTTTTAGAATTATCAAGCTCGCGAACAGTTTGAGCTCGGCTCGTTATTAGCTCGATTATCAAAGTTAACGAGCCTAACTCGTTAAGCGAGCTCGGGCTCGTTTAGAGCTCGTTTTTGACTCATTTTAGAGCTCTTTTTTGGCTCATTTTAAAGCTCTTTAGGGCTCGTTTTAGAACTCGTTTTTTTGCTCGTTTAGAGCTCGTTTTTTGGCTCTATTTAAGGCTCGTTTTAAGGCTCATTTTTTTGGCTCGCGAGCCTATAAACGAACATGTTCGCGAGTTCACGAGCCGAATATCCTTAAGTTCGAGCTCGACTCGATAAAACTGTCGAGCTCGAAATCGAGCTCGAGCTCGTCTCGATAAGATAAACGAACGAACTCGAACGAGCTTTTTACCGAATCGAGCTCCGAATAGCTCGCGAACTGTTTGGTTCATTTACATCCCTAGATTTCAGTGCCAACGCCATGTGTTGCCGATTTCGGTGCCAACGCCCTGTGTTGCCGATTTCAGTATTGACGTCTTTTTCTACTGATTTTGACACTGACGTCCTGTGCTGTCGATTTCTACGTTTGACATCCTTTTCTGTCTAAGATTCTTTATGCTTCATGAAAATTTGATCCATATATGTTGGAACAATTTCGACAGTTCCTTACTTCGCAACCCTCTATCATGTCAGTTTTCTCTCATATAGGTTTGTCATCATATGATATTTTAGGTATATCTTCATTCTTGTGGATTTTGGACTCTGGTGCCTCCCATCATATGTCATCTAATTTATCATCTTTTATTTTTTTTTTTTCTCTCTGTTCATTTATATCTATTATGACTGCTGATGATACTCCTATGTCATTAGTAAGTATCGTTTCAATTATTACATCTTTTTTTATCTCTTACTGATATTTATTATATTCCAAGTTTTACTTTAAATCTTGTTTCTGTTAGTCAATTATGTAAGTCTGGATACCTAGTCTATTTTTCTTCATCTAATTGTTATGTTCAGGATCTGCAATCTCAGAGGTTGATTGGGACAGACTGTAGGCAAGGAAGACTCTATGTTTTAGATCAACTCAAAGTGAAGTTGTAGCTTCGAGTGTGGATATATCATCTTTTGATTTTTATTTGTGTCACTCTTATTTAGGTCATGTTTCAGCGTCTCATTTGCAGTTTTTAGTTTCTACAGGAGCATTAGGACCTTTAAAAAGTTCTAATATTTCTGATTGTAGTGATTGTAAATAGGTCAAATTTTCTGCCTTACCATTTTCTAAAAGTCTTTCTTTTTCTTCTACTCCATTTGATCTTGTCTACTCTAATGTGTGAGGACCCTCTCCTATTCCTACGAAAGGGGGGAGGGGGGGGGGGGGGGTCAAGGTATTAGGTTTCGTTTATTATTGATGATTGTACTTGTTACTCTTGGGCCTATCTTATAAAACACAGGTCTGATTATCTTACCATTTTTACCAACTTCAAAGCTCTTGTGAAAACTCAACATGCTAGTGTCATAAAGTGTTTTCGTTGTGATTTGGGGGGAGGGGGATGAATACACTTCGAATCATGTTTTACATTTACTTGCCTCTAATGATACTATTCATCAAACCTTTTCTACAGATACTCCTGAACAAAATAATGTGGTTGAACGAAAACATAGGCATCTTGTTGTTGGTTAGTCCTAGGAAAACCGTACTGGCTCCATTGTACAAAAATTTTGTATAAGTATCGAACCTTTCCTTAAATAACTTATTGTGTTCTTTAGAAGTTAAATTAGGAATCACAGACGGAACTTCACATCATTGATTCCAAATTTAACTTATCTGTTCTTAATGGTTTAGATTTGAATCGCAAGCAGAACTTAACACTATTGATTCAAATCCACCTATGTTATTAATTTCATTAAATATAATTTCCAAAATTGGCTTCCAGGACTGCATGGCGAGACACATGACCTTCTTGGATATGAGAACAACCACCACCGCCTAGACAAAGCCTTTTAAGGAAAGCTAATATTTAATTTCCTTAAATAACTCTAGGTTAACAAAAAAGAACAATCGAATCACAAATTCGAAAACAAAGAAAACACAAATTCGAAACAAATCCGAAAACTCTAGAATCATATGCCTCTTATATTTGGTATTTCCAAAAATAACTATACAAAGAAAACTAGTATGATGCGGAAAACAATTACTAGTTATACCTTTTTTTGTAAGTAAATAACCTCTTGATCTTCTACCATATTCTTCTTCTTATCCCGGACGTTGTGTGGGCAATGATCTACCGAGATGAGAATCCACCTAAGCCACATTCTTCTCCAAGCAAGATTCGGCCACCATAATTCTCCAAGAGAAGTAGAAGTCCGGCCACCACCACCAAGCTCCAAGGGATGCTAGAAACAAAGCCTCCTTTCTCTCCTTCTTCTCCTAGCTAGAACCGGCCACCATCAAGAGCTCCAAGAGGGGATAAAACCAGCCACTAAAGAAGAAGAGAAGAGGAGAGGGAGAACCTCTAGGGCCGACCACACCAAGGAGAAAAGAGAGGAAGAAAAAGAATAGAGTCGTTAGCCATGAAGGCACCTCTACCTCCTCTTTTATAATCCTTGGTCTTGGCAAATAAGGAAATTTTAATAAAAAACTTTCTTAATTCCTTTGCCATGAAAAAGAAAAATTATTTAATTAAAAATAATTTTCTTTTCTTAATAACAATGGCCGGCCACCTACAATCCCCAAATCAAGGAAATTTTTAATTCACACAAGAATTAAGACTTCCTAATTTGTTTCCAGAAATTTATAAAAAATTTCTCTAATAATTTTTCCCTTCATGGTGGTTTGTAAAAAGAAAATTTTATAAATTAAAATCTTTCTTTTAAACATGTGGATGATTTCCAAAAAGGAAAGTTATCTCTAAAAATTAAAATCTCCTTTCAATCTACAAATAAGGAAAGATATCAAATCTTTTCTTAATCTTGTGTAGAAACTTATAAAAGAGAATATTTAATTTTTAAACTCTCTTTTAAATCATGAACATGGTTAAAAAAGGATAGTTTTCTTAAAATTAAATCCACCTTTTAATCTACAAATAAGGAAAGATTTCAAATCTTTTCTTAATCCTTTGTAGAAAGCTATAAAAGGAAAGATTTAAATTTTAAACTCTCTTTTAAAATCGTGGAATTCACATAAGAAATAATTTTAATAAAAATCCCTTTTTAATATGATGTGGCCAGCCACACCAAGCTTGGGTTCAAGCTAGGGCCGGCCACACCAACTCAACTCATCCTATTTACTTGGCCGGCACAAGCTTAGGTTCCAAGCTTGCTTGGCCGGCCCCAATAGGATGGGTATAAAGGTGGGTAAGAAGTGGGTATATGGTGTGTATAAATCTCTATATACAAGAGGCTACGATAGGGACCGAGAGGAGGAATTGATTTTGGTCTCCCGATGAAATTAAGCTTCCTGTGTTCGCCCCGAACACACAAATTAATTTCATCAATAATAATTCATTCCAATAAAGAACTATTATTGAACTACCACATCAATCCCAAATTACATTTTGGGCTCCTTCTTATTATGAGTGTGTTAGTCTCCCTGTGTTTAAGATGTCAAATGACCACTAATTAATGAGTTACTGACAATTCACTTAATTAATATCTTAGTCCAAGAGTAGTACCACTCAACCTCATCGTCATGTCGGACTAAGTCCACCTGCAGGGTTTAACATGGCAATCCTTATGAGCTCCTTTTGGGGTCATTCTCAACCTAGATTACTATGACACAGTTTCTTTCTATAATCAACAACACACACTATAAGTAATATCATTTCCCAACTTATCGGACCTATTGATTTATCGAACTAAATCTCACCCATTGATAAATTAAAAGAATAAATATTAAATATATGTGTTTGTTATTATATTAGGATTAAGAGCACACACTTCCATAATAACTAAGGTCTAGTTCTTTTATCAAGTCAGTATAAAAAAAACTTACTTAAAATGGTCCTACTCAATACACTTGGAGTGTATCTGTGTAATTTATTAGTTAAGATAAACTAATACTTGATTACACTATGACTACTTCAACGGTTTGTTCCTTTCAATTTTAGTCGCGAGCAATTGTTTATAATTTATAAAGAACCGGCAACATGATCTTCTGTGTGTGATACCACACACCATGTTGTCTACTATATAAATTAATTGAATAAATTACATTTAACAAATAAATATAGATATTTGACCATTGTGATTCTTTATTTCTAAATAAATGTTTATACAAAAGCTAGACTTTTAGTATACACTCTAACACTTGTTGAAACAGTCCATTCATTTTTATTATCTGCTAGTGTTCCTAGTACTTTTTAGGGGGGAAGCGATTCTTATCGCTGCTCACATGATTAATAAAATTCCAACCTCGCACAATTAAGGCTTGTCACCTTTTGTAAAATTGTATGGGTATGCTCCTCTCTATTCCTCTTTACGTGTTTTTGGTTGTACTTACTTCATCCTTCGTCCATATGTCGAGCGTAATAAATTAGCCTCTCAGTTTGTTATTTATGTCTTTTTGGGTTATGATGTTACTCAAAAAGAATATCGTTGATGTGATCTCATTAGTCAAAAATTGTATATCTCTTATTATGTTGTGTTTCTTAGGCATTTTCTATTCTTTTCTATTCCAGCTAGTTCGCATAATATAACAATGTTAGATCTGCTTTGCATTGATCCTTTTAATATCGACACTGAGAAAGTTTCACCCATAGCTCCTACTGGTAGCTCAACTAAATTTGGTACTTTGATTCCTGAGATATGAGTTTCATATACTCCTCCTTCTACCACTACTTAATCATCTTCTGAGGTTGCGGATGATCCTTCTCCCCACCGTCGTCAATCCACTCGTGTTCCTAAGTCTACTAAATTACCAGATTTTGCCTACTCTTGTTATTCTCATTTTTTTGCTTCATTTGTTGCATCTATTCATTATCTTTTTAAGCATGTATCCTATAGAGAAGCTGTTTGTAACCCACTTTGGCAGTGCTATGACTGAACTAACTGCCTTATATCAGACTCATACATGTGATTTGGTTCCGTTGTTACTAGGAAAATATACTATTGGTTCTTATTGGGTATATAAGATCAAAATTAAATCTGATGGATCTATTGAATGATACAAAACATGTCTTATTGCTAAAGGTTATTCTCAAGAGTATGACATGGATTATGAGGAAACATTTGCTCCTGTTGTAAAAATGATGACTGTTCATACTCTGATTGTTGTTGCTTCTATTTGTCGATGGAGAATATCTCAGATAGATGTCAAGGATGCATTTCTAAATGGTGATCTTCATGAAGAAGTTTATGACACCTTCACCTAGTATTTCACATCAACCTGGTGAAGTTTGCAGCCTTTGTAAAATGCTTTATAGTCTCAAACAAGCACCTCATGCTTGGTTTGAGAAGTTTTTTTACAATGATTACTTTGCTTGATTTTCATCCTAATAATCATAATTCAACATTGTTTGTCAGATGTACGGTGTAGGTTATATTCTTTTATCATTATATGTTGATGACATGATTATTACTGGTGATAATTCAGATGGAATTGTTACCTTGAAGTCTGAGTTGACTTGTTATTTTGCTATGAAAGATTTGGGTATACTGCGCTACTTTCTGGGCATTAAGGTTTTTTATTCCCTGAAAGGTTATCCTTTATCCTAGTCAAAGTATATATCTGATCTGTTTGAACGTGCTTGTCTTACTGATAATAGAGTTGTTGATACTCCTATTGAGACTAATGTTCGATATTCTCCATCTGATGACTCACCTTTGTCGAATCCTAATTTGTATAGAACTATTATTAGAGGCTTGGTTTATCTCACCGTGTCTTGACCAGATATTACATATGCTGTTCATGTGGTTAGTCAATTTGTCGCTCCACCAACTACAGTTCATTGGGCTGTTGTTCTTCGTATTCTTAGGTATCTTTGGGACACTCAATTTCAAAACCTTTTATTTCTTTCTACTTCATCTCTTGAGCTATGTACATACTCTGATGCGGATTGGACTAGTGATCCTACAGATAGTAAATCTACCACTGCTTTTCCATTTTTCTTGGGGATTCTCTTATTTCTTGGAAGAGTAAGAAGTAAAATGTTATTTCTAGATCTTTCACAAAAATTAAGTATTGTGTCATGACCTCAACTACTTGTGAGATAGTTTGGTTGTATTGGTTGCTTGCGGATATAAGTATCTTTTTTCATCAACCTACTCTGTTATATTATGATAATCAAAGTGCTATTTAAATTACACACAATTCAATTTTTCATAAGTGGACGAAATATATTGAAATCGATTATCACATTACTCGTCACCATCTTTAGATTGACACAATCACATTGCCTTTTGTTTCTTCAAAACTATAGATTGCTGATATGTTTACCAAGTTACATTCTATTTTACGCTTTCGTTTCTTATCTGACAAACTCTCAATGCTTCTAACTGTAGCATCATGAGCTTGAGGGGGGTTGTTAGATTATATATATATATATATATATATATATATATATATATATATATATATATATATATATATATATATATTTTATAGCTTTTAGGGGCAAGGACCGCTACAACTCCATGAAAACTTGGGTGTAGTGTTAAATAGGCAAAAGTTCTCACACCATAGGTTAGATAAGAACAAATATGATAGGAAAACTAATAATCTAATATTTGGAACATGGAATATAGGAACTCTCATTGGTAAATCAATGGAGGTAGTAAATATGATGATTAGGAGAAAAATTAGTATTTTGTGTGTACAAGAGACAAAATAGATAGGCGAGAAGGCAAAGATGATAGAGAACTCGGGTTTTAAGTTATGGTACACTGGAAAGAGTAAAGCAAGAAATGGAGTGGGTATCATTGTAGATAATTTGTTAAAGGATGAAGTTGTAGGAGTAGTTAGAAAAGGGGATAGAATTATAGCCCTTAAGATAATAGTGGCGAAAGAAACTATGAACATAATTAGCGTATATGCACCACAAGTAGGATTAGATAAAGCTACCAAATTAAGGTTTTGGGAGGACTTAGATGAAATATTACAAAATATTCCACCAAGTGAAATGATTTTAATAGGAGGTGATCTAAATGGGCATGTTGGAGTGAAAAATGAGGAATATGAGAGAGTACATGGGAGTTATGGGTTTGGAACGAGGAATGAGGAAGGGAAAACTATATTAGATTTTGCGATAACATATGACCTTATATTAGCTAATACGTTTTTTAAGAAAAGAGAAGAACACTTAGTCACATTCAAAAGTGGGAATAATAAATCGCAAATTGACTTTCTTATGGTTAGGAAGAAGGATAAAAAGATTTGTAAAGATTGCAAAGTCATCCCTGGAGAAAGCTTAACTACTCAACATAGGGTAGTAGTGTTGGATATACGTCTCAAACATAGTATCAATAGAAAGAGAATATATACAATTCCTAGAATTAAGTGGTGGAAGTTAAAAGATGAGAAACAAAATATATTTAGGGAGAAGGTAGAAGTACAAGCATTAGGTGACATATACGATGACTCTAATACAACATGGGATAAGATGACATCAAAGTTGAAAATAGTAGCTAAGAGTGTACTCGGTGAGTCAAAGGGACATGCACCACTAGGTAAAGAATCTTGGTGGTGGAATGAGAAAGTACAAGAGAAAGTAAAGGAAAAACGAATAGATTATAAGGAATTATATATTTGTAAGAACGAGGAAAACTTAAAAAAATATACAATAGCCAAGAAAGAAGCTAAGAAAGTAGTGAGTGAAGCAAAAAATGAAACTTTTGAACGGTTATATCAAAAATTGGATACAAAAGAAGGGGAAAGAGATATTTATAGAATAGCTAAAGTGAGAGAAAGGAAAACAAGAGATCTTAGCCAAATAAAATGTATTAAAGATGAATGTAATAGGGTATTAGTAAATGATGGAGAAATAAAAGAGCGATGGAAGAGATATTTTCATCAACTTTTTAATGAAGGTTTAGGTGACCGACTTAACTTAGGTAATTTAATTAGGTCAAATGAGCATAGAAATTTTAATTTTTATCATAGAATTCAAACATCAGAAATAAAATAAACTTTAAATGAGATACACAATGGAAAAGCCGTTGGACCAGATGATATTCCGATAGAGGTATGGAAGTGCTTAGGGAAACAAGGTATTGAATGGCTTACAAAATTATTTAACAAGATATTGAAAACGAAAAGAATGCTTGATCAATGGAGGATAAGTACTCTAGTTCCTTTATATAAGAACAAGGGAGACATACAAAATTGTACACACTATAGGGGTATTAAACTAATGAGTCATACTATGAAACTTTGGGAAAAAGTAATAGAAAAAAGATTAAGGAAGGAGACCACAGTGACAGAAAATCAATTTGGCTTCATGCCTGGAAGGTCGACAATAGAAGCTATACATCTCCTTAGACAATTAATTGAAAAATATCGGGAGCAAAAACAAGATCTACACATGATATTCATTGACTTAGAAAAAGCTTATGATAGAGTCCCAAGAGAAATTATATGGAGAATTTTAGAAAAGAGAGGTGTTAACGTAACATATATTGAACTAATTAAGGATATGTATGAGGATGTAACGACCAGAGTAAAGACTTCAGGCGAAGTAACTGAAGCATTTCTAATAAAGATAGGGTTACATCAAGGATCAACCCTAAGTCCCTATCTTTTTACACTAATTATGGACGAACTCACTGCGCATATTCAAAACACAGTACCGTGGTGCATGTTGTTTGCAGATGATATTATTTTGGTAGATGAGACACGTGAAGGAGTAAATGCTAAGCTAGAATCTTGGAGGGAAATACTAGAAGGGAAAAGTTTTAAGCTTAGTAGATTAAAGACAGAATATATGGAATTTAAATTTAGCAATATTAGAAGTAATGAAACAATTGTTAAGATAGGAGAGGACGAGTTGCCCGGAACCGAGAGATTTAAATATTTAGGATCATTTTTACAAAATGATGGAGAGATTGAGAGAGACGTCTTACATAGAATACAAGCAGGATGGGTGAAATGGAGGGGAGCGTCGGGTGTTTTATGTGATCGTAAAGTACCTCTTAAACTTAAAGGTAAGTTCTATAAAACCGCGGTTAGACCTGCTATGTTATATGGAGCTGAATGTTGGGTTATGACTCGAGCACATGAGCATAAGATGAGAGTTGCAGAGATGAAGATGTTAAGGTGGATGTGTGGACATATGAAGATGGATAAAATAATGAATGAGAGCATTAGAGAGAAAGTCGGAGTTGCATCTATCGAGGACAAACTTTGAGAGACACGTTTAAGATTGTACGGACATGTACTTAGACGACCAATAAATGCTCCAGTTAGGCGATGTGAAACTATGATAAACATGCATATAAAACGAGGAAGAGGAAGACCAAAAAAGACTTGGTTAGAAACAATAAAATAAGATAAAATTTATTTAAATATAGATGATGATATAATAGGAGATAGAGCTCAATGGCGTAAAAGGATTCATACAGCCGACCACACCTAGTGGGAAAAGGCTTGGTTGTTGTTGTTGTTGTTGTTTATAGCTTTTAGGGCAATTTGATATTTTTCTCTTTTATATTGAAAGTTTAGAGTTTCTTAACTTAACTATATTAGACTTTATACTCTGTATTTCTAACTATTAATTTTAGATTCAATAATATGACTAGTTTTTTTCTTTTCTTAATTTCTACACTCACTTGGAATAAACTTTCTGTGATTTAAAATAGGGCAGTGAGGCCTCCTTATTTTCGTGTCACAGTGGTATAAGGGTGATTCGTTCATCTTAGTGTCTCCATTAGTCTCTGTCTCTAGGTAAATATGGAAGAGATAAATCATGGATGACTACTAACTTTGGACAGTTGAATAACACATAGGGGCAAACACCTGACTACTAGCTAGGATTCAACTCCGAGACCTTATCGTAGTTGATGCGGGATGTTACGAGCGGACTTATATATGATGAGATAGTCCAAGTTAAGAGGAGGTGGTAGTCAAAGTCAAAGTGAGGTGGTAGTCAAGGTGTCACCCTCATCAGGGTTTAGTTCCTTTCTCGGTGCTAAGGCCTTTGGTATAAGGATGATCGACTTAAAAGCTGACCATACTTGAAGGATCTAGTGCTCCACCTATGCATAACCAGCTGGCACAAACGTCGATCGAAATTATGACTCACATAACATAACCTGCTATATATTGGCCGGGCAAGAGGTCAGCCGAGTGTATCTAAGCTGGGTGTTCATTCTCAATATATGGCCGAACGTCACTAGAGTCGGGTGGGCATAATAGACCTATCTCTCCGTTCAGTGCCAAGACATACAGACTAAACCCAAACGACCCGGGAGTCGATTGAGCATATGAGGTTTAATTCTCCACTTCTACAATATTACTTTTAACTTACAGATTCAATCCTATGGTGCAAACCTTCAGTATAAATCAAACCATTATAAAGTCAGCCATACTTAAGAGTTCGAGCGCCTTGTTATCCAATAGTTAGTCTCCCATTATACGATCGATCGGTCCTAGAGCTGATCTGACCTGTGAGACTTGGTTTCTTATTACTTATTAGATCTTCAGCATAAGCCTACGAGTATATTTTCGTTCGAACTTATGGCCGGTCAGACTTATATGATTTTAACTTCGAGCATAAGGTAATTTTCATTACAAATTCGATAATCGGGATGCCCCGTCTATCCAAGTATTCGGCTAGGCTATATTCTGGGAGACAACATTATCAGAGAATCATAATAGATTATGAGAATGACAACTATTCGTAAAGAATATTTTTCAGTTACAACATATGCATTCAATGGAATCTTCTTACAAATGTGACTATACAACTTCCATCATTATTGCAGAGGTTTTACGAGATTGTTTATATACGTATAACAAAAGATTCCTTAGAGAATAATTGTATAAATTTCAGACTATACACCTTCCATTATCTGACATATTTTGATATCGAATATTCATTGTCATCTCATTATTACAAAGTTATGAGAGGTGATATAAAAAGAGGGGGTCTCTCCGCTGAAGAGGTACATTTTTACATATTACCACATGACATTACTCTTTATTATGCTCACTCAATTTTATTATAGTTCTCCACTTTTCGCTCAGTCATCTACTGATTTGAGTGTCGGAGGGTCTATGCCAGGGACCTCTTCTCTGATTTTTTTACCCTAACAATTTGTTGGCTCTTTCGAGTGTGCGCAGAAAGGAGTCGAAAGGAGCACTAGGTGTCATCTTCTTTCCCTAGCAAAGTCTTTTCCAAATCAACATCAGAGCCACTTGCCCAGCGCACCATCTCTGTAGCTTTCTGACAGGATCAGTAGTAATACCACACTGATCGTGGAGAGATGGATGGTTTTGGAGTATTCAAGCAGAGCCCTCTGTAATCAACTGGTTAAAACTATTGTTGTATCTAAGAGGAATTTACATATCTATACAATAATATGATATTGTTTATTTTGGGCTTAAACCCTCATGATTTTATTTTTGGATTCTACCCAAAAGATCTCATGCTAATGAAAATATGTTACATCCTTTTAACTCCATGATCTTTTCTATATCTTTCCAATGAGGGACTTTGATTGTATCTTCAACAATCTATTAGAATTTAAGGGATGTCCTAAGGCAATCACCTTACGGTTTTTACTAAATATAGATTCATTATTTGAGTGCATATTATATGTTTGATTATCTTAAACTCATTTACTGAATGCACACAATACAATTCATGACATGAAAGAAATTGTGATTTGATCACAACTATTGATTATCTCTGCATGTGCAATTATGAACGTATTAGAATTTCTCTAGTCGTTTGATGCATTTGGATATCATCAATTCTGTAAGACTAGCACGGATTATACTCCTTGATTCGCCAAGCAGCTATTTTCTCACTGGCTGGAGACATTGGGATGTCGAGAGTTAAATATAGATGCTAGTTATGGTAACTAGTTTATTAGAGTGACTTGCTGTAAGACTTCATATGATTATCTATATATATAGATGTCTGTGAAACTTTTACTATAGCTTGAGTACAAGTTTCCTTCGACTTGAGGTATACAAGTCATCTTGTTCATGGAGGCTCATACTTTGACATTTTAAGCAAGCACCTCATTGAGGTGTGGACCTGGGATGATTGGGTATAAGTTGAAATACTCGAAGATATTTAGATAACGCATAAAGGATTCATTGTTCCTTGCGAGGAGACGTATACCCTATGGTCACTCATTAGGATTATTACTCAGTCTTTGACTAAAGTATTACATGTTAAGAGTACGAGACTCTTGTACATATATACGAGTAATTTGATTCTGTAGAACGAGGAAGTATTACTTGGGCTAGGTGTGACGTAGTAGTCTAGTGGGGACAGACCATGTCCTGAACCAAATGAGTATAGACGAGTGAAAGGAATAAGACACGACTAACTGTAGCTATTGAAGGGTTTAGAATTAGTTCTAAAATCAACTATGCTTTTCTGGCTAATTAGGGATCATGATATACTATTAGGTGCTACTCATCATCGTTCTATAATTAAGTAGTTAATTATGGGTGACCAAAATAAACTGAGAATATATTGGGTCACACATACTAACGAGTCTCTAAAAGACGTAAAATAAGTTAAAAAATAGAATTCATAGATCAAGAGATAAATGTTTGGTTAGACTATACATAAGATAAATATAGAAATATTTTGTTGGATCGAGACGTGCTAGAGGGGGGGGGGGGTGAATAACGCTCGTGGCTTTCACTTTTCGTATTCGAAAACGTATTGAGTAAATGCAGTGGAAATATAAAACACAACAAAGAAGGACCCAAGTATTTTTACTTGGTTCGAAGACTTGGGCGACTTCTACTCTAAGGTCCACGCTCGTTGAGTGTTTACTTTGGGCAACAACTATAATCGCGCAAAGTACAAGAGATTATTACAATTTAATATTGAAAAAGCTATACCGACAAAAAAGATTTGAAGTTTCGCAGCTTCGGATTGTCGAGGTCTTGTTGTAGCTCAGCCAGAACGTCTCATTAGCAGCGTGCGGAAGAAGAATTGCTTGGAATGTGTTGTTGACAGTTGCTGGTCGAGACCTCTTGATAAAGGTTGCTGAGGGCACCTCCAAGACCCTTCAGGGCGCCTCCATCACCGGCAAAATCGCAATGAGGATGAGCTTTGACTCCTTGGCAACCTATCCTCTTGAAGGCGCCTCCATCTCCCTTGAGGGTGCCTCCAATGCCATCTGAGGTGCCTCAACTCTCCATGAGGGCGCCTCCAGCTCCGCTGTGTAGTCTCCTCAGCCTTTGCACTCGAGACGCCTCCAAGCTCCATAGAGGGGGCCTCGCGTACTGTTCATCCGAGGCAAACTGTGCTATTTTGTCCCTGCAAGATACGTTAGTCCCAAAATACCAAGCATACCCTGCAACACAAAATTAGCACACAATAATAAGACAAACATAAATATTTTGACAGTCATCGGAATGTCCGGTTCTGACTTCGGATTTTCGACCGAAAACCCTAGGTCAAACTACCTTGCTATTGCTCCCTCACCGGGGAACGCGCCCTCACCTACTTCACTCTAGAGAGTTGCCTGTTACCAGTCCGATCCTCCAGACCGACTGGACTTTTGCTCAGCGCTCGAGTCTTCAAGTCTTTCCGCTGGACATTCGTTCCACGACCCACCCAGACTTTCACCTGGTTCACGACACCAGGACTTTTCACCTAGAGTCCCCGACTCTAGGACTTTTGCCTAAAGACCTCGGTCCGCCAAGCTTTCTGTCTAGGGTTACCACCCCCCAATACCTAGGGTTTTCACCCCCTAGGGTTTTCCTCCTGCCTAACCGCAGCTAGGATTTTTGCCTAAGATACCTTAGGACTTTTCCTGGGCGCTCATTCAGCATATTAGATAACAAAACACCTTAACTTTGAACCCTTTGACATAATCAAAACATAGGTTTAATCGTCGATGCTTCCCGTACCAACAATCTCTCCCTTTTTTATTATGGCAATAGGGTTCAAAGTTAAGTAAAAACATAACAGTAATATAAGGAATTTTAAGCATAAGTAGAAATGCAATAAAAATAATTTCTAAAAAAAATTTTATACTCCTTTTTACTTAACTTTTCTTTATACTCTCCCTTACTTACTTAACTTTGACTTTTCTCTCCCCCTCTGACATAAATCAAAAAGAAAATTCGTAGAGAGAAGCAAATTTTTAGCTTTGAAAATACTTAGTTAATTTAAAAATACTTTGAGAAAAATTGTTTTTGAAAAAAGAAAATTAGAGTAAAAATCTTGGTTAAGTACTTAGTTTTTAAAAGAGTGCTTAGCTTAAAGGGTTTTTTTTTCCATAAAAGCATATTTAAGTACTTAGCTTGACAAAATACTTAGCCTTAAAAAAAAATTGATAAGTTTAGTACTTAGCTTTAAAAGATGTGGAAAGAGGTGCAGGTAAGTACTTAAAAAATTTCATAAAAAAACTATGATAAACATTAAGTTTAAACATACCTTTTAAAATTAACTTGGTTTAATTTTAAAAAAAATTCTTTTTCCACTCCCCTTTAATTAATGCCAGTCAAGAAGGATAAAAGTCCTAGAGTCCAAGCATAAAAAAAACTAAAGATCATTATTCATTTTCCTAATTTTCCATCTCACATATTCTAGATTATCAAGCATGTTCAGTTTATGAGTGAGCGTGAGACGGAGTTAACTTTATCCTGATTTTACTAGTATTTAAAAATATTAAAATTAAAATAAGTTTGAATTAAAAAAATTTCCTTTATTTTAAAAAATGAATAAGTAATTAAAATTTTGAGGATTTTGAAAAATATTAATATTGATTAATTGTAATTTGAAAATTGATTTGAATAAAAATTACGATTTTGAAAATCTAAGAATTGATAATTTGGAATTATGATTTGAAAAATAATAATTAAATGATTTTATAATAATTTTGAACCTTAATTAAATGATACTTAAAGTTGCAATTAATTAAGATTTTTTAAAGTTAAATCAATTAATTATGATAGTGATTTGAAAGTAATTATCATTTTAAAATTAATTATAAAATTAAGTAAGATTTTGAAATTAAAAATAATTTTAAAATTGATTACCATTAATTTTTCAAAATTAAGTTAATCTTAATTGATCTGATTAACTATTTTAATCCTAGGTCCATCTCACCCGTTCTAGATTATTAATCAGGGAACCTTAATACTTTTGTGAGATTGTTAATTTTAATTTTCAATTTAGGTTCTATCTAAGGATTGATTTACATTTGTGTTAGACTCAGGTTTTAAGATAAGTTAATTAAATATTTATTTTGAAGATTGGCTTCCCGGCTGTGGCGAGGCACTAGACCTTCTTGGATATGAGATCATCCACCACTTCTAAACAAAATCTTTCAAAGAAATTAAATATTTAATTTCCTTATTTTAACTCCTAGGTCTAACTAGTCAAGTGTAAATCACGCCTAGGTCCTTAATCTAGCCTAATCTAAGCATGCATAAAAATAAAGCAGAAAATAACAATCGTCAAACAATTCTATTTATTTATAAAGACAGTTTTTCTATTGGCTCCCCCTGGATCATAGCCTCGATATGATCTATCAAGGTAATGTACTTGATCCTTGGGGACCCAATACTGACCAAGTCCGACTTGATTAGTCAGGTTTGACTTGGGGACCCATGCTTGGACTAAGTTTCTATTATTTCTATTCACAAGTGATAAGTACGACTTGTATTTGTGTTTAACCTTAAATCCAAGTCCAGATTTGTTGTAAACGGCTCACTGTTTTCCAAGAATCAGATCAAGATTCTTGGAACCCAAGGTAAATCGTTCCAACGTGTCCTTGAGTTCTTTAACTTGAGTTTTCAAATTGGAGTTTTCTTCCTCAAGTTGTTGGGCTTGGGTTGAACTTTCAATCTGAACTGGCTCAGTCAAAGGACTCGAGTCAATCGCTTCGTTAAGGGTTGTTACCTCCTTTTGGAGTGACTTGATCCAGACGTTGAATTTAGCCAATTTCTTTAATAAATAAGAAACTAAAATTTCTAGATTATCTATGTTATAAATTAAGGAGCCTACAGTGATTTTGGGCCCTTTGGAAACGGATACGGATCTGTGGCTTCTCTCGGACTCGATTTCTGATTTGCTCTCGGTTTCGGACTCAAACTTGGATTCGATTTTGACAATATTCGCTTGTACCGGTAGAGTGAGGAAGCTTGCTTGTTTTTCTTCGTCGGATTCGGATTTGTCTGATGACTCAGACCATGTTGCCTTTAACACCTTCTTCTTTCTAGCCTCCTTTGTCTTGCTTGTACCTGCAACCAACGCAATACTTTTCTCGGTCGGAGTAGTATTAGTCTGCTCATATAAATCAAATAATTCATCTATTAGATCACGCTTACTTACGTATTGGAAGTACCTTCGTGTAGCTCAATCAACTTCTCCCATAGCTCTTTCGCGCTTGAGAATGGACCGACTCGGTTCAGCTCCTCCTTTGTTAGACCACATTGAAGAGTATACGTCGCTTTGGCATTGGCCTCGCCCTTCTTTATTATGTTTGTGTCCCAGTTCTTGCATGGTACCGATTTTCCCAAGCGTCGAGTGGAAGAGTGATCCCAGTCTTGATGATCATCCACATCTCGAATTAGGTTTATAGGTATGACTCCATTCGTCCCTTCCAATAGCCAAAGTCCTCACCGGTGAAAAGTGGAGGGCGGGCTATGTTGTAGCCTTCTTGATGGACCATTTTAGAAAGACAATCTCGCACACACAAAAACAAAAAATTTTGTTCCAATACTTGGTTTTGGATTAGCAGTGCGGGATTAAGAGGAAAATAACAATTCACTAATTTCGAGAAAAAATAATAAAAAATATTATTACAAATTTTTGAAAATGCGATATTTCGCTAATACCGACCAAAGGTGAAAAGATGAAACTGAATTTTTTAAAAATAATTTTGGAGGAAAAAAATGAAAGACATAAGGTTTTATTTTTAACATAAATGATATCTAATTTTATTTTTCAAAAAGGAACCCCCTGCTCGATTGGTGGTTTCACCAATTCAGAATGACTCCGCTCTGATACTAATTATTGGATCGAGACGCGCTAGAGGAGGGTGAATAGCGCTCGTGGCTTTCACTTTTCGTATTCGAAAACGTATCGAGTAAATGCAGCGAAAATATAAAACACAACACAGAAGGACCTCAAGTATTTTTACTTGGTTCTGAGCCTTGGGAGACTCCTACTCCAAGGCCTATGCTCGTTGAACATTTAGTTTGAGCAACAACTATAATCGCGCAAAAGTACAAGAGATTATTACAATTTAATATTGAAAATGCTATACCGACAACACAGATTTGAAGTTTCGCAGCTTCAGGTTGTCGGGGTCTTGTTGTAGCTTAGCCGGAACGTCTCATTAGCAGCGTGTGGAAGAAGAATCGCTTGGAATGTGTTGTTGACAGTTGTTGGTCGAGGCCTCTTGATAAAGGTCGTTGAGGGTGCCTCCAAGACCCTTGAGGGCGCCTCCATCACCGGCAAAATCACAGCAAGGATGAGGCTTTGACTCCTTCGCAGCCTATCCTCTTGAAGGCACCTCCATCTCCCTTGAGGGCACCTCCAGTGCCATCCTAGGCCCCTCAACTCTCCATGAGGGTGCCTCCAGCTTCGCTGTGCAGTCTCCTTAGCCTTTACACTCGAGGCGCATCCAAGCTCCATAAAGAGCGCCTCGGGTACTGTTCATCCGAGGTAAACTGTGCTATTTTGTCCCTGCAAGATACGTTAGTCCCAAAATACTAACCATACCCTGCAACACAAAGTTAGCACACAATAATAAGACAAACATAAATATTTTGACAGTCATCGGATTGTCTGGTTCTGACTTCGGATTTCCGACCGAAAACCCTAGGTCGAACCGACGCCTGCTGTTCCCTCACCGGGGAACGCATCCTCACCTACTCCACTCAAGAGAGTTACCCGTTGCTAGTTCGGTCCTTCAGACCGATTGGACTTTTGCTCAGCGCTCGAGTCTTCAGGTCTTTCCACTGGACGCCTACTCCACGACCCGCCCAGGCTTTCACCTGGTTCGCGACACCAGGACTTTTCACCTAGAGTCCCCGACTCTAGGACTTTTGCCCGAAGACCTCGACCCACCAAGGCTTTCCGCCTAGGGTTACCACCCCCTAGGACCTAGGATTACCACCCCCTAGGGTTTTCCTCCTACCTAACCACAGCTAGGACTTTTGCCTAAGATACCTTATGACTTTTCCTGCACGCTCATTCAACACATTAGATAACAAAACACTTTAACTTTGAACCTTTTGACATAATCAAAACATATGTTCGATCGTCGATGCTTCCCGCACCAACATATTTGTCATGATAGAAGAGTGGATGAGCTACAATCTCTTATGGTAGAGTTGAACCATATTTGGTTTAATCATGAATTAGTCATGAACCAACTTGGTTTAGTTGTGAACCACAAATCAAGGGGTTAATGAGCTATTTTTTGGTGAAAGGATAATGGGTTGGATTTGAGCTTTCTAATCCAATTCATTAAAGAGGATTATATGTAAATATAATTAGGAGAGAATTAGATACAAGTTTCATTATCTGCTTGATTGACTTTTGGAAACCCAATTCTTCTCTCCCGCCACCAATCCCTCTTGTTGTCGTGACCACCATAAGGGAGAAAAACTCTCCCTTGTGTGTTTGTCTTCTTCTTCCTCTTGATCTTTCTTCTTCGCTCGTGGCTAGTAACTTCCGAAGGAGAGGTTTGTACTCAAGGAGTTCTCTTGAAGAGCTCGGTGTGGATACGAATAGAGATGAGGTTCGATAACGTCGTTACGGTTGATGCTCTTCTCGTTGCAGGTCATCCGTAAGGTATATCTAGTATAAATTTATTTTTCATAAAATTTTAATTATGCGATCATGTTTGACATATTTTATCTTTGTATGCGTGTGGTGTGTGTGATATAATAATTAGAAATTATTATTGTTTTATTTTTCACTGCACATGTTTACGAAACATGTTCTAACACGCACCCGCATCGGGAATATCCCAACACAATTCTCCCCTTAAACGAAGGACCATCATTACTCTCATGGTCTGAGTCTCCCTGTGATTATCCGCTCACTTTTGACCTGATTTTGGCCTCTCCACAAGTATCCGATCATCCTGACTTATTCCAAACCTTCCCATAAGTATCTGATCATCTCGACCTACTCTGGACCTCCCGTAACTTCATTTAAGGCCAGTCTATATGACATCTAGTCTGGGCCATAATGATCATAATAATATGATATTATCTACTTTATGTCTACATACTTATGACTTTATTTTTAGATTATACCTAAAAGACCTCACGCTTATAAAGATATCTTATCACTTTTTTAAATTTATAATTATTTTCATATCCTTTTCAATATAAAATTTTAATGGTATCCTAACAACTATACAAATTAGCTATGGGAGCGCATCATCCCCTCATGAATGATGCGGCAGCAAAGTATAATATAGACACCCAAATATCCATCATTTGAATCTTAATTAAAGCACCCTAAAATATTTTCTTTTGATAGGATGAAAACAGGGCCGGACCGACTCAAGTTTATTTGAGATTCTAGGTAGAAAAAAAAAAATTTAGGCGTTTGACATGTTTAAAAAAATCCTCTTTTTTTTCATTCAGATTTATCGAAAATAATAGATTATTTTTTTTTAACAAATTAAAATATTATTTTTAAAAAATAGTTTTTTATAAAATTTAATTTTCTCACATGTTGCGATGCAAAAATTATTAATTAAATTTCTATATTTATATTTTGATAACCTAATTTAGAGAAGTATAAATTTTACCATATTAAATAGAGTATTATTATTAGATATAATAATACACCTCAAGTCGATAATAAATTTACAATTCACTTAGCTAAAAAAAATAAATATATTCAAAATCATTTTAAAATAAAGAAAGATAAAAGTATGTCTAATTACTTAAATGAAAGATGGAAATTACTTAAATGAAAGATGGAAAGAATAATCCTTACAAAAAGGAATAAAATTGAGGAAATAAAAATAATGAAATAAGATAACAATAGAAAAACATCATGCCCCCATTCTCAACTTATCATCATTGGTAAAGCACAAAAATAAATAAATAAAAAATACATATACAAAATGATAAAACTCAAATACAATCCTTAGAAAATAAAGATCGCAACGGGACTAAACTCATCATTATCATTTATCAAGAACTCAATGAGAGTCTTTTTAGGCATAGAGCAAAAGAGAAAACAAACTATATTTTTCATCACCTAAACTAGAGTAATTGTAAATGATAGAATGGAGATAAAGAGAAAATCGAACAATCTATGACTGTAAATATATCTAAATAAAAGTTAAATTTAATATCTATCAAGGAAGTGAAATGGTAGAGCTATTTAACTCGTTATTGCTAAAAATAATAAAATCTTTTATTTTAATTAAACACAATATGGATAAATGCATCAACATTTGAATTTAATCAAGGAGCATAGTAGCACCAACTTGATCAACATGTTAATATTAGGTGTGATTTCTCTTCTCCAATCTCAATGAGCAAAAGAAGCATAGAGAAGGGGAGTTGGAAAAGGGGAAGAGGGGGAACTAAAAAAAAATAACTTTTTTGTTTTGTATTATATGAATAAGATAAAAAATTTCTAATTCATGTTATTATTGATCAAAGGAGAAAGTATCACCAATGAATGAGAAACATGACGAAAGTAGCTAGGATTGAGAGATATTGAAGAGGAATATAAAAAAATTCATAATTAGAAATAAATTTAATTTGTTAAAAAAGGAGCTCCTTTATAAAAAATGTGGAACCGCCACATCAGCGGCCCCCCTAGAGCCGGTCCCACGGATATGGAGGGAGGTAAATGCAGGTACACAGGTAGAAAGTGCATAGCGGAGACGTTAAGCCCAGGCAATGACACCCCGGGGATCGACCCCTGGACCTTTATGGCTCCTTTATGACTCTATCCATTGGAGATCTTTGTGAAATACGAAGCTTTGATCAAGATTGAGATCATGTAAATATTTAATCATGTGTGGGCCATTTTTTTTTCTATTCCCTTTAAAACATATACATATAAATATATTTAATATATCAAAAATAATGATTCTAATTTTTAGAAAATAAAATTATGTAATCTTTTATAACGTGGATCTATTCTTTTCCATTCTCTTTTAAAAAAATATATAAAAATATATTTAATAATTTTTTTCCATTCTCTTTTTAAAAATATATAAAAATATATTTAATACACTAGAAATAATGGACCCCAATAAAAATTAAGATCCTAATCTTAATGAGCTATGCCTAAAATTGACCTTGATGAAAAAGTTAAGAAGTTAACTTTAGACGTTGATATCTCACGCTTCCGAATTTACCAATGAAAAAATATTGAAATTAGATTCAATTCATTAGGTATTTCTTTTATATATATATATATATATATATATATATATATATTCTTAATTCCTTAATTTATTCTTAATTCCTTAATTCTTATATTTTTATATTAAAATATTCAAATTTTTTGTTATTATTTAATTTATTACTCGATAATATGTATAATATACAATACAAATTACAAATAATATAATTTATTATAATTATAAATAAATAATTAATATTATAAATAAATAATTAATAAATTAAATAAATAAGGGAAGTCATCCATCTCCGGAATTAACCGAGCCCAAGGTACAGGTATCTGCATTATTAAAAAAAACACACACACACAGATAGCAATCGTTGCGCATCTTATTCCACATACATTAAAAACTAGAAGAAAGCTACGCACGGTGCAGCGATAAGGCTACACGGTTCGAAATCTAACTGAGTCATCAATAAATTAATTTAATGTTAACTAATTAAATTGAATTAAAATTTTATTAAAATCTAATCATTTGAATCAAATTAAAAATTAATTATTTTGATGGATATCGAATTAATCAAATTTATTTTTAAAACAATAAAAAAAATTATACCTATTTATCCGAGATATCAACAAACAGGCAACGGACGTTGGGACACCGAAGAAAGTTACAAAAATCTTGTAATATCTCTATCTCCTACCTACTCCGTCTTCTCCTACCTACTCCGTCTTTCCTCACTTTCAAGCCTCTTAAGTCCGGTGGTCATATTGCTGGTCCCACACACCAACCATCTCCATTTTCTGCTTCACCACCACCACCACCACCACCCGTCCACCCGTCAACCCTGCCGCTTTTGTAGTCGGGATGGTAGAGCATCCAATTCAATTCTTAAGAATTTTTAAGTTTTTAAATTCGTTTAAATATTCATTTAAAATGAGATAAGATAAAATAAAATAAAATACTCACGATCTTAATTATGAATACTGCTTGTCATTTGATATCTTTGTTTAAAAGACAAAAAGGAAATATAAAAAATTGCTGGGAGCGACATGACTTTGGGTTTCTACATTCTTCACTACTACGCTACTGTACAAGTTAAAATGGTCAAACAGCAACTCAATCATCGACCAAACTCTCTTCCTCTCCTCATCTCGTGTCGTGAAGGGCCACACCACCATGGATCCCAATTCCGAGATCGTCTTCGACTTCCCGCCCTTCCTGCGCCTCTACAAGAGCGGCCGCGTCCACCGACTCATCGGCACCGACTACGTCCCCGCCGGCGTCGATCCGACCACCGGGGTCGCCTCCAAGGACGTTGTCATCGACCCCCGGACAGGTCTCTCTGCCCGCCTCTACGTCTGCTGCCCGTCCGCCTCCACTCGGCGTCCCATCCTCTTGTACCTCCACGGCGGCGCCTTCGTCGCCGAGTCCGCCTTCTCCCCGACCTACCACGCGTTCCTCAACAACGTCGTGGCCAGGGCCGACGTCGTCGCCGTCTCCGTGGAGTACCGGCGCGCGCCGGAGGATCCCCTCCCCGCGGCCTACGACGACGCCTTCGCCGCCCTCAGGTGGGTGGCCTCTGGCGGCGGCGGAGAGCCCTGGCTGGCGGAGCGCGGTGACTTCGATCGGGTGTTCCTGGCCGGCGACAGCGCGGGCGCAAACATCGCGCACAACATTCTGGTGCGGACGCGGGCGGATCCGCTGGAGATCAAGATCGCGGGGCTGGCGCTGATCCACACCTACTTCTGGGGCAAAGAGGCGGTGGGCGCGGAGCCGACGGATCCGGCCTTCCGGGAGTGGCTGGAAACGACGTGGGGGTTCGTGTGCGGGTGGAGCTCCGGGATCGAGGATCCGCGGGTGGATCCGTTCCGCGACGAGGCGGCGCTGCGGTCGCTTCCGTGCCGGCGGGTGCTGGTGAGCGTGACGGAGAAGGATTGGTTCAGGGAGCGGGGGAAGGCGTACTACGAGAGGCTGAGGGCGAGCGGGTGGGAGGGGGAGGCGGAGCTGGTGGAGACGGAAGGGGAGGAGCACGTCTACTTCCTCAGCAACCCTAATTGCGAAAAGGCGTCGGCGGAGATGGCTCGCTTGGTCGCTTTCCTTACCCAATGATTCATAATCAATGTTTAGTTAAGAGTCCGGGAGTTGCTTCCTATTTGCCGCCCCTCGCCGTGGAATTCTTTTCCCTCTTTTAACTTTTCCGTTCGTTTGTAAGGAAAACCTGCGTTTTCATGGAATACTGATCAGTGATAGCGTGTCTGCTATTTTACTAGTGGACACCAATCAGAATCAGGCTCTTTCACAACCATCCAATTAAGTTTGAAATTATGGCCAACCACAAAGACAGACAACGATTCTGGCACTTCGAATTTTCAGAGTATTCAATATATCTCAATTTTTTTCAAAAGATGCTCTTGTATCTCAAAATACTCTGTTAAATTTGATTCCACAACGAAGCGGTTTAGATGGAATATATTTTGAAAAAATAAAATAAAATAAAATAAAATACATTCCCTTTGAGAAACTTGAATGTTACCTTTCTTAAATCGCCACATAATAAAAGATGCAAACAGTTCGACATTCTCGCTGGTTTTTATCCCCTACGGAACACTTTTCGTCACTATAAATTGCCTTTCAGCGGAGGAGATGTAGGATCCGACCTCAAGGCATCCACATTTCTGAAGCCTCCTGCAATCGCAAGAATGAAGCGAGCAACAGGCGCTGTCCTCCTTGTCATTGCTCTGATCTTTGCAAGCGAATCATTCTTCTTGTGCGAGGCCAGGCATTCGGTGGCAAGGAAGCACGAGCCCATAACATGGAAGCCATGCTCACTTGGAGACCGCAAACAGATCGAGATCGCAGAGACAACACGGAGGACAGTGATCACGAACGGCAGAGAGCTCATGGTCACCGCAGAAGATGTGCGACCTTCGACGCCCGGTCACAGCCCAGGAGTAGGACACAAACCCTTCAGCAGAGGAATGGACTCCAAAGCTTAATTGCAATAAACTCGTATCGAGTATTGCATTTTACAGTCAGAAATGTGCAGATTTAATTTGCTTCCGACTGATTCGCTTTGTGCATGTACTACTTGGTAATTGAAGTTGCAATATTACAGCAATTAATAAGTGATAAACTATACAGTCTCAAGTTTGTATATATCATACGCAAAGTTTCTGATTTAATCCTTGAGATGAATTCAGTAAGAACAACAATCTGCTGAATTTGCAACAGGAGAAAGATTCTAGACCAAGATTCTGATGAATCCTAACCTTTTCTAAAGATCGACCGACATTGGACTGCATATCAGTACTACAAAAGCAGTATCTTGCAGGACTCCTTGTTTCTTTTGTCGTGACCATTCATCCAAGGAATTTATGCAAAACGCAGCATGGACTATTGAAGAAAGAGTGGTGCTCAATCATCTGATTGGTATAGTTTAATGAGAGATCTTTTTCCTTGCCATGGGAGTATCAGTATATATATATCTTACTGAGTTTGAACTAGTAAGTGTTTTGTGCTTTCTGTATAATTAGGATTATCTTACACTGCTTTTCCACGTTCAATCTTAGCTTTGCTAGATTGTGTTTTAAATGAATGGGCTTATTTAATGGAGGAATATATTCCTAGGGTTCAGCTCAGTGATAGTAGCCCCAAGTGTCAGCTACTGGAACCAACCTCATCTAAGTTGTATATTTTGTCAAATCTTATGTTTGTAAGATACGTGGAAATACCCTTCCACGGTGACATGCTCGATTTCCCAATTTATCTCTTTCTAAATTACTATGGGGCTAATTGCATGGGATGTTTGGGATCATAATCTTTTATAGAATTTATTTAGTCAAATCAGTGAAGTCTTTGATATATATATATATATATATGTCATTTACATTATACTATTTAACACAATTTTATTTTATGAAATTTTGAAACATAAAATTCATCTATAATAGAATTTATATTTATATCTTTAATTAAATCTCGTTTAATATAAAATATCAAACAATTTTTTTTAAAAAAGATATTCTTTATTTTATTATGAAATGTCGTTTTTACATGTTTCATTGCCAAAAAGACTTACTTAGTCATGACAGTAAAAACAAGTAACATCAAAATAAGATGAATCATTCTAATCAATAATTTAAACTTTTGACCGCTCATTCTTAGTCAATTGCTGACCCAACTCAATTAGTATAGAAATCTTTAAATTTTTCATCACATTAAGTTTATAATGTACCAATTCATATTCTAAAGCAATGTTGATGTTTAAAATCTTCAAGATGAAATTTCGTTGCAAGTTTACAAATATCATCACTGTTGATTGAGTCAAATGAATTTTTAGGATCTAAAGCTGTACTAAGAGAAATAAAGTTCCACTAATGACTCCTTGAACTTAGTATTTAACTCATGAAATCTATTGCTGCATTAAAAACATCAAAGTGGTAATGATGATCAATTGTAATTTGCTAACGGAAACGCCCGATCTTATATACAATTATGAAAGTTAGACGCATCAATTTCATTTCTCGAAAAAAAATTCACTTCATCTTATATATTAACATAATATTCACAAATCTATTTTCTTTTCCCCAAATCTCGTTCAATACAAGTAGAGAATAATCGATGGTTATTGATTCGTCGGTAGAAGAGGAAATTAAAGAAATTTGGACATTGGGAATTGGAAGATTTTTATTAGATTGATGTTGCATTGTAGGGACAGTAAGAATTGAAGTACTTTCACTAGTTTGATGATATCTCTTCTTAAAGAAAGAGGATATCAATGTATTTCCTTTTCTGTGGCAGATTGATGTTCCATTTTAAAATAGTTCAAATTATATCCCTAAATAAGTAATAAAATATTAATCAAACAAATAAATAGTGCTCAAAGTACAATGAATTGTGTGGGTATATCTTGAGATAAGTTGTAAGTTGCAACTTTATTCGAAAATAAAACCCTAAAGTCATCATAATTGAAAAAATAATCTAATCTCTAAAGAGTTGATGTTAAACAAACAAGGAGTGAAATAGATGAAAGCACAAAATTATCACATTTTGGAAGTTAAAGTCCAAAGCACAAAATTGTCACAATTCAATATTCACAGTTTTAAGCCTCGAGCGGTGAACAATAATTTCTATTTGAGACAAAAAAACAAATCAAGTACTCAACTGAATAGTAGTAATTTAATTTAGTTACAGTCTCGGCAGCATCTCCTTTCAATAATGTACATTAAAAAAAAATTAGAGGCAGAGGTCGTATGAGCCACAACCGCAGTTGACTGCAGGAACCGCGATGGCTAGAATCGCAGTTGTTGTCATCAGAACCATCGACATGAGAGCCACGACCGCAGGGGCCACAACAACCATGCCGGAACAAAGGCTGTGTTGGCGTTTTTAAATAGTGATATATGGATGTTGAGTTGTAATAGTTGAGTCTGATTAGTCATCTTGGCGATAAGTCAATGACTTTAATCAGTAGAGTTTGACATGACGATGCAGATTCTGTCCTATTTATACTCTCAACATCCCCTTTCGGTTATCGAAATATCTCTTTAGGTAAGAGACATATCCTCATTTGTATCGTTGTTACCGATCTAATTTCATCGGTTGTCGAATTATCCCTTCAGATATTAATACAACCCTTTTAGGTAAACTTATACTACAAAAAAACTATAATTTAGGAACGAATATTTGCAACGAATAATATTCGTTGCAAATTTACAACGAAAACCAAACTTGTCACTAATTAGCAACTAAAATAGCAACGAAATAAATTCGTCAGATATTAGCAACAAATATATTTTCGTTGCAGAATTCGTTGCCAATCAACGTTGAAATATATATTTCGTTGGAAAATTTATGCAATTTTGCTAATTGCCAACGAATATATATTCGTCGCCAAATTTGTCGCAATTTAGGGACGAAATTTCAAATTCGTCCCTAATTGTTTTTTTTTTAAGTTTAGACTTTTAAAAATTTGAAGATGACCCTAGAGAGCTCGGAATGACATGAAATAAGTTTCTATAGGCTCGTATCGATCTCCTGGTCTTGTTAGTAGGGTCAAACATAATTTTATACAAATACACTGACGTTTATAAATTTTTGGAACAAGAATTAAATATTTATTACTCGTTCGGGGTAATAAATTTATAAACATCAGTGTATTTGTATAAAAATATGTTTGACCCTACTAATAAGATCAGGAGATCGATACAAACCCATAGAAACTTGTTTCGTGTCATTCCGAGCTCTCTAGGGTCATCTTCCAATTTTTAAAAGTCTAACCTTAAAAAAACAATTAGGGACAAATTTGAAATTTCGTCCCTAAATTTTGCGACGAACTTCAGAGTTCGTCCCAGATTAGGGACGAATTTCTAAGTTCGTTGCAAAATTTAATTTTTTCAAAAATCAAAATAAATGCGTATAAAATGCGGAAGGTGGACCTACAGAGCTCGGAATCACACGAAACAAGTTCCTATGGATTCGTATCGATCTCCTGATCACAATGATGACCTCAAACATTTTATAAAAAATTTTAATCGTAATAATAATTGGACGGAGTCTATAAGCCTTAAGACTGGACTTAAAAAGAGTTAGAGTTTGAAAATGATTAGGTGATTTTGATATCCAAAAATCACTCACCTAAATATATTGTGGGGAAAAAATGTTTGAGGTAGTTATTGTGATCGGGAGATCGACACAAACCCATAGGAACTTGTTTCATGCGATTCCGAGCTCTGTAGGTCCACCTTCCGCATTTTATACGCATTTATTTTGATTTTTGAAAAACAAATAAATTTTGCAACAAACTTAGAAATTCGTCCCTAATCTGGGACGAACTCTGATGTTCGTCGCAAAATTTAGGGACGAAATTTCAAATTCGTCCCTAATTGTTTTTTTAAAGTTAGACTTTTAAAAATTGGAAAATGACCCTAGAGAGCTCGGAATGACACGAAACAAGTTTTTATGGGCTCGTATCGATCTCTTGATCTTATTTGTATGGTCAAACATATTTTTATACAAATACACTAACATTTATAAATTTTTTACCCCGAACGAGTAATAAATTTTTAATTCTTGTTCCAAAAATTTATAAACATCATTGTATTTGTATAAAATTATGTTTTACCCTACTAACAAGACCAGGAGATCGATACGAGCTCATAGAAATTTGTTTCGTGTCATTCCGAGCTCTCTAGGGTCATCTTCCAATTTTTAAAAGTCTAACCTTAAAAAAAAACAATTAGGGACGAATTTGAAATTTTGTCCTTAAATTTTGCGACGAACTTCAGAGTTCGTCCCAGATTAGGGATGAATTTCTAAGTTCGTTGCAAAATTTAATTTTTTTTCAAAAATCAAAATAAATGCGTATAAAATGCAGAAGGTGGACCTACAGAGCGTAGAATCGCACGAAACAAGTTCCTATGGATTCGTATCAATCTCCTTATCACAATGATGACCTCAAACATTTTATAAAAATTTTTAATCGTAATAATAATTGGACGGAGTCTATAAAGGCTTAAGACTTGGCTTAAAAAGAGTTAGAGTTTGAAAATGGTTAGGTGATTTTGATATCCAAAAATCATTCACCTAAATATATTGTGTGAAAAAAATGTTTGAGGCTGTTATTGTGATCGGGAGATCGATACGAACCCATAGGAATTTGTTTCGTGCGATTCCGATCTCTGTAGGTCCACCTTCCGCATTTTATACGCATTTATTTTAATTTTTGAAAAAAAATAAATTTTGCAACAAACTTAGAAATTCGTCCCTAATCTGGGACGAACTCTGATGTTCGTCGCAAAATTTAGGGACGAAATTTCAAATTCGTCCCTAATTATATTTTTTTTTAAGTTAGACTTTTAAAAATTGGAAAATGACCTTAGAGAGCTCGGAATGATACGAAACAAGTTTCTATGGGCTCGCATCGATCTCTTGATCTTATTAGTAGGGTCAAACATATTTTTATACAAATACACTGACATTTATAAATTTTTTACCCCGAACGAGTAATAAATTATTAATTCTTGTTCCAAAAATTTATAAACATCATTGTATTTGTATAAAATTATGTTTTACCCTACTTACAAGACTAGGAGATCGATACGAGCTCATAGAAACTTGTTTCGTGTCATTCCGAGCTCTCGAGGGTCATCTTCCAATTTTTAAAATTCTAACCTTAAAAAAAACAATTAGGGACGAATTTGAAATTTTGTCCCTAAATTTTGCGACGAACTTCAGAGTTCGTCCCAGATTAGGGACGAATTTCTAAGTTAGTTGCAAAATTTATTTTTTTCAAAAATCAAAATAAATGCGTATAAAATATGGAAGGTGGACCTACAGAGCTCGGAATCGCACGAAACAAGTTCCTATGGATTCGTATCGATCTCCTGATCACAATGATGGCCTCAAACATTTTATAAAAAATTTTAATCGTAATAATAATTGGACGGAGTCTATAAGCTTTAAGACTTGACTTAAAAAGAGTTAGAGTTTGAAAATGGTTAGGTGATTTTGATATCAAAAAATCACTCACCTAAATATATTGTGTGAAAAAATGTTTGAGGCCGTTATTGTGATCGGGAGATCGATACGAACCCATAGGAACTTGTTTCGTGCGATTCTGAGCTTTGTAGGTCCACTTTCCGCATTTTATACGCATTTATTTTGATTTTTGAAAAAATATTAAATTTTGCAACGAACTTAGAAATTCGTCCCTAATCTGGGACGAACTCTGATGTTCGTTGCAAAATTTAGGGATGAAATTTCAAATTCGTCCCTAATTATATTTTTTTAAAGTTAGACTTTTAAAAATTGGAAAATGATCCTAGAGAGCTCGGAATGACACGAAACAAGTTTTTATGGGCTCGTATCGATCTCTTGATCTTATTTGTATGGTCAAACATATTTTTATACAAATACACTGATATTTATAAATTTTTTACCCCAAACGAGTAATAAATATTTAATTCTTGTTCCAAAAATTTATAAACATCATTGTATTTGTATAAAATTATGTTTTACCCTACTAACAAGACCAAGAGATCGATACAAGCTCATAAAAACTTGTTTCGTGTCATTCCGAGCTCTCTAGGGTCATCTTCCAATTTTTAAAAGTCTAATCTTAAAAAAAGCAATTAGGGATGAATTTGAAATTTCGTCCCTAAATTTTGCGATGAACTTCAGAGTTTGTCCCAGATTAGGGACGAATTTCTAAGTTCGTTGCAAAATTTAATTTTTTCAAAAATCAAAATAAATGCGTATAAAATGCGGAAGGTGGACCTACAGAGCTCGGAATCGCGTGAAACAAGTTCTTATGGATTCGTATCGATCTCCTGATCACAATGATGGCCTTAAACATTTTATCAAAATTTTTAATCGTGATAATAATTGGGCGGAGTCTATAAGCCTTAAGACTTGACTTAAAAAGAGTTAGAGTTTGAAAATGGTTAGGTGATTTTGATATCTAAAAATCACTCACCTAAATATATTGGGTGAAAAGAATGTTTGAGGCCGTTATTGTGATCGGGAGATCGATACGAACCCATAGGAACTTGTTTCGTGCGATTCCAAGCTTTGTAAGTCCACCTTCCGCATTTTTATTCGCATTTATTTTGATTTTTGAAAAAATTAAATTTTGTAATGAACTTAGAAATTCGTCCCTAATATGGGACGAACTCTAATGTTCGTCGCAAAATTTAGGGATGAAATTTCGAATTCGTCCCTAATTGTTTTTTTTAAGGTTAGACTTTTAAAAATTGGAAAATGACTCTAGAGAACTCGGAATGACATGAAACAAGTTTCTATAGGCACATATCGATCTCTTGATCTTATTAGTAGGGTCAAACATATTTTTATACAAATACACTGACATTTAAAAATTTTTTACCCCCGAATAAGTAATAAATATTTAATTCTTGTTCCAAAAATTTATAAACATCATTGTATTTGTATAAAATTATGTTTGACCCTACTAACAAGACCAGGAGATCGATACGAGCTCATAGAAATTTGTTTCATGTAATTCCGAGCTCTCTAGGGTCATCTTCCAATTTTTAAAAGTATAACCTAAAAAAAAACAATTAGGGACGAATTTGAAATTTCGTCCCTAAATTTTGCGACGAACTTCAGAGTTCGTCCCAGATTAGGGACGAATTTCTAAGTTCGTTGCAAAATTTAATTTTTAAAAAAATCAAAATAAATGCGTATAAAATGCGGAATGTGGACCTACAGAGTTCGGAATTGCACGAAATAAGTTCTATGGATTCGTATCGATCTCCTGATCACAATAATGACCTCAAACATTTTATAAAAAGTTTTTAATCAAAATAATAATTGGACGGAGTCTATAAGTTTTAAGACTTGGCTTAAAAAGAGTTAGAGTTTGAAAATGATTAGGTGATTTTGATATCCAAAAATCACTCATCTAAATATATTGTGTGAAAAAAATGTTTGAGGTCATCATTGTGATCGGGAGATCGATAATAAGTCATAGGAACTTGTTTTGTGTGATTTCGAGTTCTCTAGGTCCACCTTCCGTATTTTATACGCATTTATTTTGATTTTTGAAAAAATTAAATTTTGCAGCGAACTTAGAAATTCGTCCCTAATCTGAGACGAACTTTGATGTTCGTCGCAAAATTTAGGGATGAAATTTTAAATTCGTCCCTAATTGTTTTTTTTAAGGTTAAACTTTTAAAAATTGGAAGATGACCCTGGAGAGCTCGGAATGACACAAAACAAGTTTCTATGGACTCATATCGATCTTCTGGTCCTTTTAGTAGGGTCAAACATAATTTTATACAAATACACTGACGTTTATAAATTTTTGGAATAAGAATTAAATATTTATTACTCGTTCAGGGTAAAAAATTTATAAACGTCAGTATATTTGTATAAAAATATGTTTGACCCTACTAATAAGGTCATGAGATCGATACGAGTCTATAGAAACTTGTTTCGTGTCATTCCGAGCTCTCAAGGTCATCTTCCAATTTTTAAAATTCTAATCTTAAAAAAAAAAATTAGGGACGAATTTGAAATTTCGTCCCTAAATTTTGCGACGAACTTCAGAGTTCGTCCCAGATTAGGGACGAATTTCTAAGTTCGTTGCAAAATTTAATTTTTTCAAAAATCAAAATAAATGCGTATAAAATACGGAATGTGGACTTAGAGAACTCGAAATCGCACGAAACAAGTTCCTATGAGTTCATATCGATCTCCCGATCACAATGATAGCCTCAAACATTTTATAAAAATTTTTAATCATAATAATAATTGGACGGAGTCTATAAGAGTTAAGACTTGGCTTAAAAAGTGTTAGAGTTTGAAAATGGTTAGGTGATTTTGATATCCAAAAATTACTCACCTAAATATATTGTGTGAAAAAAATGTTTGAGGGCGTTATTATGATCGGGAGATCGATACGAACCCTAGGAACTTGTTTCGTGCGATTCCGAACTCTGTAGGTCCACCTTCCGCATTTTATACACATTTATTTTGATTTTTGAAAACATTAAATTTTGCAACGAACTTAGAAATTCGTCCCTAATCTGGGACGAACTCTGATGTTCGTCGCAAAATTTAGGGACGAAATTTCCAATTCGTCCCTAATTGGTTTATATGGTTAGACTTTTAAAAATTGGAAAATGACCCTAGAGAGTTCGGAATTACACGAAACAAGTTTCTATGGGCTCGTATCGATCTCCTGATCTTATTAGTAGGGTCAAACATATTTTTATACAAATACACTGACGTTTATAAATTTTTTACCCTAAACAAGTAATAAATATTTAATTTTTGTTTCAAAAATTTATAAACGTCAGTGTATTTGTATAAAATTATGTTTGACCCTACTAAAAAGACCAGGAGATCGATATGAGCCCATAGAAACTTATTTCGTGTTATTCTGAGCTCTCTAGGATCATCTTCCAATTTTTAAAAGTCTAACCTTAAAAAAAAAGCAATTAGGGACGAATTTAAAATTTCGTCCCTAAATTTTGCGACGAACTTTAGAGTTCGTCCCAGATTAGGGACGAATTTCTAAGTTCGTTGCAAAATTTAATTTCTTCAAAAATCAAAATAAATGCATATAAAATACGGAAGATGGATCTAGAGAACTTGAAATCGTACGAAACAAGTTTTTATGGGTTCGTATCGATTTCATGATCACATCGATGGCCTCAAACAATTTTTTTACCAAATATATTGAGGTTAATGAATTTTTTAAAATGAAATATCTAATCCTTGTCCAAAAAATCTATAAATGTCAGTATATTAGGTGAAAATTATGTTTGAGACCATTTTTGAGATCAGAAGAACGATACGAACCCATAGAAACTTGTTTCATATGATTCCGATCTCTACACGACCATCTTTCAATTTTATGAAGTATTATTTGAAAAATATATAAATATATATTTTGGGACGAATTTAGAAATTCGTCCCTAGTTTGGGACGAACGATTTTGTCCCAAATTTGCCCTAATATTCCCGATCCATTCCAAAATTCTCTATCTCCTCTTCTCTTCTCAACTCGGTGACGTCAGCAGCGCGCAATCCCTCTTCTTCGTCGATGTCTCCGGCAGGTAAGTTTCATTACTCTCCCCTCACCTCTCCGGCATTTTCGGCGCACTGCGGCCAGCCGTGCCTGGTCGGCGCGGCTGGCCTTGCACGGCAACTGCGGGGCGCCGGATCTGGCCTTGGCTGGCCCGCTGGCGACCAGGGTCGGCCGCTGGCGGCCCCCTTTCGGCCGCTGGTGTCCCAGGCGGCTGCTGGTTGGCCAGGAGGGCCGCTGGCGGCCGATCGCCGCCCCCTGGGCCGTTGTGGCCCCCTGGCCGCTACCAGGCCGGGGTGGCCGCTGCCGGCCCCTAGGTGCACCGAATGCATACTGCCTTCAGGGACTATGAGAGGAGTTACGACGCCCACATCGCAGGGTCACTTCAGTATGCCAGTGACACTTTCTCAGAGAGGATGTCGGACCTCGTCCACGCTGTCAAGGGCAAGGACACCCTAGTCTTTCATTCCGGCCTCAGCCAGGTCGCCCCTTTTCTTCTCTTGTCAATTGTTGTGGCTGGCGCATTGGCGGTCAACTCCACTGCTGTGCGTGGTGGTTTTAGGTGCGTTTACGCACCGGGATTCACTGGAGATGGTTTTGCTGGGGGCACTGGATGTCTTAAATGTGAGATTGCTGGACTCGAGTCATTATTTATATTCACTGCCTTACATTCCAATACAACAAACAAACAAAAAGAAAGATACCATTTTGATTTGTTGCTTTTCTTTCCCGTTTTTGTATATAGCTTGTTTTCTCTCAATAGGTTTCTTTACGATGGTTTACTTGTTCGAATCTTTTGCTAACTAAGTATTCTATTACTATGTTTTTTTTCTATTACTAAGATTTTTGTAAACAAAATTTAATTTCATTTAAAGCTTGTAGCAATGATCCTCAAGATGAGAATGACGTAGGGTGCTATAAGGGGAGGTTTTGCAGAAAAAGAATGGTTATTCTTGCTGGTACGTGCCCATTATCTATCTTGTTTCAATTGTATATTTTTACATCTCCGGATCTTGCTGGCACCTCAGAATGAATCATACCTGTAATACGAAATATCAATATCAAATTATATTGAAGATCTCAAGACCAGTGACATACTTATAGACACTTATTATTCTGCCAAAGTTACTGGTTTCAAGTTCCTCAAATCTGGACTTGTCGATGGATCCTACTCATTCGTGGTCTCTCATGATACTTATGCCATCTACAGCCTTAGTCCTATATTACTTGAACTAATCATGGGCTCCAAACCTGGAAATCTTTCAGATACAATCTTGCCTAAGATTGAAAGTAACAAGTTTCCTGAGATTGTGGATCCAACATGTGCAGACAACATGTGCAGCAATAGCAGAATAGAGCCTCAACTAGAGGTGACATTTTCAAACTCTAGCCTTTTGCAGATGGTATTGATGTCTCCTGGTAACATGCATGCTTCCTTTGTCCAGAATACAAACTAGAACATATCAGAGATGACCATTCATCGGAAATGTGTATTCCTTTTGAGGTATTGTATGCATGTATGGATGAACATGACCCCCCTCTAATGTGTATTAATTTTCTACTGCCATTGTTATTTAGATCCTAAACCTTTTCTAAGTTCTTATGGTTGAGTTTGACGTTATAGGAAACTTTCTACGTGCTTGTATACTTGTCGTACTCTGACATTGTTGATATATTGTAACTTCTATGAATAATTAATGTGTGTTTCCATACAGGAAAGAGGTTTGAAGGTGATTGTGTTGAAGGCAACCGGACAAGCAATCAAAAAAGTTGTAGCTGCTATTGGAATTATCAAGGCGGAAGTTTTACTTGTTTGTTTGTATATTTTTTACTCTACTAATCCATGTAAATTTAGCTATATATGTTTTTGATACTTTTATTATGTCATGGAACATTTGATACATGTATTTTTGATTACATGACCTACACATTTTTTTTAACGCTTAGTTATAAGTTTCATTTCATTTATGTATGTATATGTTTCATACAAATAAGGATGAATAATATTTTTTACCATTAAGCCTTGGATATATTATGATAATGATTTAAGTTTTGTTTAATTTGTTCTAAATGTTAGATATAGATATCATTGATATGTTAGATACATTTTTTTTTTGTTATAAATGTTACTTATTATTTATTCGTAATTTGATGCAGGAAAAGAAGAAAGGAAAAGAAGGCGAATAAAGCTCGGGATGATGGTTCGTATTGTCTTTTTTTTTTTGTTTTTTGCTTTGGATGTCTTGTTAGATTTGCTGTTTGGATTATGACTTGTTGACCTTTGTATTTTGCATATTATATGACTTGTTGTTTGGATATTGTTTATTTGTGTATGAATATGATGTGTTTAATTTTGAATGACTTCTTGGAATGTTGATATGGATATTTTGAATATGTTTAATTGAATGTGTTGATGTATTTGATATGTAAATATGTAAACAGGATAAAAGAAAAAAGAGGGGAGATGTTGGATTTTTTTTCTTGTTTTGGGACAAAATTTGTGATGAAATCTTTTCGTTGCAAAATTATCATAAATTTGGGATGATATTTGGGACGAATTTTGGGATGAATCTAAATTCGTCCCAAAATTTGTCACAGATTTGGGACGAAACTTTATTTTCGTCGCAAATCTGTGATTGTAAATTTATTTTCTTGTTGAATTTTTTCTAGATTTTCATCCCAAATCAACGATGAATTTTGGGATGAATCTGGGTTCGTCCCAAATTTGGGACGAATCCAGATTCGTCCCAAATTGGGGACGAACCTAAATTTGTCGCAAATTTGGGACGAAAATCTATTTTTGTCGCAAATCTGTGAAGGTAAATTTTTTTTTGCTGAGCTTTTTAGCAACGAAATGAGATTTTCGTCCCAAATCTGTGACGGATTTTGGGACGAAAATAAAATTTGTCGTAGAATTTGTAACGAATTTTCAACTTTTCGTCTAAAAAATTAACAACGACAGATTAGCGACGATTATATTTTTGTCCCAAAATTCGTCGCAAAAAATTTTGCAACGATTTTTTTTTTTAAAATTCATCCCAAAATTTGTCCCCAAAATCCTATTTTTTTGTAGTGTTATCCATAAAGATAAGAGTATTAAGGTTGAGATGAAGGCTAGACCTTCTTTCCTTAAGACGATATTGCCCCACCCAAATGTTTACGGTTTATTGACAATCGTCTTCCAAGATATAGGAGCACTCCAAATTTTGAGGTTTGTTAAACTTTCGAAGCCTTGAAACTCTTAAGAGAGAAGAGAGAGAAGTGAACTCAAAACAAGAATTCACAACTTGAGAATTAACTGAGTTGAGTGGAAGAAATGAGATTTATTTTATAAGGATAAAGGGTTACTCCCAAGAGGTGAAAGATTTCTTTTAAGAGATGAAAGGATATGAGATGTGTCTTTTCCCTTGAACCTCTTCACTTAAATCTTATCATTATCATTATGCTTAATTAATTAATTTGATTAACTATTTACATAATTTATTATAAATATTAATTAATCAATTAATATCAGAATGATTAATCTTTTATCAATCAATTAATTAATAAAATTAATTATAATTTCATATTCCTCAATGGTTCCATATATTTGAGTTAGTATTCATTTATGAATTCAACTCGTATGCAAGTCAAACTTTCATCCAATTATTTCGGACCAACTCTTCATTAGACATTAATTTCTCATTCACTCGAAAAATTGGTTTACGATGGTATATTCGTGAAATAACCGTTTTATCCCTATTGGTTACTAAAATAAATTTTCCAACAATCCTCCACATAAATAAAAATTATAGATAAATTTCAAGTCTCAAACAAGAATTTCATCGGAAGACCATTGCATCAGGAGAGGTAGCTTGTGGCTTTGAATCTTCCGTAGTGGAATACGATCAAATTTACTTAGCAACCCAATGAACTATATATGTCTTGAATTGTTCAGCCGTTGGTGTAAACCAAGATAATCATATTCATACAATAGCCCCTAGGCTTTTACTAGTTTTTATCATGTCCGTTTTAGCAGAGAACAAAGTTTGGGATTCATAAGTGTTTCATTAAAGCGGCTCGTCTTTACACTTATATAGGTGATCTCCTATTAAGTGTATCATGCAATACCTTATTATATCCTTTGTGGTATAATATAGAAATCATTAAGAATTTTTATTCATCCTTTACTCATTTTATAGGTTGCACCTTTTGTCTCTAGGAATGAGTTGGAGTAATTACTCTTAGGTGCCTTGAATATTGTAGCTTAGTTGTTCCTTTTGAATCATGATCTTGGGATCTTCAGTCAACATGGTTTGATTACCACTGTTCGATTTAAATATTGAGTTTTATACTTATTCCCCTAGATATACAGTATAATTGATCTTTCGATAGGCCTAATAGATCCACACAATTCTCCATATTCAATGGAGATTTACCACTAGAGATTTATTGCTTTAATGGTGTTAAGTCATTTCAAAATTTACTATTTTACACTAGTGTCTTTCTCATACTTTCTTAGATATCATAATGTATCATATATATTGGTACATTGGTTAACCCCCACATTTATATACTTCATTAGAAGGTTTGTGACTTTTCAATACCTTATAGAGATTTTCCATTTCCATCTCACTAGGACTTGTGGTTTACCTAGAGCACAATTTCTCCTATAATTTTCAAGATAAACCCAAAACTTATCAACATACCTTTTATCATCTACTCAAATTGAGATGAATGTGATATAGTCGATTATTGAATGTTGCTCTTCCTTAAGAAACATTCCTTGAGCAATATCCTGCATTCTCTCCCTCAATCACTATAGATGATCTTGCTTAGTTGATTTTTCCAACCACATTTCTAGTATTTTATAATACACTTCAAGGGTCTAAATCTTGTTTAAAAGCAAGTCTCCATAAATCCAATCTTCTAATTTCACTGAGTTAAAACTGCTGTTGTCTAATCAGGATGATGATCACGATTACACTTGTTCTAAAAAAAAGTACTCAATTTAGTATCATCGTCTAATTGGAGTGTTGACCAGGATTACATTTACTTGACTCAAGAAGTATGCATCCATTGGTTCTCCAATCTCATTGAGCCAAACTATGGTCATCTGATTGGAGTGCTGACCAAGATTATATTTACTCTTCGAGAGACACTCGAATCAAGAAGTATACATCGCTTGGTCTTCTAATCTCATCGAGCCAAAGCTGCGGTCGTCTGATTGAAGTGCTGACCAGGATTGTATGACTCTTTAAGAGATACTTGACTCAAGAAGTATACATCCCTTGGTATTCTAATTTCATTAAGCCAAAGTTGCGGTCGTCTGATTGAAGTGCTGACTAGGATTGTATTACTCTTTAAGAGATACTTAACTCAAGAAGTATACATCCCTTGGTCTTCTAATTTTATCGAGCCAAAGCTGCGGTCATCTGATTGGAGTGCTGACCAGGATTATATTACTTTTCGAGAGATATTCGACTCAAGAAGTATACATCACTTGCCAATCTTATCGAGTCAAAGCTGTGATCGTCTGATTGGAGTGCTTACCAGGATGTTGGAGCAATCTAGGTAGCCTAGGTTTTGATGTTTGGACAAAGGTTTAAGTTAGGTTTATTATTATATTTGATATGCATTATGAGTGTGCAGGATACAAGTACAACAAGGAGAGTCCAAGTGTGATCTTGACAAAGGAGAAAAGTCCAAGGGTGAGTCTTGGCGGTGTAAGCCCAAGCATATAGTCTTGGCAATGTAAGCCCAAGTGTGACTTGGTAATGGATGAAGTCTCAGAGACATGACCTCTTGGCGAAGGAAGACCCAACAATATGACAAGCACGATGGAAGCTCTAGAAGGCAAGACGTGAAGGATGGGGAGACATCCGATAGATGTGAAGATGATGGAGGAGGCTAGAAGGTTAGGTCTAGGTTTTGCGGGCAAGGACGAGTGCATGAGAGATTGTACTTATAGTAAAATTTCAAGTTATTGTAGTGTTACTGTAACAATCAACTGGTGTTTTCATTAGTTGACTGGTATCGGGCCATTAGCCTGCAATGGTCGAAATCCACGAAGGCCAGTCGATTGGTAAGTATGACCAGTCGACTAGTGGCGAAAACATTACTTGGATGCTTCCATCCAAGCTCTATTTAATGGAATTCGGGATGCTTGAGCAAGGTGATGAAATTAATGATGGTTAACCTTAATTAGAGTCTCCAAGTGCTCAAGTGATCTAGTGTGGTCTTGTGCGAGTTGTGATGAGATTTCTCCACCCATAAGGAGCTACGGGAGCTAGCCAGAAGTTCTTTGGGAAATCATCTATCGACAGATTGGGATCGTCCACCTTACGAACAGCCATGGAGTAGGAGTAAGTGATTTTCGAATCATGTTAATAAACGTGTTAGAGGTTTGATTGTCTTGGTTATTGCCTCTAGGTTTAGCTTTCCATTTGTTAATTTTGTTTTGTATTTCCAATGTGCACTAATAAGCGTAGGACACGACGATTTGGATGATGAGCTATTCACCTCCACTAGCGGCGTCAAGGTCCCAACACAGGATTGTATTCCTCTTAGAGAGATACTTGATTCAAGAAGTATATATTCCTTGGTCTTTCAACCTCATCAAGTCAAAGCTATGGTCGTCTGATTAGAAATGATGACCAGGATTATATTACTCTTAGAGAGATACACGACTCAAGAAGTATACATCCCTTAGTTTTTCAATCTTATCAAGCTAAAACTGTCGTTGTCTGATTGAAGTGCTGACTAGGAATGTATTACTCTTAGAGAGATACTCAACTCAAGAAGTATATATCCTTTGGTCTTCCAATTTTGTCGAGCTATAGCTATAGTTATTTGATTGGAGTGTTGACCATGATTGCATTTATTCTTGATGAGACACTTGACTCAATTCTAAGTCGCTTGTAACACATGTGATGTAATCCTTTTAACTTATTTATTTTGACGTCCACTTAGGTCTTATTGAGTCAGACTCAAGTTTAGTTTTTTAGTAAGTGGGCTTGATATTCTATATGAAGACTTTCATTAGCTCTCTTTTTGGATAGTTTAAACTCACTATCATCAACTTTGTGATTTTAGTCAAACGACCGCCACAAAGTCTTGACCATCATTGTTACATTATACCCATTGTCACATAGGAAAATTCGATTATTCCTTGCAAGTAACTCTACTATCGCTTGAGGTTCACTTTTAAATGTGTTAGGATATCTTTTGATAGTAACCTTAAAAGATATATTTTCTTCAAGTAATACAGTGTCTTTTACTGTCATCGCTTGAAGATGATTAAGGAGAATTTCTCCAATTTCTCTCCAGTAGGAGTGAGACCCACGGTCACCATAACCGCCAATATCATCTTAAGATTGTTGGTGTTTTTAAATATAGGTATATGGATCTTCGGTATTGAGATCCAACAGTTGGGCCTGATTAGTCATCTAGATGATGAGTCGATGACTTTAACCGATGAAACTTGTTATGACGATGTGGACCTTGTCCCATTTATACACTCGACACCCCCTTTCGGTTATTGAAGTACCCCTTTGGGTAAGAGGCATACCCTTCTTGGTATCGTTGTTACTGACCTAATCTCGTTGGTTGTCGAGTTATCCCTTCGTATATCAACACAACTCTTTTGGGTAAACCTATCCATAAAGATAAGAGTATTAAGGTTGAGGTGAAGGTTATACCTTCTTTCCTTAAGACGATATTGTCCCACCCAGGTGCTTACGATTTAATAGCAATTGTCTCCCAAGATACAACGACTTGCATCTCGAAATAGGAGCGCTCCAAATTTTGGGCCCTGTCAAACTTTCGAAGCCTTGAAACTCTTAAGAGAGGAGAGAGAGAAGAGAACTTAAGAGAGAATTCGCAACTTAAGAATTAAGTGAGTTGAGTGGAAGAAATGAGGTTTATTTTATAGGGATGAAGGGCTACTCCCAAGAGGTGAAAGATTTCTTCTAAGAGGTGAAAAGATATGGGATGTGTCTTTACCCTTAAACCTTTTCACTTAAATCTTATTGATCCTGTCTGAAATCTATGAAGATGAGCATTGGCTTCGATGAATGACAATGACCTCCGATGAAGATGAACTCCGAGGATCTGAAGAAACTCCTCAACGCTTCTACGCATAGTGAGATGAGTCAACAAAGCGTTAGTGACCTAAGACTGGGGTGGGGATCCCTTGCTAGGTCCTCTGATGCTCAAGTCAGTCCCTCTCACAGATGGAAAAAGAAGAACAGTAACTGAAGTGGAACAGAGTTTAGATGCTAGAACTTGCATACCTCGCTAACAGAGAGGATCCTCCTTTTTATACTACCTCACGTAACCTCCGTAGTTGTGAAGTGGTCCCCTGTTCATTAGGGTTTGTTAGGAGATGAAGTCATCTTCTATACTTCGTGCAATAATCCTTTAAAGAATTTTGTTTGTACCCCAGAGGTACCCATTTTTTCATTTATGACTTGTATTTATAATGAGGACACGTCATTATAATTGAAGAAGCTTCTAGAAGATATTTCCCGCCAAATATTCTGTTAAGCATGTCTTGGCCGATCGTTCAAGCCAGCCGTATATACTGTTAAGAATGTTTCCTGTTGAATATGTCTCGGTCGGACTTTCAAGCCGACCGCATATACTGTTAAAAATACCTCCTGTTGAATATGTCTCAGCCGGTCACTCAAGTCGGTCATATATACTGTTAAGAATGCCTCCTGTTGAATATGTCTCAGCCAGTCGCTCAAGTCGACTGTATATTAGGAATGTATTATAAGGTTATGTAACTTTATGTTTGGGCGGGTCTTGCTCGACCGAGCATATATGAGCACGGGGGCATTCGCTCGGTTTGTGATCGACCGACAATATGATGAGAATCTTATATAAGGTTAAATGTCTTTATGCTTGGGTGGGGTTTGTCCGGCCGAGCATATATGAGCGCGGGGGTGTTCGCTCGGCCTGCGATCGACCGATAATATGTTGAGAATCTTATATAAGGCTAAATGCCTTTATGCTCGAGCAGCTTAGCTCAGCCGAGCATATATGAGCGCGTGAGCGCTCGCTCGACCTGCGATTGGTCGGCAATATGTTAGAAATCATACATAGAGATAAATGCTTTTATGCTTGGGCGGGCCTTGCCCGGCCGAGCTTATATGAGCACGTGGATGCTCGCTCAGCCTACGGTCGACCGGTAATATGCTGAGAATCTTATATAAGCCTAAATGCCTTTATGGTCGGGTGGACATTGTCCGGTCAAGCATATATGAGCATATGGGCGCTCGCACGACATACGGTCGACCTGTACTATGTTGAGAATCATATATAAGGCTAAATGTCTTTATGCTCGGACAGACTTTGCCCGACAAAACATATATGAGCACGTGAGCGCTCGCTCGGCCTACGATCGACCGACGATATGCTGAGAATCTTATATAAGGCTAAATGTCTTTATACTTGGGCGGACCTTGACCGACTGAGCATATATGAGCGTGGGGGCACTTGCTTGGTGTCACGTTCCGCAAGTGTACGGAAAGGTCGCAAGTAATATAAAAGATTATCGTATCCACAGGGACTGGAATAAGCACTAGAAATATCTCAAAGCGAATTAGCTAAACAACTAATCAATTGGTTTCAAATGCTAAGGATGAAAAAACAAATCTAAAATGAAAGATTAACAAACAAGAGTTTGGGGTTTGAGTTATGATAAAGGGACGTTCTAGGAGTTTTGGTTTCTTTGTAAGATCTCTTGAATGTATATGGTTTACCAATTCTTATTTCTCAATTGTCTAATATTTGTAGAAGGTTGTCGGTTCTCTCTTGCAATAGATAACCGGCTTAGGACTGAAAAATGCACCTAAACGAGATCAATTAGATATGAACCTACGTTGTCCTTACACAGGATTGCACCTATTACTATGCTTCCCTCGGATATCAACATAGAAGTTCATAGCTTCTTAACCCATAAAGATACAAGGATTGAATCATAAAATCTATCCTACCCTCTTGAATATTCTCATTTCCCCTTCAAGGTTATCTCTCAAACGTCCTTACACGGGCTTGCACCTGTCACGTGGATCCCTCGGAAAATCGAGTGAGAGTTAATCTCTAGAAAGTCTATAAGATATCCAAACAATCAATCAAGAATGAGAATTAAGTCCTAATCACAATTAATCATTCAAGATCCAATCGATACAAACTAGGCAACATCATAGAAACAAAGAAATGACAAATCTACAAGAGTTTACATCAATTTATCTCACAAATACTCCCTCCATCCTAGAACAAAAAGATCTACTCCATAAAACGAAGAAAGAAAACCAAAGATAAGAAGATTACAAGCATTTCTTCAATCCCAATTCAAGAAGAGGAGAGAAAGAAAACTTATCTACAATATAGCTCCATCTTCGGATCCAATCCTCGCTCCCGGAGTCAAATTCGCTAAGATCTCCCTTTAGATCGCCCAAAAATCCTCCCAAGAATGGGAGGGATCCACCAAATCTTGCTTTCTCCCAAAGGGGAGAAGATCCTCTTTCAAATCTTCAAAGAGGCTTTAAATAGAGGGGGCTTTTGGGCGCCACACGGCTCCAAGGCATGGCCGTGTGAGGGTCACACGACCAGAGCCTCTCCCCTCTCTGCCATCCATACACGGCCGTGTTGTGTACATGGCCGTGGACAACTCCCATCAAGACCTCCAAGCACGACCGTGTAGATCCACACGGCCTGGACTACCCCAGCTTCTGGAAACTTGGCACGGTCGTGTGGTGCACACGGCCAGAACACTTTTAAGCGCTGGGAACCCTGCACGACCGTGTGATGCACACGGCCAGGGCCTTCTTGGTCTCTGGAAACCTTACACGGCCATGTAGATCCACACGGCCGTGTAAGGATTAAACTCTGATTTGCTTTAAGACTTGGCACGACCGTGTGAGGTTCACACGGCCAGGCCAAGTTCCTTGTCTGTTTCTCCTGGTTGACCACACGGCCAGAGCACTCCACCCAGGCAGGGTCGTGTGTGGCACACGGCTAAGTGATTTCTCCAATGGTTAGCTCGTAAGTTTGTCCAAGAATGTAGAATCTTCACCAAATTCGACTCCTGTGTACAAAAAAATACACAAAAAGCATATCTCCGAACAAAAAAAGTAAATATGCTAGAAGAAAAGCTGGAAGTATAAAAATGCATAGATCAAGCAAGCTCAAAGTATGTAAATATGCGTCAAAACATGCATAAAAGTATATAAAATCTACGCACATCACACCCCCAGACTTACCTTTGCTTGTCCTCAAGCAAAATGTTGCAATCTAAATTCATATGTTCTACAATGCATTCATAAATCCTAATGTACTTTCCTAACTCTATCAAAGAGTTCCAATAACAAGCATAATCATGGAAACAAATCGAGTATGGCTCAAGCTTAAGTATCCTGTGCACAGTGTAAAAGTAACTCAAAAACCCTTCAAGTTTCAATCTATGTCCTAGTCAAGTCGTCATCAAATTTGAATTCCTAATGTTTCCGGTGAGAGACAAGTAACCAGTGATAGGCACTTACTTGCACTCACTTGGTTCATATTTCTCAACCAACCCAAGGTCTCAAAGGTGTGCTCAATCTCAAGAGAAGCTAAGCAGTCATTTCCCCAGTAATCTAATTCGGTTTCAAATGGGTGACTTGCTAGATTCCACTCACGACAACTGTTTTTTATATCCCTTATTATTTTTTTCATTGTTTTTCTTTTTCAATTTTTTTCATAAGTATTTTCATTTGGCAAATCTTATTTCACAAGTGTACTTTTAGCACAAATGTTGGGATATTTTGATTTTTTCAAATGAGTTTGCATCAGTTGAGCCTCATCCAGTAACCAAAATGAAGTTTGAAAATTCACCATGGAAACCAAGTACTAAGCAAACAAGATGAATCATGACTATTTCAATGATATCAACCATTCAAGCATCAAGTCAAAGTGTAGTGAAAGTAAGATTCTTAAGGCCAAGCCAAAACTAAAACTCATCTTCATATGATTCTTAGCTTGTTTCATGCTACCCAAGATAGAGAAAAGAGGTACAAAAAGCTTACTACTAGCATCGTTTACAACATCATGAATCTAGATAATGAACGTGCTAACATTTTGCATTAAGGAACAAACAATCATGATATGATGAATGATGCAACTAGCAAAAAAAACAAAAAAAAATTATTATGCAAAAACTAAACTAAATCAAATGCATCTAATGCATCCCCCAGACTTAAACTTTTTATTGTCCCAATGAAAACTAAAAATAATATGGAGAAGATTTATGAAATTTAGAGAAGTTACCAAGTGATGAGCTCCAAATGGTTGACATTCATGTTTTAAAAATACTCCTCTATCCAATGCTCACATTCCTCCACAACTTTGAATTCTATAAAAATAAGATAGACAAGAAAAATTAAGTAGAGGATACATGTTTATTATAAAGAAAGAACTAAAAACATAAAAGAAAATAAGGAAAATGAACTTGGGTTGCCTCCCAAGAAGCGCTTGTTTAAGGTCATTAGCTCGACCACCTCATTAGATTTATCGAAATCTCGTTCTTGGAGGCGTAAGATATTTTAGAACCTTCTTACCAAGGGTTCTTATTATGGAGGGAACTTTCAATATTGGAGTTAAAAAGTGAAGTATCGCCCTCTCCATCTTCGCCTTCTTTAAAGTTCTTTCAGGTGGTCGAAGACGGTTCAGTATGAGCTTCCAATTATTGGCCTCTTGAAAACCTTCACACCAAAAAGGAAAACAAACCTCCCACAAGCATGTTATATAAGAAGGAACTAGAACCATATTAGTATGAATTGAGTATGTATCAAAAAATGAATCACATCCAACAAAATCAATTATAGGTACATCTATGAAATTTTCTAAAAGATCACTAAGAATACTAACCTTGCATTGTTGAGATGTACCTGAAAGTTCTAAACAATGGGATGTGACTTCTTCAGAATTATGTAGTGGCTCTAGCTCAGACTCAAATGGTGGTGCTTCTAAAAATGATGATTCTTGGCACTTTGCTTCCATTGCATAAGCCCCTACATAATTATCATCAACCAATTCTATTCTTACACATTACATAGTATCAATTGGTTGTGTGACCAAAGGAGGTGATCCTTGGGACATTTCCTCCATAGTACATGCCCCTACACTTTTATCCACCACATCATCATCATAAGTAGTGAAGAGTCCACTAACATCAATATCATCAATAGAGGAATCAACAACTTTATTGGAATTTTGTAGTAGTAGTCGTAAAGCTAAGATTCCTCGTTGTACCATTAGCTCTTCAGAATCTTGTGTTGTGGTCTTCATCTGATTGGGAGCAAAAGTATGAGTTTTGGGAGTCCTCCCAAACAATTGGCTCATCAAATTGTGAACGATGTGGTCCATCTAATGAAGAATCATCCTGAAATTCTGACAAACTCTGATTTACTTGGGAAGTATACTCAACATTTTGTATCTAGTTGTAGTCCAAATTTTGTTGATTCATTCAAAAGTGATTATAATGTTGAGGAGGGTCAGAGATCTGCTGCTGGAATAATGACTGCTCACTCTGCTCTAAAATTAGCTGGGGTTGAAGGTACTGAATTTGATGATCTTCCCAGTCATAGCCATAAATATCAAGAACTTACTCATATGTATTTTGATGTTGAGGTTGAACCAAACACTGAAGTTCCGGAGTTATAGCAGTCTTTTGAAAAAAAAGGCAAATAACAGTTGGATGAGATGTGCCACCACATACTCCACAAAGAAACTCAAATTGATCATCTTCTGAATCATAATATTCATCAATGGAAGATCTTGCGCTCATGGGTGTGAAAAATTCTCTTGAAGCCCTGCTTGACATGTTAGTACTCAAGATATCTAAAAAAAATTACAAGCAAAACTAAAAATGCAGAATTAAAGACAAGAAATAAAATGCATAATGAAAAGCAAGAAAGAAAATGCAGAATTTAAATTGCAAGAAACAAAGTGCATAATGAAAACAAGAAAGAAAAGATAAAAGGAAAAAGAAAAATGTCTAGAATAATTTATACGCTAAAGATTGCAAGATATGTTTACAAAAGACAAGAAGAAAGAAACTAGATCAAAAGAGAAAACAGAGAAAAGTTAGATTAGAGTGCTAGAAATCAAGAATGCAAAGTTAGAATTAGAATTAGAATTGCAACAAAAAGAATTATCAAGAATGTTATTCAAGAAAAGAAAAGCTTATAGAAACAGAATTCTAAAAAAAAAATTAGTTACAACTATGCAAATGTAAAGAAAGAAAGAAAAGTTATATTTAGTCTAACTCAATTGATAATTTCTAATGTTATAGCGCAGTCCCCGGCAAAGGCGCCAGAAACTTGTTAGGTTCCGCAAATGTACGGAAATGTCGTAAGTAATATAAAAGATTATCGTATCCACAGGGACTGGAATAAGCACTAGAAATATCTTAAAGCGAATTAGCTAAACAACTAATCAATTGGTTTCAAATGCTAAGGATGAAAAAATAAATCTAAAATGAAAGATTAACAAACAAGAGTTTGGGGTTTGAGTTATGATAAAGGGAGGTTTTAGGAGTTTTGGTTTCTTTGTAAGATCTCTTGAATGTATATGATTTACCAATTCTTATTTCTCAATTGTCTAATATTTGTAGAAGGTTATCGGTTCTCTCTTGCAATAGATAACCGGCTTAGGACTGAAAAATGCACCTAAACGAGATCAATTAGATATGAACCTACGTTGTCCTTACACAGGATTGCACCTATTACTATGCTTCCCTCGGATATCAACATAGAAGTTCATAGCTTCTTAACCCATAAAGATACAAGGATTGAATCATAAAATCTATCCTACCCTCTTGAATATTCTCATTTCCCCTTCAAGGTTATCTCTCAAACGTCCTTACACGGGCTTGCACATGTCACGTGGATCCCTCGGAAAATTGAGTGAGAGTTAATCTCTACAAAGTCTATAAGATATCCAAACAATCAATCAAGAATGAGAATTAAGTCCTAATCACAATTAATCATTCAAGATCCAATCGATACAAACTAGGCAACATCATAGAAACAAAGAAATGACAAATCCACAAGAGTTTACATCAATTTACCTCACAAATACTCCCTCCATCCTAGAACAAAAAGATCTACTCCATAAAACGAAGAAAGAAAACCGAAGATTACAAGCATTTCTTCAATCCCAATTCAAGAAGAGGAGAGAAAGAAAACTTATCTACAATATAGCTCCATCTTCGGATCCAATCCTCGCTCCCGGAGTCGAATTCGCCAAGATCTCCCTTTAGATCGCCCAAAAATCCTCCCAAGAATGGGAGGGATCCACCAAATCTTGCTTTCTCCCAAAGGGGAGAAGATCCCCTTTCAAATCTTCAAAGAGGCTTTAAATAGAGGGGGCTTTTGGGCGCCACATGGCCCCAAGGCATGGCCGTGTGAGGTTCACACGACCAGAGCCTCTCCCCTCTCTACCATCCATACACGGCCGTGTGGTGTACACGGCCGTGGACAACTCCCATCAAGACCTCCAAGCACGACCGTGTAGATCCACACGGCCTGGACTGCCCCAGCTTCTGGAAACCTGGCACGGTCGTGTGGTGCACACGGCCAGAACACTTTTAAGCGCTGGGAACCCTGCACGACCGTGTGATGCATACGACCAGGGCCTTCTTGGTCTCTGAAAACCTTACACGACCATGTAGATCCACACGTCCATGTAAGGATTGAACTTTGATTTGCTTTAAGACTTGGCACGACCGTGTGAGGTTCACACGGCCAGGCCAAGTTCCTTGTTTGTTTATCCTGGTTGACCGCACGGCCAGAGCACTCCACCCAGGCAGGGCCGTGTGTGGCACACGGCCAAGTGCTTTCTCCAATGCTTAGCTCATAAGTTTGTCCAAGAATGTAGAATCTTCACCAAATTTGACTCCTGTGTACAAAAAATGCACAAAAAGCAGATCTCCGAACAAAAAGAGTAAATATGCTAGAAGAAAAGCTGGAAGTATAAAAAGCATAGATCAAGCAAGCTCAAAGTATGTAAATGTACGTCAAAACATGCATAAAAGTATATAAAATCTACGCACATCACTTGGCCTGTAATCGACCAGCAATATGCTAAGAATCTTATATAAGGCTAAATGCCTTTATGCTCGGGCAGACTTTGCCCGACCGAGCATATATGAGCACGCGGGTGCTCATTCGGCCTGTTGTCGGCTGGTAATAAGCTAGAAATCATACATAAGGCTAAATGCATTTATGCTCGGACGAGCTTTGCTCCGCCGAGCATATATGAGCACATGGGTGCTCGCTCGGCCTTTATTCGACCGGCTATATACTTTTTATATCTCTCTTGACCTAAATCCCTCCTTCACTTGCTGGGGCGCCCGGATCCCTTTCGGGCGTCTGGACCATGACGTAGGCCTAACCAATCAGTGCTACATATCTGCGACGGGATAAGTTTTTGCCTTCCTGGCGCTCGGACCAACTCCGGGTGTCTGGACCACCATTTTCTAGAAATTTCTTTTCCTGTAAGAAAATGTTAGTCCGGGGAAAAATAAAGATTAAACTACCCTGCAAAACAAAAGTTAGCACAAATATAACAACACAGGGTAATAATTAGATTTCGTCTCACCGAAACTGAAATCTAATCACAATCTCAACTTAGATTCCTGAAATGGTTCTAAGTTGGATCGATGCCTAAGTTTCCTAACTGGGAACACGTCCTCACTAAGTCACTCCTCTCAGTGACTTATCTTAACTTACCTGCCAGACGTCCGGTCAGCCCGTCGACCCGTCTAGACTTCGTGCCAGCTATCAGGTCAGCCCGTTGACCTAGCTGGACTTCGTGCCATACATCCGGTCAGCCCGTCGACCAGTCTGGATTTCATGCCAACTATCAGGTCAGCTCGTCGACCTAGCTGGGCTTCGTGCCAGCTATCCGATCGACCCGTCGACCTAGTTGGGGTTCGTGCCATCTACCCGGTCAGCCCGTCGACCTAGCTGGGCTTCTCTTGCATACTTTGTCAAAGTGTTAGATCACAACGAAACTAACTTAACCTACTTTGTCATTCATCAAAACCTGAGTTAGACCGTTAGTACTAATTGCACCAACAATTTTCTCCTTTTTGATGTCATAACAACCTGTGTGAAGTTAGTGAAAAATATGCAAAAAAAAAAAAAGCAATTATAAGAAATGACATGATTTGTTTAAGTTAGCCTTGTTTTATGTTTGATATTTTATTGCTAACTAACTTAAACAACTTAATCCTCCTCCTTTGGCATTCATCAAAAAACACAGAATAGATAGTAATAAGCGGCTAAGCAAAAAAAAAAAAAGCAATAGAGAATGCTACTTGAAGTCAGAGTTACTTGGGGGAGTTTAATGTAGAAAACAAGTTAAAGAAAAATTTTGAAAAAGTCGTTTAAGGCAAAAATATAAACTTTGAGATCAAAAATAATTTTCAACATCCTTTAACTTTTTTAAAATAGTTACCCTTTTATCAGAAATATTAAGACAAAAACCTACTAACTTTATAAGTTTAAATAAATTTGCAAAATTAAACTAATTTTCTGAGTACTTTTCAAAAACAAGTTTTGCAAAATTAATGCAATTTTCAATAATAAACTTGCAATATTAAGGTAATTTTCTAAAAATAATTTTCAAATATAAGTTTATAAAAGTCAATTTTCAAAAATAAGTTTATGAAAGCCAATTTTCAAAAATAAGTTTGTGAAAGTCAATTTTCAAAAATAATTTTACAAAATTAAAGTAAATTTTAGAATAATTTTCAAAAATAATTCTACAAAATTAAAGCAAGTTTCAGAATAATTTTCAAAAATAATTTTGTAAAATTAAAGTAATTTTAAAATAATTTTGCTACAGTATTTTCAAGGAGATAGAAAAATACTTTTCAAAAATAATTTTGTAAAATATTTTCAAAGAAGAGAAAATAATTTTGTTACAAATATTAATCCTCCAATGAATCTGACATTATTTTTGAAATAAGGTTTTTAAAAATATTTGTCAACAAATTTAAAATAAGATTTTCAAAGTATTTTTTTAACAGTGAGGTAGGTTTTTCAAAAAAAGATTTTAAAAAGAAATTTGATAAGAAATAATTACAAAAAAAAATATTTAAATTTAAGAAAATAATTTTCTAAGTAAATAAAAAAAATTGATACTCGCCTTGAATTTACTACTCATCCTTAATTTATTACACCCCTTTAATTTATTACTCCCCTTAATTTATTATTTCCCATTAATTTATACTAAGGATTGAGTATGTTTAAATGTGCAACATATTTTTAAGGTTACTGCTCCCCATAACCTAGCATTTTCTGATTATCTTTGTTAGCAACAAGGTTTTTTTTTAAAAGTAATTTTTAGAGGATTTTTAAAATAACTTTTTAATAGATTAATTAATCTTTTAAATAAGTTAGGAGATAAGTAGGTTAGGTTATTTTTTTAATTAAGGTTAAGGGTTAAGTAGATTTATATTAAATAAGTTGTTAATTTCGAGTTATTAAATTAAGTTGAAATTTAAGTAAAGTAATATAGATTAGAATTAATTTTAATTTAAAGTTTAGGTTTAATTTAAGTATAACTTAATTTAAATATAATTTTAATTTAACTTTAAAGTTTAATTTTAATTTTAACTTCAAGTTTTATTTTAAGTTTAAATTTTAAGTTTAAATTTTAATTTTTAACATAATTTAATTGGTCTAATTTAATTTAATTTAATTTAATTAGTTTAATTTAATTAAATTTTAAATTTAATTTAATTTTTAATTAAGTTAAATTTTAATTTTAATTTTAGTTTTAGTTTTGATTAAGTTAGATTAAAATAATTTTTAAGATAGTTTTAAAGTTAAACTAATTTTAAAAATAATTTTTAAAATAGATTTTTAAAATAATTTTTAAAATAGTTTTTAAATTAATTTTTAACATAATTTTTAAAATAGATTTTTAAGTTAATTTTAAAAAATATTTTTCAGTTTAAAATAATTTATAAAATAGATTTTTAAGTTAATTTTAAAATAATTTTTAAAATATATTTTTAAGAAGATTTTTAAAATAATTTATAAAATAGATTTTTAAGTTAATTTTTCAATTAGTTTTTAAAATAGATTTTTAAGTTAATTTTTAAAATAGATTTTTAAGTTAATTTTAAAATTAATTTTTAAAATAATTTTAAAATATATTTTAAAGATAATTTTAAAAATAATTTTTTGGTTAAAATAAATTTCAGGCTAAAATAATTTTTAAGTTAAAATAATTTTTTAAAATATTTTTTAGGCTAAAATAATTTTTAGATATAAAATAATTTTCATGTTAAAATAATTTTTGAAATAATTTTTATGCTAACATAATTTTTAAGTTAAAATAAATTTTAAAATAATTTTTTGTTGAAAATAATTTTTAAAATAAATTCTAAGCTAAAATAATTTTTAGGTTAAAATAAGTTTTAAAATAAATTTTATTTTAAAATAATTTTTTAAAATAATTTCTATGTGAAAATAATTTTTTAAAATAATTTTTATGTTAAAATAATTTTTATGTTAATATAACTTTTATTTTAAAATAATTTTCAAAATAATTTTAATGTTAAAATAATTTTTATTTTAAAATAAATTTTATGTTAAAATAATTTTTAGTTTAAAATAAATTTTATGTTAATTTTTTTTAAAAAAATAATTTTATATTAAAATAATTTTTAGGTTAAAATATATTTTAAAAGTAATTTTAAAGTTAAAATAATTTTTAAGTTAAAATAATTTTTAGGTCAAAATAATTTTTAGGCTAAAATAATTTTTAGGTTAAAATAATTTTTAAGTTAAAATAATTTTTAATATAATTTTTAAAATAATTTTTAGGTTAAAATAAGTTTTTTTAAAAACAATTTATGTTAAAATAATTTTTAAAATAATTTTTAAATTAAAATAATTTCTAAGTTAAAATAATTTTTAAGTTAATTTTTTTTAAAAATAATTTTTAAGTTAAAATAATTTTTAAAATTAATTTTTTAGTTGAAATAAATTTTAAAAATAATTTTAAAATAATTTAATTTTAACTTATTTTTAATTTAATTTAATTTTAGTTTCAATTTAATTTTAATTTTAATTTAATATAAATTTAAATTTTAATTTAATTTAATTTTATTTGATTTAATTTAATTTAATTTAATTTAATTTAATTTAATTTTAAACTTTTAATTTTAATTTAAAGTTCTTATTATCTCAGTCGATCTATGTTTCAATTTGGGAATCCTATAATTTTTATGAGATGAAATTAAGTTATTATTTTAGGAGTTGATTTAAGTTTGTGTTAAATTCAGGTTTAGCTTTGAGCTCAACAAACAGATATTTTTTTGATAAACTTCTAGTTTATGGTGTGTCACCTGGACATCATTAGACTAACATGCTTTTGAGATTTTTCAAATAGTTCTATCCACTGAACTTAGTACAAAACCTTAGTCTAATTAGTTAGGATCCGTAAAAAGTTGCTTCAGTTAGTTTCATTCAGCCAAATGCACCAGGTCGAAGTCATATCTTCCTAGACATGTATAGACTGAGCTTCCCTAACCTACTATCATCCAAAATTTCATCAGTACCGTAGATCAAGTTAAACTTTTGTCCTTTTTTAATCTAATATTATCCTAATTACCCTGTCGGGTCGGTTATTTTTAGAGGTGTCAACTAGTTTGGAGCCTCCCTCTAAATTATTGATTTTTCTTTTAAGATTTTTGTATAATTAAGATTAGTTTTAGTTAAGATTTAATGTTTAATTTGTAATTTAAATTTCAGTTTTTAATTTTGAATTAATTAAATTGGTCAAATTTTCTTTTTTTAAAGGAGCGTATTTAATATTTAAATTTTCTTTCAATTTTAATTTTATTAAGTTAAGATTTTTAGTATTTAAGATTTTTATTAGTTTTTAAATTTGAATTGATTAAACTGTTTGAATTATATTTCTTTAAAGGTTTATCTTTTAACTTGTTATTAATTGTTAATTTTGAATTTTCTTTAATATTTGATTTTGAATTTGTTAAATTTGGTTTTGATTTTAATAGAGTGCTTGAATTTATCCATTTTTTTTTGTCTTTTAAGTTCATATTATTAGTTAAATTTATTAGATTAGTCTTATCTTTAAAATTTTCTTGGCTTTGGATAGAATTTTCTACATTGATATTGTCAAGATTATTAAATAATTTATTAAGGTATTTATTGATTTCATCTAAATTTATTTCGTTATTTTTAAGTTTTAAATTCAAATTTATTTTAATATTTTAATTAATTATTTTTGATTTAATTAATTCGTCTGAATTGATTTGGTCAATGTTTTGTTTGACCAAGTCACAGTTGATGTTAATTTGATCAAAGTCTTGATTGACTTGATCAAAATCTAGATAGTTATTCAAATTGATTTGGTTATCATTTGAATTTTTAATGTTATTAATTATTTTTAAATTTTCTAAATTTTTTAAATTAATTAGATTTATTTTATCAAATAATATCCTAAAGGTATTTTTGCATGTATTGTTAAATACATTATTTTCACGTATATTTTCAGAAATTTCAAATTAACATATATATTTTTTAAACTACTACTAGCAGGGGTATTTTGATAAATATTACTAACCTTAGCGCAACCCCTAATTCAGTAGGCTTTTCCGTTGGATCTGACTCGAGTCCGAATTCGATTTTGACTTAATCGTCTAACTCCAATGACTCCTCGTAAAGCTTGGTCAGGCAGGTCCAAAACTCGTGGGCATCCTTGACCTTTCCTATCTTGCAAGTAATTTTGTTAGGTAATAAATCTGAAACTAATTTTATTACTTTTTTGTTTGCTTCCGAGTTTTGTATTGATCTTCTCAGTGTCATGCCACCATTGAAGTCGTTCATGAGAATAAAAGTTTCCATCTGCATCCTCCATAGATTGAATTCATGTCTCTTGTACATCTCATATGGAGGCGGTTCATGAATGTTTCATCCGTCGACTTGAGCCATTAAGCACTAAAGATAGAAAACTAAAAAGATGTGCCAAGACTTGGTCTTGGATTAGCAGTGCTAGAGAAAAAATATAGTATTTCACTAATTTTAAAAAAATATTAATAAAATATTAATAAAAAATATTATTTCAAATTTTGGTAAACGTGATATTTTGCTAATACTAACCAACGGTGAAAAGATGACAATGAATTTTTGAAAAATAATTTTGGAAGGAAAAAATGAAAGGCGTAGAAGTCCAACAATAACTATTTTTCTTTTTAAAAGAACCCCGCTTGCTTGATTGGTGGTTGCACCAATTCAGAGCGGTACCCGCTCTGATACCACTTGTTGGATCGTAGAAGTTGCTAGAGGGGGGGGGTGAATAGTGATCAAAAATTCGAAGCGAGTATGCAGCGGAAAATAAAAATCACAACGCTAACACAAACCAGTTTTACTTGGTTCGGAGCCTTCGTCGACTCCTACTCCAAGGCCCGTACTCGTCGAGTGCTTTCGTTGGGCAATTATTAATAGTTTGCAAACAGGATTACAATAGTAAGTATAGAAACTATTAAAAATAAAATACCAACAACAATAAAAAGAACTTGAGCCGCAAGTTGTCAGAGAAGCGTTGTCGCGTCGCAAGAGCAGAGTGCAATAGAGCAGTTGTAGGAAGCAGTTGTTGTATCTCAGCTCTGGAGGTAGACTCCTTATATAGGAGTGCTTCGGGTGCCCGGATCCCTTCCGGGCGGCTGGACTGTGACGTAGGCCCGACCAATTAACGCGCTCCATATCTGTGACGGGATAAGTTTTTACCTTCTGAGCGCCCGGACCAGTTCCGGGCACTCAGACCAACTCCAGGCGCCCGGATCCCTTCCGGGAGCTCGGACCACCATTTTCCAGAAATTCTTTTTTCTACAAGAAAATGTCAATCCGAAGCAAAATAAAGATTAAACTACCCTGCAAAACAAAATTTAGCACAAATATAACAACACAGGGTAATAATTAGATTCCGTCTCACCGAAATCGGAATCTAGTCACAATCTCAACTTAGATTCCCGAAATAGTTCTAAGTTGGATCGATGCCTAAGTTCTCTAACTGGGAACGCGTCCTCACCAAGTCACTCCCCTCTAGTGACTTACCTTAACTTACCCTCCAGACGTTTGGTTAGCCCATCAGCTCGTCTGGACTTCGTGCCACCTATCAGGTCAGCCCGTTGACCTAGATGGACTTCGTGCCAGACATCCGGTCAGCCCGTCGACCAGTCTAGACTTCGTGCCAGCTATCAAGTCAACTCGTCGACCTAGCTGGGCTTCGTGCCAGCTATCCGGTCGACCCGTCGACTTAGCTGAGATTCTCCTGCACACTTCGTCAAAGTGTTAGATCACAACGAAAGTAACTTAACCTACTTTGCCATTTATCAAAACCTAAGTTAGACCGTTAGTGCTAAGTGTACCAACATAAGATTCACACGATTTTTCAAAGTGGTCTCATTGGTAATTGGTCCTTCAACGGAAAGAGAATGTTCGAAGATATGGCGGTTCAGTGTATGATTTGATTTGTTCTGTCCATTATAAATGCCTCTTCCTGGGTGAGCACCACGTATCCTTTTTTCTCTCTTTTCTAAGTAACCGTCGGTTTATTTTTCGTTCGTGTCTTATCACACATTCTTCTTAGCAGATCAATGGTTCTCCTTTATCGAATCATTTTATTTTGACGGTGATCCTTTTATTGCCCTAAAACCCTAAGCCTTTTTTTAACCTTTTACCCTTCGTCTTCTTCCAATTACTCCTTTGCGATTTTCTTTTCTGACCTCTTTCAACAACTCGGGCTTCTTCGTCTTCCGTGTCTTCCTTCTGTGACCTTTTCTCCTTTAGGATTCAGTAAGTCGTTTGCTCCCTGAGTGTTTCTGTTTTTCAACATGGCTGAAGAATCTCTACTCCCTTGGTATGCTCAAATTTGTTCTTCCTTCACCGCTATCGATCGAACTTCCATTCGTTCTCTGTATGAAATCTCTAAAGAATATCGTATTAGGGTCCCGCAACCTGACGCTCATCCTTGTCTTCCTCCTGACGACTGTGTTACCTTTTTTAAAGATAGCTAGCCGCAGGTTTACACTTTCCCATTCCTACGTTCTTGATAGATATAAGCCAATATTTTGATATTCCTTTACAATAATTTGCCCCAAACGCCTTTAGATATTTGTGTGGGCTATATATGGTATTTCTTCTCTTCAGTATACCTCCTACCCCTTAAAATTTTTTCATGTTTTCCTACTCCAAAAAATTAGAAATGGAAGTATTTTTTTTCCAATCTCACCCAAAGATGGTGTTCTTTGAAGAAATGCCTTCATCCATCAAGGGTTGGAAATCACTTTTTTTCTTTATCAAATTTCCTAGTCTCGTCGTGTGGTCCACCAAATGGCAATCTTCCTTTCCCCCTCTCCCTGATGTAAGGGAGCTCCATCAACAACCCATTTTTTTTTTAATATTTCAGTAAATTATTAGGTCATCGCTTTTATATTCATCAATGGATACGCGGTGATCTCTTATATCTTTTTGGCTTGAGCCCTGTTCAAAAGAGCTTACAATATTCCTTTGGTAAGTTCCGAAATTCTAGTTATCCCTCTTTTACTAACTAAAATACTTTTTGTTTGTTGCAATGGATACTCTATTCAGAGCTTTGGTTGACAACGCAATCCACTTAGAGGAGGAAGAAGTGTTAGCTAAGGAGCGAGAGCTTAGAGCAGAGCTTAATATCGTAGCTCAAGCATTTGGTACTCTTTTACCTGAGCCTTCAACTCAACCAGCGCTCATTCCTAGCCCTCCAACTACTATTGGGGAAACATCTACCAGCATACCTCCAGAAGATACCCCTTCGGATATACAAGAAGAAGTACCCGGGGCTACCCCTACAAGAAAACGCCTCGGGCGTCGATTAACATTAGCGCCCCAGCCTAAAAAATGGGTTATCTCTACCTCTGAAGAGATACCCGTAGGGGATATTCCCTCTTCTTCTCCGGAGCCTACCCTCTCTTCTTTGTATCCTATACTTACTTCTTCTCCTTCTCAATTACCGAAACCCCCCCCTCTTCCGAGTACTAGTTCTAACCCTGAATTTATGATAATTTTTTTAGAGCCAATTTCCCTACCACCTTCAGTAACTTAGGGTTCTTCTATTCTTATTTTTTTCCCTTCTTTCTCTCCATAGCTCTTTATCATCCTCTTCCACGTTTGCTTCTACCTTCCCAATATTATTGGGGGGGGGGGGGGGGGGTTCTCTAACGACAGTCTGGGCAGAAGCTTGTAAGGAACTTGAGAAGCTCACTTCTGCCGACTGGGCTAACAAATTTTCTTTTGAGGAAACTAAGGTAATATACCCTTCATCCTTCTATTTTCTCATTAACGCATTCTAATAATAACTTTTTGACACCGGTGGATTATTAGTATGAATATGGCCCGACACCTATATGATCTAACTCAAGAAGTTGCCAAGTTAAAACAACAAGCTTCTGGAGCATCCTCCTCTCACACTTCTGAAGAGTTATCCACTCAATTACAAGAAACTCGCACAAGCTTCTTGAGGCAGAACTCGCAAATTCAAGTAAATGGAAAGCCTCTGTTGAAGATTTTGAATCTCAAGCTAAGTCAGAGACTCTTCTTCGCATTGAACTAACATCCAAAGTGGATAAATATGTCACTGAGAATGCTCAGTTGTTATCTCAGCTACAAGCGTTGAAGGATGCTCACGCTCTAGAATTAGCTGCTAAGGATGCTGGTTTAGAATCTAGGAATTCTAAGTTAACTTTCCTAAGTTCATCCTTAACTACAATTAAAGCAGAGCTTTCTTCTAAAGAGTCTGAGTTGAAAACTTCTCAAGATACTTTGGCAGAGTACTCTGTCATGTGTCCATGTTGTTTGTGCCTCGTCCTCCTGATCTGTGTCCATACTCGTCATGTCTCATCCTCACTGTCAGTACTCTGTCATGTGTCCTCCGTCAGTGGGTGCCCCGCACCCTCCATATCATGTGTCACTGGCCCGTGCCTAGGAGCCATCAGTAGCTCCAAGTGATCTCTATCAGTCTCTCCCAGCCCATGGGTCTTGGGTCGCCACTGCCACCTCCAAGCCACATGAAGTCACTTTGAGCAAGTGACCAACTATCAATGGATTTGATGTGATTTTACCGCGAGTCATTTACTGCAAGCTAGATATGCCTTTGTGGCGGCCTACGCACCCTCATGGGCTTTTTTTTGGTAAAGCTCTAGCCATAAATGAATTTGATATTGTTCTTACCGTGAGTCGTTTGCTGCGAACTAGATAAATTTTTATGGTAGACTTATTCACCTTCTTGGATTTTTTGGCAAAGTCCAAGTCATAAACGAAAAAAGGCAATGCTTTTTTAAAAAGATAGATCCGCTACTCTAATGACCTCCTAGTACCGACCCCACGAATATGACAATGCTTTTTAAGCGTTACAAAAACATTATCTTTCTTAAAAAATAACCACACCTTTTAAGCGTTGTTGAGTGGTCTTTTTATAATAGTTCTTTTAACCATACTTTTTGAGCCACATAGATTACACATAAAAACTATTATTTTATAACTTCTTTCTTATAATGGGTGATTAGCATAACATTCCTTTCTCTCTAAATATAACGTAATGACATTTATAGTTTAATATAAATAGGTTAGACTAGCCCCTAAGATAGTCCTTCAAATGCTTAATCATCTCAGCTGCTGGTGAAATTTTTTTTATATAATCGAATCAGTCACTTTTATAATTAATGAAAAGCCCAATACTTAGAATAAAAAAATAGATTAACTAAAAGCAAAGAACCTCGTAACATGAGTTACCCCAAGACCTTATGTGTGGGGACGGAATATATATATATATATATATATATATATATAAACAAAAATACTAATATGCCAAACTAATAAAAACATGTATTTTAGTCAAACATTGAATAAAATAAATTATTATATTATGTCGAACGTGGAATCTAAAAAATTATTATACTTATTAATTAGCGCATGCAAATAAAGAAACTAAATGCATCTCCTCCGCTTCACCCCCGACATTAACTTTTTCCTTATAATCAAACTAATAAAAAAATATTTTTTTTTCTCTTTTGCTATCAAGAATTAATTTATTTATTCAATTTATCAGCAAATCTTTAAATCACTAGGCGAATACAAATATGCAATCCCGAGTTGTATATAATTATTCTCTGGAAATTAACATATCCACCAAAACAGATAGATGCCGGCCGGCCGACCGGTGCAGTACGAAGGAAGTGGTGCCTATCGACTGTGTCGGCGTTACGGCGTCCGCTTCCGCCTCCATCGACCTCTGCTGTCACTACTCCATCGCCCCTTCCAGCCCTGAACTTGCTGCATCCATCTGCACACACTTTTCTGCCGTTCCCGTATACCTTCCGTCGTTGCCGGCCTCCGGCGTACTTTTTATGGGGAGGACAAGCTGGCATGTTAGAAATTAAATTTTATTTTATTAATAGAGATAAAAATGAGATGAGGAGGCAATTTTTGATAAAAAGATAAGGGTAGAATTTGATAAGAATGAAAGTTCATGATAAGAAAATAGAGATAGAATTTGATGACGTGACCATCTAAGGATAAGAGATAGAATAAAAAAAAAACTTATCCAATAATTCTATAAATATATAGTTTTTTTCAATAAATGAATCAGGTTGAGAGTTATTTGTTTTATTCTCCTCCTCTTCCACATAGAAAGATTCTCCTCCTCCACATAAATAGATTTTCCTCTCATAACTCTTTTATTTCTTTTCCCATAATTTCTTTTTCAACAAAGTAGTATCAGAGCTATGGCTAATGGAAGTATGGTTCCCTTCCAAGTTTCAGTACTCTTAATTATGATAACTGGAATATTAAGATGAAGGTGTTTCTTGGAGATCATGATGTTTAGGAAGTTATAGGAAAATGCTATGTTGAGCCGCGTGATAACTCAGCGTTATCTCCAACTGAAAAAGACAGTCTGAGACATGTAAGAAAGAGAGACAAGAAGACTCTCTTCCTCATTTATCAAGCTTTAGATGAGGATGATTTTGAGAAGATCTCAAGTGATACTTCAACCAAGCAAGCATGAGAAAAGCTCCAAGTCTCATATCAAGGAGAAGAAAAGGTAAAAAGGTACGACTTCAGACATTAAGAAGTCAATTTGATGCTCTTCGTATGAAAGAAGGTGAGTTGATATCAGATTATTTTTCTAGAGTTTCTACCATTTCCAATTAACTAAAAAGAAATGATGAGAAACTAGAAGAAGTAACTATTATTGAGAAAATTCTTCGATCATTTGATTCAAAATTTGATAGTATTACAACCATCATCGAAAAAACCAAAGATCTACAAGCCATGAAGATAGAGCAACTCCTGGGTTCATTACAAGCCCATGAAGAAAAGAAGAAGATAAATGAAGAACTTACACAACAACTCCTGAAGACAACTCTTCAATCGATAAAGAAAGATGAAAGCTTCAGTAATAATAGAAGTCAACGTGGAAGAGGTCGTGGATATGGCCGAGGACGTCCTAATGAGCAAGGATGGATCTCCAACAGCAACAATGAAAGAGGAGAAAATTCAACAAGAGGACGTGGAAGAGGGCACACAAACTCGAGGTATGATAAATCTTAAGTTAATTGCTACAATTGTGGCAAGTTTGGGCATTATGCTAAAGAATGTAGATCGCCCAAGAATAAAGTATATGAAAGAGCAAACTATATGGAAGAAAGGAAAGAGGAAGATGACACTCTACTGCTAGCATATAAAGATAATGAAAGAGGCGAAGATGCAATCTAATATCTCGACACTGGTGCAAGCAATCATATGTGTGGAAAAAGAAATATGTTCATAGAGCTTGATGAATCAGTTGGTGGTAATGTATCATTCGGAGATGAATCAAAGATTAAGGTGAAAGGCAAAGGAAACATATTCATCCATTTGAAGAATGGAGAATATGAATATATTTCAAATGTTTTCTTTGTGCCAAATATAAAGAGCAACATTTTGAGCTTAAGACAACTTTTGAAAAAAGGATATGATATTCATCTAAAAGATAATATGCTTATCTTGAAAGATGATATTGTTTGCTTGATTGCTAAGGTGTCTATGTTAAGAAATAGAATATTCTTGCTTAATATTCAAAATAATGTTGTCAACTGTCTCAAAGCTTGTTATAAAGACATCACTTGGCTATTACATCTTCGATTTGAGCAACTCAATTTTGGAGGACTAGAATTGCTTTCAAAGAAAGAGATGGTGAGAGGACTACCCTGCATTAAACATCTTGATCAATTATGTGAAGCATGTCTACGTAGGAAGCAATTCAGAAGAGGTTTTCCAAAGGAGTCAAATTTAAGAACCCAGAAGCCGCTTGAACTTATACATATAGATGTTTACGGCCCGATAAGACCAAGTTCACTTGGTAAGAGTAATTATTTCATTCTTTTCATAGATGATTTTTCTCGGAAAACTTAGATATACTTCTTGAAGCAAAAAATCAGAGGCCTTCGATATATTCAAGAAATTTAAAGCTACCATAGAAAAGGAGAGTCGTCTCGAGATCAAAGCTATGCATTCTGATCGAGGAGGAGAATTTACCTTAAAGGAGTTTCAAGAATTTTGTGAAGCCAACGGAATACGACGACCTTTGACAGTTCCAAGATCCCCTCAACAAAATGGAGTGGCGGAATGAAAGAATCGAACCATCCTTGACATGACAAGGAGTATTCTCAAAAGCAAGAGGCTACCAAAGGAACTATAGGCATAAGCGGTTGCATGTGCAATATACTTATCCAACTAATCACCAACAAAGAGTATGTGGGGCAAGACACCACAAGAAGCATGGAGCGGAAGGAAACTTGAGATTTCTCATCTAAGAGTTTTTGGGAGTATAGCTCACGTTCATGTGCCTGATGAAGCAAGAAGCAAACTGGATGATAAAAGTAAGAAGTTTATTTTTATTGGCTATGATACTAACTCAAAAGGGTATAAGCTTTACAATTCAAATACTGGAAAGACAATAATCAACCGGGATGTCATATTTAATGAAGAAGAAGAATGGAATTAGGAATCTTAAAATGAAGATTACAACTTCTTCCCATACTTTGAAGAAGAAAATGTGGAGCAACTAAGGGTGGAGCAAACAAGAGAGGAGCCTACTACTCCACTAGTAACACCAACATCAAGTACTTAGGGAAATTCATCTGCATTGACTTCAAGTGAAAGAGTACCACGCTTTAGAAGCTTACGAGACATTTATGAGGTAACCGAAAATCAAGAAAATCTTACTCTATATTGCCTCTTTGCCAATTGCGAGCCTATAGATTTCCAAGAAGCTATAAAGAGCAAAAAGTGGAAAGATGTGATAGATGAAGAAGTCAAGGTGATCGAAAAGAAATGTACATGAGAGTTAACTCCACTTCCTGAAGGACATAAGACAGCCAAGATTCGAGTTGATAATAAAGTCTTCCATGATAGAAGCAAGCACATCAATACGTGCTATCACTATATTAGAGAGTGTATTACAAGAAAAGAGGTGCAAGTGCAATACATAAAGTCTCAAGATCAAGTTGCTGATATTTTTACTAAGCCTCTCAAATTTGAAGACTTCATCATGATGTGATATTTACTTGGAGTCACAAAATCAATTTTAAGAGGGGGTTTTGGAAATTAAATTTTATTTTATTAATAGAGATAAAAATGAGATGAGGTGACATTTCTTGATAAGAAGATAGGATAGAATTTGATGAGAATGAGAGTTTGTGATAAGAAGATAGGGATAGAATTTAATGAGGTGACAATCTTGATAAGGATAAGAGTTCGTAGAGATAGAATAAAAAAAAAGTCTAGCGCTTATCCAATAAGCCTATAAATATGTATATTTTTTCAATGAATGAAGCAAATTGAGAGTTGTTTGTTTTATTCTCCTTCTCTTCCACGTAGAGTTTCTCCTCCTCCACATAAAGTAGATTTTCCTCTCATAACTCTTTTATTTCTTCCCCTATAATTTCTATTTTCCAACATGGCACTCCGAAGTTTCACCTTTTCGACGCCGAGAAGGTAGAGGAATCGATGTTAAAGTCTCCGCCTCGGCTTCTGTACTCGACTGCGGACTGAGAGGCAAGAATCGTAGTCTCCTCTCCGCGTTCGCCGTTGATGTCGTCGAGCCGGTTGTGGGAGTTGTCCCACTAGACCAGAGGATCAAGGTCAGGAGGATGAGGAGGAGGAGGAGGTGTGAAAGAACTTGATCTGTTCAAGATCACGATTTTGGAGGCATCGGGAAGAGAGAAGGCACCTCCAGTGAACTCGACAGATCGAGGACGGAACGACAAGTGGCGGCAGAGGGACCTTCCCCACCTCCTTCGGAGCGTGTCTCCTAGACACGCCGGAAGCCATAGTATAGCGCATCTCCTAAACTCGTGGGGTTCAATAAAGAAGAAAGTGGTGGCTAAGGAGGGTCACAACTGTGATTTCTACGCGGAAGATGATGGAGCGACGATGGAGGAGATGATGAATAAAAAGAACGAGCTCCACCTGAGACCGGTGATGTAGTGATAAAGGGGGTCCATCAAGTGCGGGTCAAAGGATGGAGATAGCAACCAACGTGGAGGTTAAAGTCAAGAAGGTCGATGCTAGAGAACTAACAGGCTCACTAAAGAGGGGTCGATCGGAGCTCTACTGCAGTGGCCGATCAGGCGTGAAACGCTCGACCGACAAAGGGCTGGTCCTAGCAAAACACTCATACATCCAATATCATCAGGTGCTCGTCATGGAATAGAGGAATATTGGGATGGCCAGAGCGTTAGTCCGATTGGGTATAAACAGTCTATCGAATCGAGTCATTGTAGGGAAGTATTAGAGGTCGATCGAGCGGGGATCACCGACCGAGCAGCTCGCTATCTCGGCCAAATAGCATGACCCCTCTCATATCTTTTGATATCCCTTTAGGAGATAATGCCATTGACAACAATGCATGGTCAACAGACAGATCGTACGACGGAAGCTTCTACTGTCTTATCAAGGATTTGCATGCCCTATTAAGATATGGTGTCAAAGACACTTTCTTTACAGATCCTTTCATAGGACAATTTGGAGAATGTGTCCATACCTCGAGAAGTGTGCACGTCACCCTCTGGGGTGCTATATAAAGGGGGTCCATGCACCGACGACGGTATGCGTTATTCACTATTCATGTGGAACCGCCACATCAACGGCCCCCTAGAGCCGGTCCCACGGATATGGAGGGAGGTAAATGCAGGTACACAGTTGAAAGCGCATAGCCGGGACGCTAACCCCAGGCAATGACACCCCGAGGATCGAACCCTGGACCTTTCGGCCATGAAACCATGCACCCCCAGCTGTGCAACGCCCTGGGGACACGTTATTCACTATTCATGCATGTGCTTACTGTTGCTCTATTTCCTTCCATCTTTTCGGTGACTGACTTGAGATTTGGAGGGTCAACGTCAGGGATCCCTTTCCTAGTTTGGCACTAACATTTCTTGTGATTGCAGAGCGGAGCGAAGTCTACATCCAGTCAACACAGAAGTCACATCCCCAGCCAGTCATCTCCATGATTTTCGAACAGGATCATATTGGCGTCGTCTGTGGGAACGTAGCCTGCGTCTGATACGTGAAGATGGAGGACGCTGGATGACTCACTATGGTGACTTTAACAAAGAAGGAGCTAGATATGTTGATACAAGCTCGAGCAACAAAAATAGCAGAGCAACAACAGCAGCAGGCGTTGGCCGAGCGCTAGGAACATGAGCTCGCAACATCAGCAGCAGGTCAGTAGGCTGGATACAAGAATTGAGGGGATCGTGTGCCCCTTCGGGGCTAGAATAAGAAGTCGACCGACACATATGGGGATACGCCTAATGCGCCAATTCCCTTTCATCATGCGTTGTTCTAGACTCCATCAGAAAAATAATGTCGAGCGTATAGAGAAGCGGGATCCTCGTCGGACAACGCGCCCGTTCGAGATGCGCGGAAAGGAAAAGCACCAAGAAATGATGATTCGCCTGAGCAGATCAACTGACAGTTCTCTTAGGGGATTCTAGACGACCCCCTGCCTCGACATTACACCCCGCTGACTATCGGGGAATACAATGGAACGATCGATTCAGACGACCACCTAGCAAAATTCGATAATGCGGCCATGCACCATCAGTACACCGATGGATTGAAGTATCGGGTCTTCCTCGCCACCCTTTCTAAATCAGTGCAACGCTGGCTCAGACGCCTGTCGATCGAATCAATTCATAGTTTTAAAGATTTACAAGAGGCGTTCTTGCACCACTTCGCCAGCAGTCGCCGCTACCAGAAGACAAGTGTTAATCTATTCGCGTTGAAGCAGGGGCCCAAGGAGGCACTAAGGGCTTACATTAAGCAGTTCAACCAGGTGACCCTGGATATTCCATCGGTCTCCTCGGGGATATTGGTAAATACCTTCAACTAGGTGAAACGTCCGACCGATAAAGGGTTGGTCCTAACAAAATACCTGTACATCCAAGATCATCAGGTGCTCGTCACGGAGCAGAGAAACGTTGGGACGACCAGAGCGTTAGTCCGATCGGACAGAAACAATCTATCAAACTAAGTCATTGCAGAGAAACATTAGAGGCCAACCGGGTGGGGATCCCCGGTTAAGTGGCTCCCCCGTTCGGCCAAATAGCGGCATCCCTCTCATATCTTTTGATATCCTTTTGGGAGATAATGTCGCTGACAACGAGGCATGGTCAACAGGCGGATCGTACGACCGAAGCTTCTATTGTCTTGTCAGAGATTTGCATTCCCTGTTAAGGTATAGTGTTAGAAATACTTTCTTGACGGGTCATTTCATAGTATAATTTGGAGAACGTGCCCATACTTTGAGGAGCGTGCACGTTGCCCGTTGGGGTGCTATATAAAGGGGGGTTCATGACCGACAGAGGTATTCGTTATTCACTATTCATGCATGCACTTACTGTTACTCTGTTTCCTTTCATCTTTTCGGTGACTAACTTGAGCATCGGAGGACCAACGCTGGAACCCCTTCCCTGGCTCAGCACTTACATTTCTTGTGATTGCAAAGCGGAGCAAAGTCTATATCTAGTCAACACAAAAGTCACATCCCCAACCAACCATCTCCATGATTTTCGAACAGGATAAACTAAGAATGCTTGGCTGCATCCTTTACAATGTCGGTGGTCAACGTAGGTTGGACCGGAGTCGTTAATTGATAAAAGATTCATGAAATACTTGAAATTTGGAATCTAAAATGGCTAAATTTCTGTAATATGTAAGCTCAATTATATTGTATCGATCATAGATCATAATCATATCCTGTTAGAACTGTAAAATACCGAAAATAGACGAATATTAATAAGGAAAATTTTCAGAATTTTTGGACATTTTTCGGAAAATTTTCGGAACTCGTATGGACGAGTTAACGGGGATGAAAACGGGACCCGGAGAAAAACCTATTTAGGCTACCTATTTAAGCGAGGAAATGTTTATATTTACATTTCCTTTTTCTTTTGTTTTTCTTTATTTTCTTTATTTGTTTTCTTCTTCTCTTCCTCGCCAAAGTCCCTTGCGCGCCTCTCTTCTCCTCTCGAGCCCTAACCGACGCCGCACGGTTTCTTCCCCCTTCCTTGCGATTTAAGCACCGCCGACCCGAGTAGCACTGCCGCACCCTCTGCCCTAGCGCCCCGTTGATGCCGCTCCTCCTCAGCCTAGCGCTGACAGCCGGCTGCCTTTCCTGTGCCGACCTTTTATCTCTTCCTGCGTCGCCATCTGAGTGCTGTCGCCAGCCACTCGAGTAGCGCCGGCCACCCCCGATCGCCGGCACCCGAGTACCACTGCTTGTGTTCTCCCGTGTCCTGGCACTGAAGCCGACCACCATACAGTGCTGAGCCTCAGCGCCGACCATCCAGTGCCGAGGCTCTTTCCCTCTTTGGCGCTCTGTGCCGATGCCGATCCACCTTCACCGGCCACCAGGTTCTGCCGAGCCCTAGTCTTGATTTTCTTCTTGATTCCTTTGATTCCAGCACTAAGGGTTTGTTCTACCAGGATTTTGTGCTGTGGAGTACCTGATTTCTAGGCGCTAATCCTCTCCGGCAGTAAATTGCCTTGGCTGTGATTGAAGGTGAGGTGCACAGATTGATCTAGAATTATGTTATCATTAGTGTGATGATTTCTTAAGCTCTATTTTGATATAGACAGTGAACCGCAGGTTATTGCTTGGGTTCCAGCAACTACCTCTGTTCCGGCAGCAATGTTATCGATTGAGGCTTCAGAATTAGGTAAGTGGAGGACGTAATTTTGAATACGAACTAGATTTAATTCTAGCTATGAAAAGGATAGGGTTATTGGGGCGATAAGAAATGATTAGGGTTAAGGAACTAACCCTAGTTGACCAATTGATTTATTTAATTAAGGTTCGTTGATTGTGTTGGGTGGATTAGTTGGATTCAATTTATAACTTCTTAAATTGGATTAGAATTTAATTTGGCTAATTTTGGTATGATAGAATTAGCTAAACTAGACTTTATGTTTAATACACAGGACTTTGATGCGAGACGAGTATCTCGGAGTCAGATTTGGACCATTTTATCGGAGGCGGGTACTTTTGACTTATGTCATTTGATATACATAGTAGTGAATTTAACAAGTTGCATTAATTATGTCCTTTATTTGTTTCGGTTAGTCACTACCCAATATCTGATACATGATTGATTGATTGCTTGATTTGCATCCCATGTATACTTTATTAGTTTATACATGCTTATAGGGGGTAGTGATATACCATGCTTCACCAAGTTCAGGACCTAGGTTTTTATACCTTCTGTGTACCTTTGATTCGATAGGATTCGTTGACCTAGGGTGCACTTTTCTATATATATGGATTAGGTCAGGATGTTTTTTTATGGTTATTGCCATGCACCATTTGCATGATTGCATGCTGTGCGATAGTCCGCTCCATTATTGTTGAGCACATCGCCAGTTATATGGATCTGCACACACCACCACTCATGGGTTAGTGGCCGATTCAGGCAGAGTGTGTTGCAGCAGGGACTCTGTTAGGCACCGTTGGTCCGCTCATGGGTAGTGTGACACAACGTGTTATCCGGCAGGGATTCCTCCCCGTCATCGTGTACCGGGAGTTGAGAGTATTGCGCTCCCCCATTTATGATTTGGGGTAGGAGGATAGGTATACTCCGACAACATCCCGCCCACTCAGTCACTCATCAGGAGTAGTGACGACATAGTGCACGGTTGTCACATCCCTACCCACTCGGCCTCATTATTGTGTGAGATGATCGACTGGCGTCAGGGGTGACCAGGACGCATCATTGGCATCATATGCATGATGCATTTATTGCTTGTGTTTGTGTTTGCTGCATTTATATGCTGCATATTGTTTGGATACCTATGTTTGACATGCATACAGGATTTCCATATCTCTCGGACTGCTTGTCTTTATACCCAGGTCCTGGTTAGTACAGTATACTCCTGTTATTTCAGTTTGCATTTACTTTTATTACATCAGGAGACTGTACGCATGATTAGTGCTAAGTGTTATTTCCTTACTTTGTATATCAGTTGTACCTGCTGAGTGTTGGACTCACCCCGCCTCCATTGTTGATATTTTCAGGTTGATGCTGTCAGGAGAGAGTTCCAGTTGCTTGTCCCTGCAGACCTCGAGGATATAATTGGTTTTTCTTTTGATTTCTTTTTTGTTCTAGACTGTTTTGAACTTGTTATGTTTTGGATTATTTTACTTATGGACATTGTATGGATTTTATTATGTCGATGGATTTGGATTTGGATTTATTCTACTACATGCCTGCCTGGACGGCAGAAGAGGTGAGTTCATCGGATTTGAGCTTTACGAGTGTAGTGGAGTAGGGTTGATTTCGAGTCAGGGTATTATCTTTCTGTTTACTTGTTATATAAACTGCGTGGAATGTGTGGTTATATTTTTTTTATTGTTTTTATTATTCCAGCCGCCTGTGGCTGAGGTATATGTGTTATGTAGAAGTTTCAAATTGTCCGTCGTACAGGCGAGATGCTGCCGAAATTTATTACATCAGGAGACTGTAATCATGATTAGTGCTAGTTGTTAATTCTTTACTTTGTATATCAGTTGTACCTGCTGAGTGTTGGACTCACCCCGCCTCCATTGTTGATATTTTTAGGTTGATGCTGTCAGGAGAGAGTTCCAGTTGCTGGTCCCTGCAGACCTCGAGGATATGATTGGTTTTTCTTTTGGTTTCTTTTTTGTTCTAGACTGTTTTGAACTTGTTATGTTTTGGATTATTTTATTTATGGACATTGTATGGATTTTATTATGTCGATGGATTTGGATTTGGATTTATTCTACTACATGTCTGCCTGGACGGCAGAAGAGGTGAGTTCATCGGATTTGAGCTTTACGAGTGTAGTGGAGTAGGGTTGATTTCGAGTCAGGATATTATCTTTCTGTTTACTTATTATATAAACTGCGTGGAATGTGTGGTTATATTTTTTTTATTGTTTTTATTATTCCAGCCGCCTGTGGCTGAGGTATATGTGTTATGTAGAAGTTTCAGATTGTCCGCCGTACAGGGGAGATGCTGCCGAAATTTTCTCGGACAGGGGCTCCTCTGGGGCGTGACAATTTAGTGGTAGCTTACCGACTGACACTACCACCGTCCCTGTCAGGCGTTCATGATGTATTCCACGTATCGATGCTGAGGAGATACGTGCCCGACCCGACGCATGTGCTGGCAGATATCCCAGTTCCACTTCAGCCTGAAATTACATATGAGGAGGTTCAGGAACGGATTCTATCGGAAAGAGCGTCAGTTGCGGAACAAGACTATCCGGTTGGTTAAAGTCGGATGACAGCATCATTCGGACGAGGAGGCTACTTGGGAGCTCGAGGATACGATCCGAGCTCGATATCCTCACCTTTTCACTTGAGGTATGTGATTTAATTTACCGTTCAACATTTATACTCTATATCTGTTGATAGTACTTGCTGATGGTAGATAACGAAATTTGGGGACCAAATTTTTATTAGTGGGGGAGAATGTAAAATACCGGAAATAGGCAAATATTAATAAGGAAATTTTCTGAAATTTTTGGACATTTTTCGGGAATTTTTCGGAGCTCGTATGGACGAGTTAACGGGGATGAAAACGGGACCCGGAGAAAAACCTATTTAGGCTACCTATTTAAGCGAGGAAATGTTTATATTTACATTTCCTTTTTCTTTTGTTTTTCTTTACTTTCTTTATTTGTTTTCTTCTTCTCTTCCTCGCCAAAATCCCTCGCGCGCCTCTCTTCTCCTCTCGAGCCCTAACCGACGCCGCACGGTTTCTTCCCCCTTCCTTGCGATTTAAGCACCGCCGACCCGAGTAGCACCGCCACTCCTCCTCAGCCTAGCGCCGACAGCCGGCTGCCTTTCCTGTGCCGACCCTTTATCCCTTCTTCCGTCGCCATCTGAGTGTTGTCGCCAGCCACTCGAGTAGCGTCGGCCATCCCCGATCGCTGGCACCCGAGTACCATTTCTTGTGTTCTTCCGTGTCCTGGCACTGAAGTCGACCACCATACAGTGCTGAGCCTCAGCGCCGACCATCCAGTGCCGAGGCTCTTTCCCTCTTTGGAGCTCTGTGCCGATGCCGATCCACCTTCACCGGCCACCAGGTTCTACCGAGCCTTAGTCTTGATTTTCTTCTTGATTCCTTTGATTCCAGCACTAAGGGTTTGTTCTACCAGGATTTTGTGCTGTGGAGTACCTGATTTCCAGGCGCTAATCCTCTCCGGCAGTAAATTGCCTTGGCTGTGATTGAAGGTGAGGTGCACAGATTGATCTAGAATTATGTTATCATTAGTGTGATGATTTCTTAAGCTCTATTTTGATATAGACAGTGAACCGTAGGTTATTGCTTGGGTTCCAGCAACTACCTCTGTTCCGGCAGCAACGTTATCGGTTGAGGCTTCAGAATTAGGTAAGTGGAGGACGTAATTTTGAATACGAACTAGATTTAATTCTAGCTATGAAAAGGATAGGGTTATTGGGGCGATAAGAAATGATTAGGGTTAAGGAACTAACCCTAGTTGACCAATTGATTTATTTAATTAAGGTTCGTTGATTGTGTTGGGTGGATTAGTTGGATTCAATTTATAACTTCTTAAATTGGATTAGAAATTAATTTGGCTAATTTTGGTATGATAGAATTAGCTAAACTAGACTTTATGTTTAATACACAGGACTTTGACGCGAGACGAGTATCTCGGAGTCAGATTTGGACCATTTTATCGGAGGCGGGTACTTTTGACTTATGTCATTTGATATACATAGTAGTGAATTTAACAAGTTGCATTAATTATGTCCTTTATTTGTTTCGGTTAGTCACTACCCAATATCTGATACATGATTGATTGATTGCTTGATTTGCATCCCATGTATACTTTATTTGTTTATACATGCTTATAGGGGGTAGTGATATACCATGCTTCACCATGTTCAGGACCTAGGTTTTTATACCTTCTGTGTACCTTTGATTTGATAGGATTCGTTGACCTAGGGTGCACTTTTCTATATATATGGATTAGGTCAGGATGTTTTTTTATGGTTATTGTCATGCACCATTTGCATGATTGCATGCTGTGCGATAGTCCGCTCAATTATTGTTGAGCACATCGCCAGTTACATGGATCTGCACACACCACCACTCATGGGTTAGTGGTCGATTCAGGCAGAGTGTGTTGCAGCAGGGACTCTGTTAGGCACCGTTGGTCCGCTCATGGGTAGTGTGACACAACGTGTTATCCGGCAGGGATTCCTCCCCGTCATCGTGTACCGGGAGTTGAGAGCATTGCGCTCCCCCATTTATGATTTGGGGTAGGAGGATAGGTATACTCCGACAGCATCCCGCCCACTCAGTCACTCATCAGGAGTAGTGACGACATAGTGCACGGTTGTCACATCCCTACCCACTCGGCCTCATTATTGTGTGAGATGATCGACTGGCGTCAGGGGTGACCAAGACGCATCATTGGCATCATATGCATGATGCATTTATTGCTTGTGTTTGTGTTTGCTGCATTTATATGCTGCATATTGTTTGGATACCTATGTTTGACATGCATACAGGATTTCCATATCTCTCGGACTGCTTGTCTTTATACCCAGGTCCTGGTTAGTACAGTATACTCCTGTTATTTCAGTTTGCATTTACTTTTATTACATCAGGAGACTGTACGCATGATTAGTGCTAAGTGTTATTTCCTTACTTTGTATATCAGTTGTACCTGCTGAGTGTTGGACTCACCCCGCCTCCATTGTTGATATTTTCAGGTTGATGCTGTCAGGAGAGAGTTCCAGTTGCTTGTCCCTGCAGACCTCGAGGATATGATTGGTTTTTCTTTTGATTTCTTTTTTGTTCTAGACTGTTTTGAACTTGTTATGTTTTGGATTATTTTACTTATGGACATTGTATGGATTTTATTATGTCGATGGATTTGGATTTGGATTTATTCTACTACATGCCTGCCTGGACGGCAGAAGAGGTGAGTTCATCGGATTTGAGCTTTACGAGTGTAGTGGAGTAGGGTTGATTTCGAGTCAGGGTATTATCTTTCTGTTTACTTGTTATATAAACTGTGTGGAATGTGTGGTTATATTTTTTTTTTATTTTTATTATTCCAGCCGCCTGTGGCTGAGGTATATGTATTATGTAAAAGTTTCAGATTGTCCGCCGTACAGGGGAGATGCTGCTGAAATTTTCTCGGACAGGGACTCCTCTGGGGCGTGACAAGAACCTTTATTATAACTCGACATATTCTTCATCCGTTACAGCATTTCTGTTAATCATGCACCGATGAACTCTTCCAATGCTACAAAAATATTCAAATCTTAATAATATGCAAATTCAAGTTTTGACTCCTCCAAATAGAAATCCAATTGAGATTTTCTAGCACTTGCAATTGTTTGACTCTCATATGTCATCATTTCCTACATTAATTAGAATAGTAGTGACAAAAATAATATAAATCAATTAGAGAATACAAGAAAAAATATATTAGAGTATTTACATCAAAGATTTTTTTATTCTTTCCTTTGATTCCTCCTACACTTTGTGAAAGTGTATGTGTAGTAGGAGAAGATTATAGTTATGAAGAACTTGTCTTGTTAGTATTAGAATACTAATAAAAAAGTTTATACAATTTTGTCTTCACAAGACCCATCTTCTCTTGGCATTTAAGAGAAGCACTTTCAACTTTTGAATAAAAAAACTCCAACATCGAAAGTTTTATTCGTGGGTCAAGAATAGCTCCAAATGCAAGCAGCATGCTATATTGAGGTCAATACTTGTCAAACTTCTCCATCATTCTTTTACACATATAGCTTATCACCTCATCTTCATTCGATAAATTTTCCTTTAACAAAAATTCAATCTTTCATACTTGCATAAAATATAAATTTTATGTAGGATAAGAAGAATCAGAAATCAAATTAGTAGTGTGATAAAATGGCTCAAGGAACTCACATATTTTCTCTCCTCTTTTCCACTGTTCACTTGAAGGGCAATATTTATAATTCTTGTCATTGAATTAAAGAGAAGAAAAAGATTTTTTATATTTGATGGCACTATCCAACATTAAATACATTGAGTTCCAACAAGTAGACACATCCAATCGCAAGCCAATACTAATATCAATGTTACCAACTGCTTGTACACATTCTCTAAACTTCTTCATCCTAGTCTCTGAATCTTTAACATACTTGACTGACTCTCTAATTTTATTCAAAGCTATAGTATCCAATTTCAAACTTTCTTGGACAATGAGATTCAATATATGAGCAGAACAACAAACATGAAAAAAATTCACCGTCACACAATAAGGTATCATGTAAAGAGAGTTGCTCTTTCAAATGAACTTGCATGTTATCATTACTAGATGCATTATCCAATGTAAAAAAGAAAACCTTTTTCTCAATCCCTCATTCCTTCAAATATTCAAACAATTTTGCAACTAATTCAACTCCTGAGTGTAGAGGGGGCATATGAGAAAAATACGTGTTTTACTATTCAATTTCCGATCATTATCAACAAAATGAGCAATTAAGCAAATATAACCCTCACTAGTACACGTTGTCCACAAATTTGAAGTTAAACACACTCTATTCTGAATAGTGGCCAAAACATACTTAAGTTTCTCTTTCTCCTTCAAGTAGATTCGGTTAATATTAGAAACAAGGGTATTTCTAGAAATACAAGCAACGTCAAGATTTATGTACTTCATCCAGCTCTAATACCATCACACTCAACAAATAAAAATGGTAAATCATGTCTGATGATTGCACAAGCCAGTAACTCACGTGAAATCTTTTGGTTTATTTTCTTAGACCTCATCTTTCCATCTTGATCAAGAACTATTTATCCTACATCATGGAACTTTAATTTATCACAAATTTTAAGATGATGGCACAAGGTAGAAGTTCTATATTATTTACCCCCATATTTATACTATTTTTTACATCCAATACATGCAGCTTTATCTATACTATCAATCCCTTTGATTTTCTAAACATACACCCAAATATAAGAAGTTTTTTTAGACATTTTAGTTGACCCCTTATCATGCTTAGCACTTTCCAATTAATCATCTAAAATAATAGTTTTAGTTTCTAATAAAATCAATCAAACACACAAAATGTCAATAACAAAATAGTATGAATTGATTTTTTTGTATTAGCCCTCTAGATTTCAACCAAAAAAATTAGAGCTGGTCTCTTCTAAATCCACGTCTTCTTAAAGTTATGTTGAGCATCAAAAATTGAAAGAGAGAAATGGTATTGCAGAATAAATGCTAAAACATTAGGGAGTACCGGAGTAGGGAGTGGACTGCAGCAGGACTAGTGGGAAATAGAAGAAAAATAGGAAAGTAAGAAAAAAAATCTCACCTCAAACAGGAGCTTGAGATCGCAAAACTTGTAGAATTCAAGTTGGGAGATTAGGGACTGTCGGACTAGTGGATTCGAGCTTGACGTCTGTTGGACTACCTTCTTTCAGTTTGTCAAAAGGCTTCATAGGGCCATGGGGCAACACTGAGGCAGTCGGTAGGTGCGCACAAGGAGATGCTGGCAACTGAGGCAAGAGCATGCTGCATGCGAGCCTACGAGAGTGCAAAGTAGGCGGTGATTTGGCGAAGCGGATGGGAAAATAGGGAGAGGTGCTGGTCACTAAAGCAGGAGCATGTTACGGTGTGAGGTTGCGAGCGGTGAGCCTACAAGAGCGCGAGGTAGATGACTTAACATCATGACAATTCAGCAAAGTGGATGGAAAAATAGGATAGGGTTTTTACTTTTACCATTTTACAATATATGAAAGTTAGAGATCTTCTATCTCAGCCGTTGAATTGAAATTTAATATTTTATTTGTAAGTTATTTTTTATTTTAGAATTTTCAATGAAATATTTTTGTCAGCCCGTGGGCCAACCCAAACCCGCCATGGGCTGGCCTGCCTGGACTCGCGACCCACACGGGCTAACCCATTTAGCCCGTTAGATGATGGGTTGATAAATTCTCGACCCAACCCATTTAACTTTTTTGGTTGAGCGGACCAACCTGACGGGACTAATCGAAATTGACGGCTCTACTCTCAGGGCTCAATCCCCTCATTCTCTCGAGCAGCTCCATACCGGTTGGACTCCCAGGGCTCAGTCCCCTTATTCTCCCGACCGGCTTCATTCCAGGCAGACCTTATTCTACTTTGCATGTCTCCCAGTATACGCCCGGCTGCTCAATACTAGTTGAACTACTATCAAGAAACAAGTTGTTAGGGAATCACAACCATTTATTGTAACAGCTATTCGTCGGAAAATATTCTAATATTTTGTCACATGCATAAAGCGGAACCTTCCTCCATCTAATGGGAATTCGTCGTACATTCATTATCACCTAATATTCTCTGATGCCTAATGATTGTGGAGGTCGCAAAAGGTAGTATAAAAATGGAGGTTCTCTCCGTTGGCAGGTACACACACGCTCACTCATACACACACATTGACTACAGTTCTACTTTTATACTTTTGCCACTAGGCCTCTTTCTAACTTGAACGTTGGAGGGTCTGCGTCAAGGATTTCTTCCTTGTCTCTACCTTTAACTCTTTTGTGTGCTTGGTCTGTGGTGTTTGTAGGGTTGTGAGTACCATTGACGATCATCTCCCTCTTTACTCCGTCGGTCCTATGCCTAGGCCTTCTCTCGTCAACATTCTTGCCCTCATCACTGGTCCCCTCCAACCGACTCAGCTTCCGGACAGAATTAATAATGAAATTCCTTTGCTTCGTGAATATAATGGTATTCACCCAAGTGCAACAACTCTTGAGGTGTACCTTGTAGTAAGTCTGTTTCTTCATTAATCATTATACTCTTAGCTTTCATCACTTCTAAAATCTTGTCATGAATAGGAGAAGCATAGGCTTCTATATGTTGCAATGGCACGTGCTCGAAAGAAGTTGTATATTGTGTATGTCATCATGGATTCTAGGGATGACAATGGGTCGGATTCGGATTGGACTGTATATCCTCTGTCTCTATATCCATCGAGTATAGGATCTCCGATAGATATACTCATACTCATACTCATTAAAGGATCGAATATTTTCTATAGTTATAATTTTTCTTCTTTCTATCCAATTATTATCATTCAACAAAAATATATTAAAATTAACATATATATATATATATATATATATATATATAATTAAAAAAATAGATTAAATATCTATATAATCTTCTCCTAATATTAACAAAAATAGTAAGTTGATTTTGAAAAAAGAAAATTTTCTTTAATATATGTATATATATTATTTAATCGGGTATTCAGGTCGGGTATCGGATATTGATAGTCCCTCTATACCCTCCTCTATTCGGGTCGGATATCAGATCTTCCATCAAATTTGGATAAAATTATCATCCCTAATAGATTCCAGTTGGTAGGTAATCATAAGGCCTTTTCACATTCACAAATCCTTTTATTATTGTTAGTCTAATGCTTCTGGTGCCACTTTCAGTTACTCCAACCTTCACGTTTTCTTAATGAAATTCTAGGTCATCTTCACGAGAGACAGGTGCTTTCAGTTAACTTTTCTTTTGGTTCTTCGGATGATTTGAATTTTGTTGAATTTCCTATTTGTACTGAGCCTTGTTTTTCCTTCTTTTACTGTATCCTTATCTGAATTTCAGATATTGGAGTATACATTATTGATGAGTATATGTTAGTTACTGCTTAGTTTGGTTGTTTGTTATGTCTTCTAATGATGGTTATAGATGTCTGCTATTTTTCTCATCTTGCACCCTATGTCAGGATGCGACATATTGTATCGATCATGTTGTTTGTTTTGTTTAATTTATTAGAGTGAGACCGTCTCTAGAGATTTGGTAATTTCAAATAAAATTATTTCTGATTCAATGGAACTAGAGACATCGTATGAGAAGATTCATGGAGATGTTAAGAAAATTGATGATATCTCCAACTGTTTCTAATTCAATGGGACTAGAAACTTTGGAGGTTGCTCTCTCTATACTTTTTTTTTTTTGTGATGTTATTGGAAGACATTTTGATATTAAACTTGTGAAGAAACCACTAGAACAGGATTGCCATGCTGAGAAACAATCGGATTGAGACAATCTTAGTTCTGCAGGGAAAGACATCTAGGTAATCCTATGACTCACCTAACCATCAATCAAAGCTTCCACTGAATCAAAATGTCAAGTGGTGTTGTCATCATGAGATCCTCTAATGACTAGTATATGACGTGCTGTCATCATGAAATCTGAGATTCAAATCTTGTCATAGCTAAGGTAAATATTCTCTCATGCCTCCATACAGGTCCCTTATATTATAATCTTCTTAATTATGTCACTAACACATGGTTTTTATGGAAACTGAAATGATTTATACAACTATGGGCTGCGTTTTAGTATTTTTACTTTGAAGGACAAGGAGGGAGAAAATTTTTATAACGGGTTGTTGTTGATGCACAAATATATAATATGGCAAATGGTCTAATTTCTCTAGTGGACAGAAAAACCATGAATGTAGCCTATAAGTGGGGCTATAAATGAATCAAGCGTTTGTGAACAAGCTTGGTGTTCGGCTTGATAAAAGCTTGTTTATATTCGTTCAATATACATAAGATTAATTAAACAAACAAGTTTGAACAACTCGTTAAGTTAAACAAACAAGCTTAATTGAACACATATGTGTTCAGCTCGTTAACGTTCGTGAACAACGTTCGTGAACAATATTCGTGAACAACGTTCGTGAACAAAGTTCACAAACCATATTTATTAATAAAAATCTTTTTAATATGCTAACTAAATAATAAAATAAAATAAATAAATAAATTTAAATTATCAATCTTAATAACCAATCAAATAATTAAAAGTTTCAAACAATCAAACAAGTTTGAATTGAGAGCTTGATAATATTTAAACGAACCAAGCTCAAACCAACCTTGAATTGAGAGCTTGATAATATCTAAACGAGCCAAGCTTCAAATAAGCTCAAGCTCATAAAAAATAAACCAAGTCAAGCTTGAACACACATTTCAAAAGGTTTGTTCATTTTAAGCTCGGCTCGGTTATCTTATCAAACAAGCTTGAACAACTCAAAGCTCGGCTCGGCTCGGCTCGGCTCGGCTCGGCTCGACTCGACTTGTTTACCACCCTACCTATATATAAGTAAACAAGGGTTGGCCAAATGACCCAAGAAAGAGGATTTTAACTTATTGTTTAAAGGTAAAATTAACTTTTTTGTGTGTGATTAATAGATAAACCACGGACTTGAGTTGTATGCTAATTTTTTTTTAATACATTTTTCTTCTTAGGCTGATGCTAGTGGTTCACCATCCCTGCATGTTGGCTAGAGGTTTTGGAACTCTACAATCCAGTGGAGAACAATTTGAAATTAAAATAGCGAATGAGAAGATATTATGTTTATGGTTGTTATGTGATTTGATTCTATTGGTTTACTTGTTTATTTGATATTATTATCTTTAGATATTTGAACTAGTTTTGTAATAATTCAAGAATAATATATGTTAAATTAAGTGTAGATTAAACAACTAAGATGTGGAAGTAGAATGCTTACAAATTAATTACGTTTTGTTGCTTGAAAATGATGGGGCGCTTCTTCCTTTTGAACAATTTTCCCAAGGGTTGTGCAATTGTAATGCAGAAGTTTGTGAAAAATTCTGCATCCATACAAGATATATATTAGGTAGAAGTTTAATGCATTGATTATGTTGAAAAGTAAAGAATCTATTTATTAAGTTTAATATATTAATTATGTGAACTTGCTGCTTATTATCTTGAGTTTAATATATATGTTGTATCTATTGTTAATTTATTGTCTTTGTTATGTATGTTCATTAGGTTTAATATTTTTGATTATGTGAGTTGTTTCATCTTAATTATAATGTAATAATTTTTTTCCATGCAAATGAATGTGGAAAGAAATTGAAAGTGGAGTTTTTTTTGCCAAGAAGAGTACTCATATTTTTCAAGAAGATGTAACATTACTTGAAAGATTCAATCCAAGAAGAGTTTTTACTTTTGTATAGACTTAATATAGATTCAAAGTTTGTGGATTATGTATATATATTTTTTGTTTAAATTGTATAACATATTTCTAGTTCAATAGTAAGAATATTAATTAGTTGTATTTTTATAGTATTTTAATTGGTGTTATTTATAAGAGTTTAATTAAATAATTCTTGGTGTAAATATATTTTGATTTTGTAAATAGATTTATCTTTTATTAAAAAATTATATTATAAAAAAACAATGTTTTTTTATCTATTAAAAAAATATTAGATAATACTTTTTATTTTTTTATGAAAAGATAAATATATATATCATCAAAATACATAACCATACAATACATAATTTATTGTCTTTTATTTTTATCTATTAGAGCTCTTTATGTCATGTTTGATGAACTGTCAGATCTAGAAAGGGAACCATGATTGAGTGTGTGTGCTCAGACACTCTACTGTGCATGCTGGTTACGTGCTCATCCTCAGTACCACATACTGAGCTAAGGTATCAATCAACATCGCCTATGATCTGTGTCCATGCTGCTCACGCCTCGTCCTCCTGATATGTCCATATTTGTCGTGTCTCATCCTCACTGTCAATACTCTGTCATGTGTCCTCCGTCAGTGGGTGCCCCTCACCCTCCATATTATGTGCCACTACTAGGGGTGATCGCGGATTGGGTTGGTTCGATTATTACGGTAAAAAACTATCCGACCCTACTAGATTAGATAATACAATGTCAGGACCTACATCCGGTCCTATATCCGGCGGTTATTATATATCAGATATTCGACGGGTTGTCAGTTATTTGGATATCCGACCCTATATCCAATGAAATATAAAATATAAATATAAAATAATAAAAAAATAAAATATTTTAAAATGATAATAGACATTATGCATTACACATTGTAGCAACTAATCGCCAGTAGCTGCTACAACGTGTAGCAACTTATCGGCAGTAACTACTACAACGTGTAGCAACTTATCAACAATAGTTGCTACAAGTATGAATGATCGTGGATCGGGTTGGTTCGGTTATTGGGATAAAAAACTATCCGGCTCTACTAGATCAGATAATGTAATATCAGAACCCTACATCCGACCCTATATCCGGCGGATTTTTTTTTCGGTTCGGTTCGAGTCGGCGGGTTGGTCGGTTTGGTGGGTTGACTGCTCACCCCTAGCCACTACCGCGTG